>NC_092858.1:104437886-104463019 GCF_032062135.1 Pyxicephalus adspersus
AATGTTAGTTTCATCTGTTGCTGCAATGTTTTTGTTCCTGGTTTGCAATGCCAGTTTCTGTAGTCTAGCAATTCTTCAGTGATGTGTTAACATTTTTTCCACTTTTTTTTTCCTTTTTTTTTTTATAATAATCTGACATTTGCACTCATGTTGATTTGCCCCCACATAACTCCTCTGTTCATTTGTAGTAGTGGTATAGGTTTGTTGTCATTGTGCTGTGCTGCCTGATCTTAGCACTATTGTATACAAGCACATTTCCACTTGCTGTCCAAACCAAACTCACCTCAGCTTGGTAGTGGAATCACATAAAGGTGGATTCCTTCTTTTAACCAGAAGCAATATCCTCCATGAATGTTGCTTGTAGCCAAGCCCATGATATTACAAATCAAAGGAAGAAATAGGCAATCTTTTCAATGTGAAGCAATATGGTCCAAAAACCTCTTTTTGCCTATTTCTTCTTATAATTTCTCTTTTCTATGTATGTACACATATCTAATGCACACATAGCAGGTCCGCCGTGGTGCACAACTATGAGCTACATGCTCCTGAAGTTTGGCACACAACTATGCGCATCAAACAACTGAGTTTTAACAAGACAATTGTGCTGTTTTTAGCCTTACAAATAATTCAGAGAAAGGAACAGCTTAAAAACAATCACAATTTTCTTTTTAAACATAACAACAAACCCCCAAAAAACAAATGACATTTTACAAACAACTTTGTTCAAAAGAAACATTTGCTAAAAGGTCACAATAAAATATAAAAACACATTGAAGTAAAAAAAAAAACCTTCCTCTGGTTCCTTCCATCCACATGTCTTAGTACGTCTAGATCATCTGTTTGGATTCCTGATTTTAGGTTCTTCGATGTCTCCCAAATCTTGTTCACTTATTTCAGTGAAATATGCAAATGAGTCCCCCACAACAAGATTGTAAACTTCAATATGGCTGGCTTTCACTAATGTAAAAAAGGTAAGAATATTATAAATTATTGTTTGGGTGCATTAGGAACAGGATTTTCTTCTTCGGTATCAATAAAAAGCTTGCATATTTATTTGAAAATCTTCATAGAAAGTTATAGCAGCAGTTCAATATGAATACATTAGAGTAAATAAGTGTATGTATGTGTTTGTGTGATGACGCCTGATGGATGTGACGTTCCACAGTATAGTTACAATGCAATATATACCATTCCATACATTCAAATATGGTCATACATACAGAAATAGATAACAAAGAGCACATGATAACACAACTCATGAATGTTTGTTCCATCCTTCTGGGCAGTCTCAAATAGTGTTGAGGTTCGAATTCGGGTTGTCTTTCTATTTAACCCAAATATGGCTGTTCAAATTCAGATAGATTCGACCCGTAAAAAACAAGATTCGACAACAAATATTCAGATTGAAAAAAAGTGTTTTTTTTTTTACAGGTTATCCTACAATGACATGATATCTTTTACTCTGTAACACACTTTCCAGCACAGTAATAACTTGATACATTTGGTACATTTTTCTTTTATCTACTGCTATAAAAATGTAACAAATGTATCATATTACTGTGCTGGAAAGTGTGTTACAGAGTAAGAGATACCTCTAGTGCGGGGCATTTTCCCAATTATTTCAGCCATGGCTGCAATCATTGAGAAGAATGTGCGATCCCCGGGGCACTACAAGGTAATTAACCTGTAGTGCCCCAGGGATCGTAGTGGAACTGCAGAGTTTATCTGCAGTTCAGTTCCCACGGTCACATGACTCTATCCAAGAACACATACTACTAGCACAGTGCGGTAACAGCAATCAGGATCGCTGTTGCAGCCCTGTAGTATGTGTTCCTGGATAGAGAAACTCTATCCAAGAACACATACAACTAGTAAAGGGCTGCAAGAGCAATCTGATTGCTCTTGCGGCCCTTAATAGTCCCTAAAAATAACCTGAATTCTCCCACCATTGACTTCAATGGTGTTCGAATTCCGCATTAGATATAGCTGTCGAATCGAATAGTGAGATATTCGACCAACACTAGTCTCAAACTCCTAAATAGCATCAACTCTGTCAAGTAAGATAGACATATTACATATGTTCTGCCCTTCACTTCACCTTCAGTTATGTACAAAAGCATGATATCAGATAAAATTATATGTTTCTAACAGTAGGACTTTGTCTAGTTTTAGAATAACAATATACATATCTAATAAGGCCTAGGTTTTATATATAAGCATATATCATGCCTACAAAAGCCTGACTTTTCTCTCTTTCCTCAATAGTATGTCTATGTACCTATCAGGCTAGGCACAAAGTATTCTCTTTTTGGTGGAACCTTGTTCCACTACAGCAAAAATCAGTTAAATATTCTTGTTTCACAAAAATAAAAAAACAGGGGCACACGAAATGCTTAGGGTTGTTTTGAAGGTTTTAATAGGCTTTAACTGCAAATTTGGCCTGCATTATACATTTCCCACATGATCCTTGATCCTCGTAAATAGACTTTTTAGATTTTTTTGCTATCATCATGTTGCCATCTTGTTGTCTATTAACCTTATTGATATCCCTTGGGTCATTGCCTTTCTTTGTGATACCAGGGTTTAGTGTGACTGCTTCTTCAAGCCAGCCTTTCATCAGTGTATTGTTTAATTTGCTCTATCTATCTATCTATCTATCTATCTATCTATCTATCTATCTATCTATCTATCTACTTTTTATTCTTCATACTTTGACCATGCATTTACTCCTGAAGGAGCTAAATATTTTAGCGAAACATGTTAGTAAAGCCCATTCTGCTTATGGACAGCATAAGTGGCACATGTCAATATACGCAAAACATTTTTTCCTATGTTCAAAATGATTGTTGGTGTTCCGAAATAGTTTTATGATTTTGTAAATAAAGGTACTTGCATTTTAATGAAAAAAAAAATAGTTTTTTAAGATGCCTAAACAAATCACTTTCCTAGGTTTCCACATAATACCTGTGTCTATATACATATATATATATATATATATATATATATATATATATATATATACTGGGATTGGCATGCCCTTTTTTTAGTGTGATATTTTTTTTTTTACTTTTTTTACTTGAAACAGTAAATCTTTTATATTTTGCAAAAATGGAAGATTATATCTGCTATTCATTTTTCATATTTTGAACATGTACTCTTATTCCTTAACTCCTATTTTTGTGCAAAACTGTACTCCATTTTTTTTTTTGTTGCACTAAAAATTAGAAAGCTGAAAGGAGATCACATCATTGCTGAGAAAGAGGAGCCAATGAACTGAGCTGCCCACAGAACATCTATAATGACTTTAGTTTTTCTGCTATCAACAGTAAAGTCTCTTTCAAACTTGAAAACTGCATGATTGGCTGCTCCCGGATGCATACAAAACTATTGATGTGCCTCCAGGGGCAGAAAGATGCATCAAAGGTCAATGTTCTGTTAGTGGTCATGGTGCAGTTTTGGCTCCAAAGGAAGAAAAGCAACCACATGGACAGAAGCAACATGTACCTTATAGGAATCATGCCACAACCCCACCGCAATGCAAACTCAACAACTTGCAAATCTTTGCACAAAGTGGTTTCCAACTTCTCCCATGCAGTTGATTTGGTGCAGTTGGGAGCACTGTTAAGCATGTAGTAAAATGTTGTGGCTTTAGGCTCAATTGTACAACAATGCCTGTGGTACAGCGGCTACTGAAGTTTACTGATTAGCTGATTTACTGCTTGGTAAAATGAAAGTTACCTGGCCAGAATTAATTTTAAGTTGATTCATTAACTGTTCAAAACAAGTATATTTTTGTTAATTTAAGGTACTTGTTTTTTTTTTATACCGTAAGCTAGAAAAGTATTAGCATTATGATTACTACTTGCAGGTGCCTGCACTTAATTGAACTCTCTAAGGTCCCAAGGAGAGTTTAACTGCAAATATTACCAACCTGTATACCTCTGTTATACAAGTTCCGCAGGTAGCTGTCCTGTGTTCAGCAGTCTTTTCCAGTTGTTTGACTTTTGAAGATGCATGACCTATAGATTCTTTTCCTGTGTCCCACAGGTCTCCCTCATAAGTATGACACATAGAGGTAATGCTAGATGGTGGTATACCATAGTGCTCAGCATTGACATAATATTTTGCACACCACTCCTGCATCCCTGCCCCTTACATTAAAAACAGTTTACAAAACTACTGCAGAATCATATAATTTCTTTGAGAGCATTAAATATTTCCTAAAACAGAAAAACACAAACATATTCTAAAATACAGCATTTTTTCTCAACATGAATTACCATCTTTCTTTTTTTGCATTTTTCACAGATTTAGTTTCTACATGGTATAGTCTGTATGAGAAGTCTTACTTTTTTGCCTTTTTTCAAAAGTGATAAATGCTCCTGCAGTGGTTAATGTAACCTCCTCGAATGTCCTTCATTTGTCAGAGATCGCAGCTTTTTACTGCAGGTCATTATTTCACTAGGAAAATGAAGGGAAATATTTCCAGTACACGGCAAGTGATCTGTTTCTCTTCTCCACCCACCACATTAGCCTTTGAATACTCTCATTATACCATTACTAATTAGAAATTCTCTCCAATTGGCGGCTGCATTAAAAAAGACAGTGTGCTGAGCATATGGCATAATATCCTATTAATGAACACTCTAAATTCAAACTCAGGTCAGCTGCTCATTTCTTGTTCTTGTCACCCAGGCAAAAGAGAGCATTTTTTCTGCTAGTTTCTGAACATGGAATCAGGTGAATACAATAACGCCTAAGGCTACTGATTCATCTTACTAGATTTATGAGACAGAGAAGCCAAACGATGATAGATGTCTAGATAGACAGATATATAGATCTATAGAAAGATAGATTGATAATCTTCTTTAAAAAAAAAAAATTGTAAGTTTTTGTGCATATGAGCAGCTTATTTTTTTCTTAGTATGTTTTAGCCTATTTTTACACAGGAAGACACTGTAAAAAAATTATCCCTGTAAATACAGTAAGTAATGTAAGTACCCTACATTGATAACATGGAAAATAATCAAAAACTACTTTTATTGGGTAAAATATGGTGGGTCTAAAATCTATGCCTTCATTGAATCACCTGTGTCCAACCTGGAGAGAATGTTTGGTGTTGTCACTGCCACAGGAAGTATACAGAAACTCTACAAATGGTACACAAACAGCATAAAATCACATACTGTATTTTACTACATTGGAAAAGGATGGTTGTTGTCTCAGTACCACTTAAAGAGATCTACACACTATCCTTGGGTTTGAAGTGTGTGGAAAAATGGGGCAATATATTCATATAAAAATATAAATACCAAAACAAAAATATAAAAATCAAAGTAACCAAATAAATAACAAAAATATAAAAACCAAAGTATGCCACTTAAATAACCCAGCAACTATAACTAATGAATGATAATAATTAAGTACAAGATAAAATGCACTTTTTTGTATATTATCTATAAAATAGTTATCTAAAAGATATAATGTATAGGTGAATTGTAACTATTATTAATAATTATAATTATTTTGTAGTTATAAAGTGCCAACATATTATACATTTATATGATTTATAGAGTCCACGTGTCACCAACTGTCCCTCAGAGGATCTCATAATATACGTGTTCTTGGAATAAGGGACTAGAACAGTGCTTGAAGGAGACCAACACAAAAACAGACATAACATGCCAGTTGATATGTCACTAGTGTGTCTTCTACCCAAGAGGTGGGGTGTATAGGAGTGTTTTGTAGAACAGATCCCAACAAAATTTGTTTTCTGACCATCAAATATATAGAGCTAGTTACCTTTCTTTTCGTAGTTGAGACAAGCTTCAAATTAACTGCAAGATTACAAATTATCTTGTTGTCAAACATATTGGGCCTGATTTACTAAAGCTCTCCAAGGCTGGAGAGGATACACTTTCATTAGTGAAGCTGGGTGATCCAGCAAACCTGGAATGGATCTGGTCCTGGATTCAAAAACATTTGCTAGCACATAGCAAATTACTTTGAAGAAGTTAATTCCAGGTTTGCTGGATCACCCGGCTTCACTGATGAAAGGGAATCTACTCCAGCCCTGGAGATCTTTAATAAAACATGCCTATTGAGAACTCTTAAAATCTAGGCTTGATGTCGTAAATATGGAAATGCTTATTGCTTGGCTTTTTAGATCTACCCTGCATACCTTTTCTGCAGCAGTCATTTAAAGAGTACGATAACTTTTGGATCAGTAGGATAGCTTGAATGCTAGTATTTTAAGAGGTCAACAGTGGCAAAACCCTTGCAAACTTTCAGAACTATCAGTAGTATTTCAACGTTAAATATCCCTTTGATGTAATAAAGCTTAAAAATAATTACTATACTTTCTAATGAGGGTCTAACCATCTAAACGTGCATTCTTTCTTTAAATAGCAACCAAGTGAACTGCTTCAGGCTCCATAGCTACACTTTAACAGGTCACAAAGAACTGTACAGGTTTGTGTACATTTCCTTTGTCAAACAAAATCTGGTGCAAATCCTTGAAAGGAAGCTTTTACAGTAAATTTTAGGTTCCGTTCAGCTTTAAAAGTCTGTTAATAGTACAATGATTAGCAAATATGTGGAATTGAAATAGCAGGAATGGTATATAACAGCAGTTTCTTAAACTGAACCAAAAATAATAATGTCCTACATTTATTCCTGAAGGTTAGCATGTCGTTTTTAACATTTTTGATTGACGTTAAACAACTTCTAATTTAGTTCTGCAGCATATATAATTTCTCCAAACATACGGTTACACAAGGCTTTTTTGATCAAAGAGGTTATGCACAGCATGCTTTCTTTAGAGCATATCCTTCATGTAGCATTTGGAGGAGATAGAAGGTGGTTGGCAATTACTTTTTTCATAATTATTTGAAAATGACTATCACATCCTTGCTTCCCTTTATGAGATTAAATGTTTTTATTATCCAAAAAGAAAAATAATGAAAAGGGAATTTGAGAAAATATAAGAATTCTGTTCTAGTAATATCTGTTTCTGAAACGGTCCCATAACCCAACTCTACTTTTAGAAAAAGATTTCTACAGATTCTAGGTAAAAAATATTTGTAATATAAATGACTGGATCCAATTACTGGGTATATGTGGTAGATATAGACATTTGAATATTTTTTCATGTGTTAGTCCACTTTTTCATAATTGATCATTTTAATAGAATGAACAAAACATTTTGGATGAATTTTTAAAGCATACCATAGGTTAGAGACCCAATGAGCAAACTGACATTTGAAAGCACACTCCCCAACCCATATATACAGACATTTGCAGTGGTCCATCATCACTGTTTCTTCATTGGAGCTAAGTTTTTTCTTTCCATGTCTTACTATCACATGGGAGGGATAGGTTTGCTATGTGATAGTAATTGACATGTTCTCTATTAAGACCCCTTAAGTCTTCCATGCCACTGATACAAAAAGATAAATGACAGAAAGCCCCAACCTCCTTGCACAGCCAATATATGTAGGGAGTTTGATATCTCTGACTGAGAAGTTCTCAGAGCTGAGTAATTCTGAGTTTAGGCTCAGCAGGAGAAGATCAGGAACTTGTCTGCGAGTTTTTAGCAATAGATTTGCAGAACCATGTAATACAGTAGTGACAGCTGAGAGCTGGCTCACAATGATGGCTTCCAAATAAAAAAACATGCATTTACAATATCCCTTTTCCTAGCATATTAAATTTTTGACTTTAAGAAATACTCCAGAAAAAAGTACTGCAGTTTCTGACATGTGACTGTTTTCAGGCACTTTGCTCTTACCCATGTCGTAATTGTAAATCTGCTGTGTGAAAGCTAGTGTGGCCTGTGACTGCTAGCACCACAATATTTGATGATATCACTACTGTAAGGTTTACTGGAGAGAGATCTGTACTTGAGCATTTGTATTGAATGCACGTCCCTGCTCCTACTTTAATTTTGTGGCTCACTTATTTATACTCAAGCATAACTGCTTCTTTAGTATTCTCCAATCATTTGAGGGGCAGCTCAGTTATTAAGAAAAAACTTCTCCACTAAAATGGCTGCCCCATGCAGAGACATGGACATTTTTGTCCTGCAGGATGGGATTTGTTGTGTCCTATTTTTAGGTTTTAGGAGGATTTCTTTTAGGTCCTCTTTAAACGATTTGCTATCTGTTAATGTACTGTTAAATCAAAAACAAATTACAAAGACACATCATTATATATATTTTTTATTATATATTATCACGTTACTTTTCTATAATTACTTTACTATAATTTCTGTGTTTTGTTTATAAAAAAACCTTTATTTTTATTTTTAAGAACCGCTTTTACTAAAATTTTATACCAGAATGAATCTAATGTCGTGTACCTGAATTCCACATGCAAAATTGCTTTTAGTGTTTGTATAGAAAATTACATAAAAATGTCATACCCCTAGAAAGGTGATTGCTTGATATGTTGATAAAATAACATGACAGATGACACATTAGTCAGAATAGGCAGATGGAAAGGTATGCAGTGGTGTACAGCAAAGTGCAGCAATTTAGGGTAATGCACTATCTGAAGTGTGTTATTGAGCTTATTAAATGTTCCAAAAGCAAATGCACAACAGCATTGCCCTTTTACTTTCCAGCAACAAAAAACATGGTAAGTGCTCAGGGAGGCATGCAAATCACTTTTCTATGCATAGTGATGAATAGATTTCAGTACTTCTACCTAGATTTTAAACATCTCATAGCAGGGACCTTATCACCCACTGTGCTTTATCTGTCTGTACATCTCCGATCATTATAGGTAATATTTGACTCTTCTGCTGAGGTCCCCGGGCTTGTAATCGTGTTGCTTTTTTATCAGCCACAAACAGAAAATTACCGGGCAAAAAAAAAATTACATTATTTTAAGTCATAGTGGCTTCTATTCATGACATCAGTTTAACATCAAATATCACATAAATGTAAATTTTGAAAAACTCTCCAGAGTAAGGGTAATATTACAAGGTTGCTTTTGTGACAAGGTGATATTTTTAACTCTTTCCCAAAAATAAAATGTAACCTGCTAACACTTGTCTTCTGAAACACACTGCATGCAGCGTATTGTTGTTACACAATTGCTCATGCTGGTGTGACATACTGTACTCTAAACATAACTGAATCTCCATGGCCCTTTGACACACAGCACATAATATAATTACAAATTGCTGGGTATCTTGGATTCACAATATTCAAACACTTCTGAAATACATACTTTTTATAAAATGGTATATATGTTTTTTTAATTCTTTACATATTCAAGGCATTTTTATAGTTTTCTGGTTATTCAGATTTAAATAAAAAAAATTCTGGTACTTTGTTCAGAAAAGGGCATAAAAAATATCTTCTTTTTTCAAATGTTAGAAACCCATAATTTTATATGATATCATGCTCATGTACGTAACTGAACGTGAAGTGAAGGGCAGAACATGTCATATATCTACTGTATCCTACTTGACAGAGTTGATGCTATTTTGGAGTTTAAGGCTGCCTAGAAGGCTGGAGCAAATATTCATGAGCTGTATTAGTATATTGTTTTGGAATGGTATATAATGGATTGTAACTATATTGTGGGACATCACATCCATTGCGCGTCACCACACACACATACACATATTTACACTCATGTATTCTTATTAAACTGTTGCTGTAACTTTCCATGAAGAGTTTTGAATAAATACACAAGCTTTTTATGATACAGAAGAAGACAATCTTGTTCCTAATGCGCCCAAACAATATTTTTAAATATATTACTTTTTTAACATCAAATTTAAAGCGGAACTAAACCCTGTTATACTCACCTGTCCTCATTTTGTTCCATCTATCTCCTTCACTACTTTGTTGCAGTCTTTTGCCATCTTGATTGGTCAGGCTGGGATGAAATAACATCTGCGCAGGTGTGCTGGAGTTCACTCAGTCAACAGCAAGAGTGTGCTGAGCTGTGCATGTTCCAAAAAAATTCTCAAAAGACAATATGTATTGCAAACGGAGGTATATAAGTACACTGAAAAGAGAATGCTTATGGAAAATGGAGGGTATGGCTTTCAATTTTGTTGACTATGACTCCAGATACAGAAAAATTGTTTATGTCTCTGCAGCCCATGTACCCATTACTGGGGTCAGTTGTATGTAACAACCTAAATGCAGGTGCAATGTGTGTAACAAAATGCACAACATAAAACTATATAAAGTCTCCCCATGATTTATTTTACTAACACACCTGTATTACTGAAACAATGCAGTACCACATACACATACTGTATACACATAATATATATATATATATATATATATATATATATATATATATATATATATATACACACACACACCAAACATACACATGCATGCATTTAAATATACACACACAAATATACATACACACGCATACAACAATTTTTTTTTTTTTGATCTCTATGGCTATTTATCTAGTGGTGGTGTTAAGATGCTGTGGCTGCCTGAAGGCAAGAAAAGTTCAAAATCATTTACATGTAGTACCTGTGGTAAAATGCATATGTGCACTTAAGATATCTCATAGTTAAGATATTTTTTAGGTAAAATTGTTCCTCATACACACATCAGCTTAACTAAGTCAAAATTTTGTGTATTAGAGGTAGAAGCAGAGAAAGAAAGACAGGCTTTTAAAGGCACAATTTTAGCATAAAATATACAAATGTTTATTCAGTGATAATAGTTGTGGTCTACAGTAAACATAGCTTTGCTGTCACAGAACCTCTGCTAACATAGTCCTCCTACGCTATAGTGTATCTCAGTGGTCAGAATAATTATTGTGCACAAATGGACATACAAACATCAAATGATTATTTTCGGTACCCGGCGCGTTTCGCCCATGTAGGGCTTCCTCAGGGGGTTTGAGAACTCAGAGCTCTGTCTGTCAATAATATCTCTCAGAGACGAAGTAATTGATTTGACTGTTTATCCAGGTGAATATCCTGATAGTAAGTATGTTATGCTAGACCTTCCTATTGGTAAAAAAAAACCTCTCTTTCCATTTAAGTCAAAATTTCCCCTGCTTCAAATGATCTGTCAAACCAATATTACTTCTAGGAACAGACTGATGATGAGAAATAAGTACATGAAATGGTATAGCAGACTTTAAGCTTCTAATGGATCCTATGTCAACCAGACTGTCAACCAGACCTGTACTAGGATCAGAGCCCTGATGTGAGTAAAAGGTTCTTTCCTAAACTGTGTATTATGGGGATATGTGTTTTAACACAGATGACATTACTTTAAGAAAAAGGTATGTAGGACAATGTGGGCTGTAAAGTTTCTGGGAGACAAGTGTCTGTTGTGCATTATACCAGAATGTAATCCCACTATAAGTTGCTTATGGTGTTCCTAAATCTTGTGTGAAAAAATAAAACTATAAAATGATTGGATGTGCTCAGAAAAATACTAAGCAAAGCTTGCACACTGCTGTTCAAAGACCCTGCTTAACAATGGCTGTTATTTTGGCAAATTGGTAACTTAAAAATAAAACTATCATTAGGTCACTAGTTCAAATTGTCAAAAAAAATGTTAGGGGGTAGTTAGGAGTATAACTAATGTTTTGTGTGTTTTTACTGGATGTGTGCTGAATACATAAAGTTATTTATAATAATTTATCTTGACATTCCTCAAGACTTAGTCTGTACGACCTACCCTGTACTTTTACTTTGAAACACTGTCAAATGAAGTATATTTTTGGGCTCTTTTCATGTAAATTCTGTTCTCCTGGGCCATTTCACATTGGAATGCAGTTCTTTGCAACCTATTACATGTTTTTCTAGCAATAAACCAACTGATCTATATTCATTAACCAGTGCTAGGTAGCAACACTGGCAAATGCTTAGTAATAGACATGCTTCAGTTGACCGGTAAGCCAAATTTCAGCTAATTAAGGTAGTGTAACAAGTGTACTTTACATATGTCCCCAAGGTATTCACTTTTGAAAGTTTCTAACTCAGTGACTTGGCTTATGGAGCAGAACATTCATAAATTAAGCAAATAACCCTAACATGTTTACTTCAAAGGTAGGAAAAAATACCTGTTCCATTATTTATTTGGTCCATTGGTGATGTCGAAATATTGATGTAAAAACTGTCAATTCCCTGGCAAAAATATATATTTTTTTTATTTCTACTAATATTTACTATTGTGGGGTCCAGCAATATCAAAACAAGCCATTGCATGATCATTTATCTTGAAATCATCCCTCTCTGTCGGATTTAAAAAAATGGACAGAAGCTCTGGTCTGGCCGAACTGTGATAACTAAATGATAACCAATGACAGGAGCACTATCCAGCTGAATGGAGCTGCTGTCATTTTTCAGATAATCCAGTGAGGGAGCAGTCAAGGATAGTTGTCCCTAGCGGCCACCTTGCTGAACTGGCTAAGCACAATGACAGAAGCTCCGCCCAGCTGGGAGGTGCTTCAGTAACAGCACCAATAACATTACATAGCCTGTTCACAAAGAAATAGTGCAGATGACAACACTGAGCCAGGGCAAAATATGCAATGTAAATCTTTCAACATATGGTGGAAGTAGAAGCTACTGTAGAAGTTTAGAACATAGATGAAGATTACAAGAAGCCAGGACTTACGTAAGAAGTGGAAATTAAAGATGGAACACATAACACACACATCACTCAGGTTTCTATCCCATAGGTCTTGGATCTTCTGATTTATCACATGAATGTACGTGTGTCTGACTGCTATTAAGCAGCTAGGTGTATCTTTAAGGTCTTATAGGTGTATCTTTAGGATCATACAATGTGATACAATACAAAGCTAGGTGTATCTTTAAGATCATACAATGTGATCTGTAGTTAGAATTGGACATTTGGAACCTGCAATTTTTGTGGCTGGCAAGTATTAGTAATATTCCTGGAATATTCTAGCAATACTCTTGTATAGGCAGTGCTGGACATTGTTAAATTTTGTTTTGAAATCCCTTTCATTTTGTTTGAAAGTACTGTGCTATTGTATTGTAAATAGCATTAATAAACATACCACTCCTTTAGAAGAAACCAGACTAGTCTTGGTGCCTGAAAAAATAAAAAAATATGTGGGTGTGTGGTGTGCATATATAATAAATAAATATAAATAAATAAATAAATTTATATATATATATATATATATATATATATATGTATACACACACATTATCTGTAATAAACTATCTATAATTCTAATATTTAATTCAGCCTTTTAATAGTTGAAAATAAAATAAATATTTGCTATAACATTAAGGCAGTTTAGGAAACAAATAGATTAATCCAACAGATTTATTTATTTTGGTCATAGATGTGCATCATTTCATTTTGACAAGCTAACTACTGCTGTATCCCTGTGGTTTCTGTGTCGTATAAAATCTGTTGTTAGCACATCTGAGAAAAACAACACATCAAAGAATGTAATCAGATAGATTGTTCTCTGGTATTGTGTGCTACTCTTTCTGATTTAAGAGCCCTTCAGATAATATAATAAAATGAAGTGGTTTATTTGACAACTACATTAAAGTATGCTGCTGAAAAAGCTGCTCTAGAATTATCTGTAGGTGAAACAAATATTGTGGTTGAACTTGAAAATACTTTTTGGTACATTGTGTTATTAGTTGTTTTTATAGTTAGGAAAACTAGTCTGAAAGTTATTCAGTGCTTCTGGAATATTGCAAATTTAATAAAAGACACTAGCCGATATAAGTTTTAAAAAGAAGAAAAATATACATAATAAAAAGTACCATATTCCAAAAAAGAAGCACAATTCTGGATGAAGTTTTCAAGGTAGAACCACCAAAGGTATAATTTCTGGGCTCCACCAATTTATTTTCAGCTATTTAATTTTCAAAAAATAAACACTGCACTTAGGAACAAAACATTAGGAACATCCTTTAAATGTGGGACCTTCCCATTATATTTCACAAAGCTAAAGCTGGCAATACACTGGTTGTTGAGTGTATGAACAGATAAATTATTTATATTTTTCTATTATCAGTCATTTATCTGGATTGATCAGCATATCGGACATTTACCCAGGAGCACTCCGCTATCCAATAACAGAGCTCCCTGCCATGTACATTAACAACCAGCAGTGCCAATGAAAGCACTTTCATTGGCTGGTGGCTGTTAATGAGAACACCCAGCTAAACGTTAATCTAAAGAGGAATGGGCATTCCTAATTAATGTTTGATTGAAATATAAATTGATAATTTTTTATAGATTGTGTTTATTTTTATTGAATCTAATCCAAGGCAGTCCAACTTCAGAGCTAAGATCTACACCAGGGGTCGGCAAACTCCGGCCTTTAGGCCAGATACGGCCTAGCTGGCAGTTTGTTCCAGCCTAACGCCCCCTTGCCGATCTGGCCTAATGCCGACCAGCAACCCGCTCTGGAGCTCCAGCTGCTCCCCCTGGCTGATCGAGAGCTGGAGCGGCTGGAGCTCCAGAGCTGCCGGTGCTCCCGTGCCGCCTCCTTTCTGTTGCTCCCCTATTTACCGCGGCCGGCGTTGATACTTCCGCTGCCGCGGTAAATAGGGAGAGCTCCCTGAAGGTAAATCCATCTCCTCCGCAATGCATACGGAGGAGAGGGATTTCACTTCAGAAGGAGTTTCCTGATGGTGGGCGAAGCCATTAGGGCCGGGCTCAGAGTCCGGCCTGGTGTGCTCCCGCCCACCCCTGAAATGGCCTATTGGCCATGAAAGTTTGCCGACCCCTGATCTTCACAAAGTAAATTTAGTAATGTGTGATTTACAAGGAATGGGAAAATGATTGGTTGTATATATATATATATATATATATATATATATATATATATATATACCGGTACTTTTGCCTGTTTGTAGCCCTTGAGGACCTGTTGGTCAGACTTTATCTAATATGTTATAAATATAACACAGCTCAACAAAAAAAAATATTTTTTTCATTTGCCAAAGATTTTTCAATATATTAAATGTATTTCAGGTCTGCTGAATGCAGAAATGACATCAGTTTCATTGATCTGGCTCTAGTTCTTGTGATACAGAAATTGGAATAGACGATTTTACCAACAACAAATGTTAGCACAGTATAATATTATCAATCTTTATTTACACTGATGTTTTACATTTTATATATGAAATGTAGCATTATTTTCATGAAACTTTCATTTGCCTTGTTTTTATTCATACATTTTCTCTTTTAACAGAAATATGAGTTCTTCAAGAAGAAGTTGTTTAGATGACCCCAATGTATTTTGCTACATTTGTGGTGAATATTCCTAGCAAAAACAGAAAAGAAACATTACAGAATTTGTGAAACAAGCATATCATGCATATTTTGGTATTAAACTGGGGGACCAAGATAAGTATTGGCCCCCCATATGGTATGCAAAACTTGTGTAGAGTGTCTACGTCAGTGGAAAAATGGAAAACTGAAAAGTTTGAAATTTGGTGTACCCACGGTATGGCGATAGCCCAGACACCGTCATAATGATTGTTATTTCTGTGCTGTGAATGTAAAAGGTTTCATTTGTTACAAGAAAAACAAGTGGGAGTACCCTGATTTGGAATCAGCAAGACGACCTGTGCCGCATGGTGCTGATGTTCCCATACCAGTGTTCAGTACACTCCCTGATATTCCTGTATCCAACATAGGGGATATCCAGCGTTTGGAGTGTAATCCAGGAGTTAGCAGTGGAAGTGAATATGAACTTAGTGTTTCATCAAACCATATTTAATATGTAATATGTAATAGGTTCTATAAAGATATAAAGGTGATGGAAGAAAGGTATCAGGGCAGATGGGATAGACACATGATGTCAGACTACTGCTGGAGCCTTCAACGTGATTGCCCTGATCATCAACATAAAAGGAAATCATACAGAGTTTTTCAATGACTTCTTTGTGATTAGTTCTGTAAACATACTGAATATAGAATATATTGACATTAAGTATTTCAACATTCAATTTTGTATATGTAGATATATCTAGTTTAAGTTTGCCTATTTTTAATGTTTTATTAGTTTTCTATGAGGTCATTATTTCAAAAACTGGATCCAATCTAGCAAAACCAATACCATATTTGGAATCTGTGCATCAAACATAATCTAAAATGACTTTAATCTGTTTGGCAAGAAAATGTTTGTTGACCAGTGTAATGTAATGGCCAACTTTAGGTAGTTGTAAACATTTACCACTTATTATGTAGCTAGCCTTTTCCTATTCAGGTACACATGTGGCAGTTTGGTTTATTTGCTTTTAAAATATCCTCAGATTTAGTTGGTCCAGTCTTAAAAAGAAACTTTAGCTACCTATTGAGAAAATATTTTTAAGCAATCCATTCCAGATTTGCTGGATCACACAGGTTCTCACATGATGGTCTATCTTCTCCAGTAACTTTAAGTTATATATACTTTAACTTATAAGTTCAGACAGCAGATGACAGCAGAAACCTTACCAGGTGATCAGGCCATTCCTGCCAGGTTAAGATGGTAATACTTGAAGTGTCTATTTTATTAATATTATTATTATTATTAATAAACAGGATTTATATAGCGCCAACATATTACGCAGCGCTGTACATTAAATAGGGATTGCAATTGCCAACAGATCTGGCATTCCATAGACTGCCAGAGAGAGGGGTTAAGGACTTATGGGTAGGGTGAATGGGTATGAGGTTAGGAGAAGAGAATGTCTTGCTGAGAGTGTACGGAAGGGGGAGGCTGTTTGGGGGACCAGGGTTGGGTGAGATGTCACCAGAGAGTATCAGTAAAGTAGACAGGTGCAGGAGCACATACAGAGAAATAAGACGAGTGAAAGAGCAGAGAGACAATGAGTTATCAGACTGGGGAGTGCAGGGAGTAGTGCCAACAAAGAGAGAGCAGGATGAATAATACATTTTACAGATAATTGGGAACCATATGCATACAACAAACAAGTGGCAAACTGAAGTCCAAGAGAAGCAGTCCAATAATATGGGTTCAAGTGAACTTGTAAACTTGTTCCAGTAGTGAAGGATAAAGATTCAGTCAAAGAGATGGTTTGATGAAATATCGGTTTAGAATGGTAGCAGCGGCAGAGGATGTGTTGGAGTCCAGGTCAGTCCAAAGGTGGGCACTTGAGATTTGGGCACGTGACCAGGGTCCCAACGTGACCTTGCCTGTTGTTAAAATAGAAGTGCTTTGGGTTCTGATTATGGATGGATTATTATAGCCCTTTGTATTAGTTTGTGGCTCCAGGGCAGAAAGAAACCATAATCTGTGAAAAATCTTGTTATATTTATTCACATTTAGGTAAAGTCAGTAGCCATTTCTCAAATGTGACAAGCAATTCAAGAGACTACATTGTCATATGCATCACACAATGTACTGCCTTTCCTCTTCATTTCCTAAAACATGACCATACCAACAAACAAACTCTAGTGGGGTCAGGATAATGACAACTACAATATCAATAGCTAAGGGGAGGGAGCCCATACCCACACAAAATAATTTTATTACCAACAATAAATATTCCACTCTTACCTTTTATTATCATTATTGTTGAAAGCTGGAGCTGTGTATCTTAGGCTATTTGTCAAGAAATTTTTTCACTCTGTCTCAGGAAGACCATAGATACATGTGAAGCATAGGTTCAAGCAGATGGAGGTGAGGCCAGGGCAATTTGGTGCCAGGCAGTGACTGTGTTGTGTAGCAAATATTGCCAGTATGTTTCATTCAATGGCTAAGGAAGCAATGGCTAAGGAAGCAATTTCAATCAATTGCCAACCGGTCTGCGGATGTTGTACGGATGGTCTTCGGACCACTGATGGTCCGTGGGAAAATGTTAATGGTCTGCAGCTCTGGTCGGTGCACCCCAGAGCAGGGTCAGGAGAAGGATCCTGCTGGGGGGACCGGCCAGAGCCGCGGATCATGTCCCCCATACGGATCCCAGGCTTAGGGGGGTGGGTGGGTTATGTTTCCTACTTTGTGGGCGGGTTCTGGCATCATGACGTCACTAAAGGGGAAGTTTAGTGGTCCGAAAAGGTTGGCGACCACTGAATTAGTCAATGATTTTTGAAACCACCAATGAACCACCATTGATATATTTTGCAGAGCATTATTTCTGAAGAAGTCGGTGCTATTTTGTGAAACCAGTACCAATAATATCTTTTGCGCTCAGTGACATATCCTTAACCTGATATGGATAGAATTTATGCACGCTTGTTAAGGAGTGGACCACTGGATTGTATAATTTCAATATTTATTTGCTAGTAGGGATGACTGTGTTACACAAACTTTCCTATGTATTGTGTTGTCTTCTATTTCTCTTATTTGTTTTTGTTGGTCAGAACGTTTACATCAATTTAATAATAAAGATCCTCTTTTCATGTATTTATTTATGCAAAAATAATTTGTTAAAATGTTATCTCATGTGGGATACCATTTTGATATGTTAATTTCATGGGTAATGTGACACCTAAAATTGATTTACTGTTGGATAGTCCCTGACACTATATTTCAGTACAGTTCAGAGAACAATACTGCAATGTGGTTCATATCAAGAACAATATCATATCATATCAAGAACAATACACTGTAAAGTTTCGAACTGCTTTGTAAGGACACATGAATTTTGCCATAGGCAGACCTATAAAACATTTTCCAGCCACTCCTAATATTTTGCCACTAATTAGTGTGGCCCACTGGTACTAACTCATCAAAGGTTACAAAATGATTAAGCAATGCAGTGTTGCAGAAAGGGACAGGAGTGTGTGCAGATCAGTTTTGATTGCCAGGATACCGCTGTGCATACTGAGCTTGAAAGAGCTGGAATTATGCCATCCCACCAATCCAATCGTGATGCTCTAGGAACCGGAGAAGGAAGAAGATGGCCCAGTGATGGAACAGGTGAGTATAGTGGGGTTTAGTTTCGCTTTAAAGCCCATATTCATCTTAGAGGCTTGCTTTGTCTGATCAAAACCTTCAAACTTCAAATTCCCAAATAAACTGAGAATCTAACAAACAAAGCACAAGAAAATGCTAACCTGACTGCTTTTGTTTACTTTCCAAATCAATAAAATGTAATGAATGCATGTTGTTCTTTGAAACATAATTAGCTACATACCTTTACTTTGTCTATGCAAATTTCCTCATCAGAAAGCAGCTTAGTAGTTAGGATGTACATATACATTTCACTTCTAGAAAACTGCATTTAAACCAATAAAATTACCAAGACAAGAAATACAAAATTTAAATCTTATAAAATAATGGCATCAAAACACATCCTATTTTAGCAATACTACAGAGATATTCATATTTATTTCAGGAGACTAGTTTTGGACTATTGTCCAACAGTCTCTTGCATAAAAAACTACTGTTTTCTATTCCAGAGATTTTTAGGATTACTTAGTTCAAGTTCATTGCCTGTGCAGCCTTGCATTGAATAAAATCAATTGGCAGCTAATCACCTCTATGGACTTCATAAGAATTAACCATTCATTTTTTGTTCTTCATAAAGTTGTTGGGAGATTTTTCACATAGTAGGTGTACATTGATGACGATATACAGACTATCAACATTTAACAATAACATACATTTATGTGAAAAAGTAAGTACACCATATAGAACAGATTAACCTTTTCTCAACACATTTGAACGGGCTAATTTAGATCTTTACTTTCAAAATGTAACTACAGGCTTGGCCTCAGAAGGGTATTTATTGTCCTCTTAATTTGAAACTTCTTATCCTGCCAAAGCTGCAAGATGTGTTTATTTCCTCACATGAACTGCAGGTTTTTTTAACCACCCCCAAAATGTCAATAGGTTTTTTTATGACGGCTTTGACAAGGCCAGTCCATAACCCTTTCTTACTTTTTTTAGCGCCATTCTTTGGTGATCCTTACAGTTTTCAAAAATTCTGTATAACTTCAAAAAGTCTGTGGCCATGTGTCCAGAAGTTGAGCACATTTTACTGTGATGCAGAATTATTAGTTATTTTAATGACTGGAAGCTGTCCAAGACCTGAAACAACAATGCAAACCTAAATCATACATTTTATTCACCACAAATTTACGTTAGATTTTAGGCCACAATTAATTTTTTCCAGAAGGCCTAATTTTTTTACCTTATGTTTAATGACTAACAGTTGAAGTGCTCGGGATTTTTTTTAGACAACAAAGGCCTTTTCTTAACACACCTCTCATGTTTGGTAAATTAGTCCAATCTCTAAGTGTAGATGCATACATTTTCAGGTTCAATGCTTATGCCCCAAAGAAAACAGGCAGACTCTACAAAAGAAAGAAGTTGCAACAAGCATATAAAATCATATAAGTTTCTAACATAAAAGGAACTCTGAAACTTACTTTGATTTGTTTAGATCCTAAGTATTTTGTCCTAAAAAGTTTATTTACCATTACCAATCCAAATCTGTTTTTTCTGGTACACCAAAGTCCTTGGAATCCAGTTACCTTGTGTTGTTGAAGTTAGGAGAAAATAATTAAGTATAAAGAAAAATGTGTTAAGAGAAAATATTATCTTGTGAACAGACAAATTGTGGTATGGAACTGATAGCCTGCACTTGTTCCAGAAATGCCTGGTACTGACAACCTATACATTACAAGGAATACCCATTCCTCTTCATCAAGGTCTAAACATTAGTGGCTGAGGATGTTCCTTTTATCTGGTTTTCAATTATGCCAATACTATTTTCTTACAAAAATACCCCAGTTTGTATCAACCAGAGTTTTGTGGAACCCTAGGCCCTAGGTTGTGAGGGATTCTTTGAGCAATGGGCAGTTTGTGACTCTTTGGACTGTTTAACAGATACCAATGATCTTTTTCACTATCCATAAGGGTGACATTCTTCCCAAATGCCAGCAATGTAGGAGGCATTCTTCCTACTGACCATCACCAATGTACTGTGAGCTGTGGATTTAGTAATCATAGAAGATGGTCCCTGAAGACCTGTAAGTTATTTTAAAAGGGTTTCCCCATGTTTAAAAGGTCAAGGAACACTGCATTAGCCCTATTTTTATTTAACCATTAATAATAATGTAGATTACTGTGAACATGCAGCTCCTGAATGCAGCTCCAAAACATATTTGAAGTAACCTGTGAATGCTGTGCAATGAATGCCCTAAATTTTACAAAAAGGTCCCATCAACAAAAAATGAAAATAATTACCCCCCCCCCTTACCAAAAGAAATTCAAATACCAAAATACTAACACAAAAGACATTTTTTAAAGGGAAATAAAACACTAACTTATTGGCCATGTAAAAACCTTCTGGCTACATTATGGTTTAAAAAATTCTCCTGATATGGGGATAACTATTTAAAAATGAAGGGGGAAACTGTTCAGGGAAAAAAGGAAAGAAGATAAAATAAGCTAGGGAGGTGAACAGACTATCATTTAATCAGAAATATATATGATTTACACAGGTTCTGCTGTTGGCTCACTCTGACTAAGAGGTCAAATTTGTTGGCGCACTTCTCTTAGCAATCTTTATGTGATTGATAGCACCTCCTTTTTTCTAAGCACCGATGTTTAGAAAGTAATAACTGATTGATAGCACCTTCTTTGATATTTTATTACAGGTGCTGTCATTACTAACCGCTTACTTATTAAAGTTAGCGTTTGGTGCGTAACCTTTACATTGCAGTCTATGTAAATTTGTCAAGCAAGTAATTTTATTAAATGCACCATAGTAGAAATTCAGCACTACAATTGTAATCTAGCTATACACTTTTTTTTACATAGTTTGATTCATATTTTCCTCCAATCTTTATTTAACTCAAAATGATATATGAGATAAGATAAATGTTTAACATTACAGCGGGAGCCAGATAATGAAACATGCACAGAATGGACATTAATCGCAATACACAGAACCCCTAAAGTGTTAATTTAACCTGACCACTTACTAACCTATAGGAGGTTTATGGTTTCTAGGGATCAAGTATGCTGGTATAGATGCCTTATTTTTATTTTAGAAGGTGAGTAGCGGGTAAGTTAGAGATAGAGGAAATGTAGCTGAAAAACCTACAAAGCTTAAAATGCCGAACAGCAATATTGGGTTAATATTGAAGATGACCCTGTAACCCAAAAAAATAAGTGTTTTACTGCTTTGGAAGGGGAACACTGTAAAGAATAGGAAGAAGATGAAAGAGAGCAAAATAAGTGAAAAAAAAGTGATAGGAGGGGGTGTGGGTTGGAAGGAGAATAAGAAGGAGAGAGGGGGCATAAAAGTGAAAGGATGGAATGAAGAAGCGGTAAAGAATAATTTGGGTTGGTGTGGTGGGCTTTCTCACTCATAGGTCTCAGTAATCAGTATAGTTTATGTCAGGGTTATAATTCAAAATGAAGTTGTATGAGATTAATACCTTATAATATGTGTGTGTGTGTGTGTGTGTGTGTGTGTGTGTGCGTGTTTTAAAGTGTGGGTTGTGCAAAAAAGAAGGAAGCGGAATGGCCTCATAACGCCCTTCGTCCCTCCATAGCCATTGTGAACACAGTACAAGTTGTTGCAGGACAATACCAAACATGAACATAGGCAGACCATTTCTCGGGTACATGTGCAATTGAACCCACTTTTTCACCAACCCAAAATCACAAGTAAGGCCCTGAGGAATTCCCTGGGCCCCAGCAGTTTCTTGTATTCCTCTACATTAGCTTCTACTTGTTGAAATTCAAATATTTTTTGCAGAGTATAAAAATAACAGGCCTCCTAATTAAAGCCCCCTGTACAGTGGTTGTCGTCAATGGCCTTGCCCTATCCACCCTATAAAAGGCCTTTTGATTACAGATCTCCTGGGAGATTACCCTAAATGTGCATGTTTCACATATGACTACTAATTCTTACTTTTGACTGCAGAAGGTGATTTAGACAGGATTTCTAAAATTAATACTAAAAAATATCTTTAACAATACATTTTATTACAGAGGAACTACAAAAAAGGCTTTAGGTTTCAATATGAAATTAAATAGGGTATCTTGATCCACTAAATAAAGGTCCTTAATTTACATGGGTGGCCAAAGATCTTCCCAGGCAACAATGATTCAAATTCAAAAGGCATAAGCAAGTTACATGTGAAACCTTAGACCAGGCTGGTTTTTAGTCATCATTCCTTAGCATCTCCACTGAATGACGAAGCAGTTTTCCTTCTTCCTGCAGCAACTAGTCCCTAGTTAGAAAGTGCACACGCTGTCCACCTATATGAAGACCTCATGATCCAGATGCAGGCTGCCATTTATTGTGTTTAATGTGAAACAGGGCAGAAAAGGGTAGCTGCTCCTGGTAGGATTGGTGCTTTATGCTTGTAAACAACAGACAACAGTTATACATTCATTTATATACATGTATGCATTGTTTACATTTTTGTTGTTTTGTTTTTTTTTTTTTGCTGTGGAGGGCTGATTAATTTTATGTAATTTTTTCTAACTGTTTTGGATGGGTAGCAAATGTCATCACATGCAAATGTCATCACACAATATATTTTTTTTTTGAAATTTGTTTTTCAATAATGATGATTTTTCAATAATGATACACAATGAATAAAACCACAGACCACAGATGTAGATTCCAATAAAAGTTTTGCAGACTCCATCTTCAGGTTATGAGGCAGTGGCTACTGGCAGCGCAGTTGGTATTCCCCTAATGGAATACCTTGTGGATAGTGGAGAACCTATTTGATTTGTATTGGTGGCAGATAGATCCTTTTAGCGGTAGCAATCAATTGAAGCATGCCTGAAGTAGACACAGGCAGGGACAATGGAGGTCTCTAATAGCCTATTGGGCCAATCAGGTAACCCCTGACAAGTGGTAGTGATTTTTTGACTTCAGTCTAACAATTCAGCTAACTTTTTCTGGTAGCTAACAATATTAGAAGGCAGCTTCTCACTACAGGTTTCCTCGTACTTGATGGTTAGGATTAGGATAAGATTATCCTTATTTACTTTTTCTTTGTATATTACTTTTTGTATACATGTATACACATTATTTATAATAACCTAGTAGTGTATTACATGTTTCTACAATAATCAATACAGTTTCAAACATAATTTGTTATAATCTCACCCTTTTAAAGTATTAAGTCTTACTCTTTTTAAATATGTTTGTAGTATAGCAGCTAGACTCTTTAATGTGTGAGAAACAACTTTAAATAGAAGATGTTTTAAACTGAACTTTTTTTTAGCTAAAGACTATGTGTTCAGACTTGCAGTCAAGATGATAACAAAAAATAAATAAATAATAGCAACTCTAAATGTATGTAAATGTAAAATGCTTAAGAAAGCAAAATGAAGTTATTAACATATAATGAGATCTATGATATAATTAGGATTGCTAAGAAATGATGATGTGCATAACTGGGCTGCACATGATAATTAAGTGCAAGACAGAGAGTTTGTCTCTATGTCAAGATATAAAGCTTAGTAAAAAATAGGAAGAATTAAATAATATTATTACACTAACATCTAAGCCAACATGCTGCCTTAGTATAATGTATAATATTTTAGAACATACAAATTGGAAAAAAAAATTGGAAAAGGGTGTAAGTTGTAACATTTTGTAAGTTGTAAGGGGGACCAGCTCAATTGGTAGTGGCAGTGGTAAAACTTGCAAGACAATGACATTAGATCATCAAGACAGTAAACATACATAATGCAATGCAGGGGGGCTTTGTACAGCAATTTCATAGTATAAAAGAAAACAATCTCATCATCTGAGCTACTAATCCTAAATTTTTTCAGTTCGTATGTCATTGACTAACCTGATGCATCTAATTGGTTCCCCCATTACATAGTAAGAGCACATGTCCTTTTTGGTGTTTTGTGCACAGTCAAAAATACCTTTTCAAAGAGCTTCAAGTATCCAGTTTTAAATTTATATTTAGGCTAAATCTTTATTGATTTTTAAGGATGAGCAAGAATGCCTCCTCCAATTAGCTGTGACCACAAAGTTCCCATGGTCACTGGGCTGTACTTATCAGCCCGGTGACCATGGGAACTGAACTGCAGATGAACTCTCATTGGAGAAACTCCATTGAGAGTTCATCTGCAGTTCCACTGCGATCCCCAGCACTAGAGGTTAATTAACCTCTAGTGCCCCGGGATCACAATGGATTTCCAGGGCTGCAATCATTCTTGCAGCCCTG
>NC_092858.1:104463947-104467041 GCF_032062135.1 Pyxicephalus adspersus
ATTTCTTGACTCCACAGGGTTCACACATCTTTAGATTGAAACAACAGATGTACATTGATTTTCTTTTCTGGATAAAAGTAAGTATGGCAAATTTATAATGGCAAAAGCACTGGCTAAAGTGAATGCGAAATGCATCTGCCACTAGCAATCAAGTACTGCACTAAGAAACATCATATGCAAAAAATGCTGGTGCTGGAGTCTATCTAGTGCAGGGGTGTCAACTCAAATACACAGTGGGCCAAAATTAAAAACGTAGACAAAGTCGCTGGCCAACCTTGAAACTGAAATAGCACCGCTACTACAATTCCCTGCGTCAATGCAAGGCCACGCATAGGCAGAGCTGGTCTATAGACGCAAGTAATGCTGCTACTACAATTCCCAGCATTACTTGCGTCTATAAAACAGTCCAATGCGGGGCCACACATAGGCAGAAAGGCCGCTGGTCTATAGACGTGAGTGATGCCGGGAATTGTAGTAGTGGCACTATTTCAATACAGCTACGAGCCAGCTGCAATTCATATTTATGATTCCATTTGGGGGGCCAAAAAAAGACCGTTGCGGGCCAAATTTGTCCCACAGGCCAGAGTTTGACACCCCTGATCTAGTGTATCTATTTATTATAGGACAAGAGGGCTTGCAGTAAAAATTAGTTTGAACTTGAGTTTGAAATGAGGACTTTAGGATACAAAAGTATCTATAGGATCACAGGAAAAATTACATACAATGGAATGCAACTGTTTTCCCATATACGTCTCTGCATATTTTGATTTTATTTACAAATTTACTTTGATTAAACATGATGTGCTTCAAATGGTCTTAGATACATAAATGTCCAGATTTGGAGTAAATTATTTTTTACACCCTAGATAAAATTACAGAAGAATGCAAATGCACAGCAATGAGTAAAGAAGGCAATACATTGTTGCTATTTGCCTGTAAAAATCTCTGCAGGGAATAACAACAAACAACAAACAAACTTTTCAGTAGTAGCAGTTGTATTGTTAGCATTGTTTGAGGTGGGAGGATGGAGTTAGGAAGACTGGTGGGAATATTTTCCAAGTGAAAACATTTAAAAAGAATGTAATGTGGGGTATCCCAAAGATTTGTTACCTAATAATCTTATTTGAACTGTGTTTGAAACAACAAGATGTATTAATTCTGTGTCCATACTGTACTTACTATTTCATTTTATTATTTCACTGTATGTTTTTTAGAAGTTTTATCACACTTTTTTCATATTGTTGTATTTAATGTTGGATTTACTGCTGCTTACGTGATGCAAATTTTACTGTTACTCCAACTTCAGCAAAGCAAGACTCATTCTTCTTCAGTACATCACTGTTTAGTAAGTTTTAAACTGTGTCATGTTTATATACAAATGTGTACATTACATGTTAATGTACTTTTATTACAAAAATAAAAACTAGTGAAATACAAAAAGGAATGTATTTTTTTCTAAAGTTAAAAATATAGTCAAGTAAACACATTTTTATAGATTTTTTAAAATCTTTTTCTCATTTTGTACATGTTTCACCATCTTACTATTACACCCTCAGCATTTTTGGCATCAATCCCCCACCTTCTAAATTGTAAGCTCCTGTGTCACTGTTTGTATCTGTCTGTCATTTGCAACCCCTAGTAAATGTACAGTGCTGCGTAATATGTTGACACTATATAAATCCCATTTATTGTTATTATTATTATTATTATTAATATTATTATTAATATTGTTATTATTATTAATAATAATAATAATAATAATAATAATAATAATGGTATATATAAAAATTTGCAATTAAATTTTAAAATGGGAGAGAGACCTATAAAAACAGTTTTCTTTTACTTTGCTCTATGGAACAAACTCTTTTTCATGCTTTTTTTTTTTTAGCATGCTTTTGAATTTTTTGACATGTTTCCACTGGTCCCCCTGGCTCCAAATTCAGGTACTTTCATGCAAAGGTTGAAGATTAACTGTATTTTTATGAAACTTTCTCCAACTTTCACAGCTGAGAAGACTTTACAATAATTGCCTCCCTATCCCTAGCTATAAATAAAATGGCAAACAATAAAAACAAGAAATCAAAGCACAGCTACCCTCCACTCAGGAAAAATTTCACAATACATGGTTCTATTGGCAGACCAGCCAATGTAAACAATAGCAAACCTAAATTTCAGTTTCTTTCATGCCTCCCTGGTTCTTCTGGTACTCCCCTTACTCTATCACTGCCTTGGTGTTGTGCCCCCCTTGTCTGTTCTGCCCTGTTTATATGTTTAGAATTTTCTTGTTTATAGGTTATTTACGTTTGCTAAAAATATTTAGATCAAAGACGTCTTATGCAATCCTATGTCTACAGGCACCTTTACGTTAAGATACTGGCCAGCAGGATGATCTTGCTAGATCATTTTGCTTCCCACAAGAGCCAGTAGCTCTCCTAAGGAGACCCTTTTAAGCTCCAAAAAGGACAACAGCCATTCATTTACATTGAAAGTAGCAAAACAAGATCAAGTAGAAGACCCATCTTACTGGACTTACTTTAAAAAAATATTTTTTTTCATGTTTAGAAAAAAAACTCAGTTTACTAAGAGCACGTATACTATTACATGTTTACAAGCTAGAGTCAAATGAAGTAGCTATGTATTCTAGGTCTGTATTGTGTCCAGCATTATTTATTCTATTTTTTTCAAGGCAAGAATCTGTGTCTGAATAAAAATGCACGCACATTAGCTGCCATGATTTCTAAGCCATATTGATTCTTTACAAATCATTGTCACAGCTGTTCTGTAGACAATGCATAGCATTTCAAAGCATGTCTGAACCCTCTATTCCAAATACATAGAAGATCATCTGTCATGCATAGTCCTGAAATGATGTATTGACATAGTGACATTTTTATTGCAATTGGTATAACCACAGAAAATGAATACCAGTACTTTGTAGAATAGCCTTGTGCTAATCTAAAATGTTAACCTGGTAACATAATGTAAAAAGTCACTTAAATAGGTTTGTGTCATGTTGAAAAGAACTAAAATAAACAACTATTACATTTTTTAGATATGAAATGAAAATACAATTTGAATTTTTTCAAATGTTTTT
>NC_092858.1:104468244-104486592 GCF_032062135.1 Pyxicephalus adspersus
CATTGAGACCAGGGCATTTAGTGCAACCTCCTACCAGGTATTGCATGAAGAGTTAAATATTTTCCACATTCAGTCTTGTCAGTTGCTTGATTCTCCACAGGGGCTCAAGTAACTGCCACAATGTGAGTATTGACATCCAAAATTGCTTTAGTCACACCTACTTTCCACCTAATTGTAAACTATCCTCCACCTATATATCTCTTCTGGGACTTTTTTCTTTTTTTTGTCTCTTCTCTCCAGAGAATATATTTCCTCTTCCTTAGCTATTTCAAAGATAGTGATGCCTGTGCTAGAGAGTAGTTTCCTAGCAAGTTTAGAGGTATGTAGCAGGTAAATAAAAATATTTTATGGAAAGAAAAAACTCTGCAGGTAGCCATTTAAATATTTGATTTTTAAGTTAGTTACAGGTTTTTAAGGAACAAAGTGGCAACCTATATTTATTGCTGACTTTAGAGTAAACGTCTTTCCACTACATTTTCTGTATAGTCCATTGGTCATATCCCCCACATAATACAAAATTATTATGTATTTCTAATTGTAATGTCATTGTTAACTTCTTTTTATACAGCACCGACAGATTACATAGTGTCACTAACTTTTTTTTAAAGCCATCTTTAAATGCTTATTCTTTCATCAGAATTGGGCTAATTAGGTTTTATTGGTACGGTTATGTACACATATACCAGAAAACTATTCACTGAAACAATGTTTCAAAAACATTAAGAAGTCTATTTTTAAAGCAGTGAATCTGACATTCACTGAACCAGTCCCTGAGAATTATGTACTGCCATTGAAACATATGGACCTGGAAGACTCTCCACCAAGAAATGTTTCTCTGAATGGCAAAACTACTGCTTTCTAAAAAGATCCCTAATATGCATTAATCAAAATATGTAGATTATATGATAATGAATGCAGTATGTACAATAAGCATACATACATAGTTTTTTTTTAAATATTATTGGTCACATAAAACAAGTTAACATGAGTTTTGTTTTTTTAAATTCCTTTTGATTGTTTAGTTTGGATTTGGTGCTACCAATGGTTCATAGTGAATCCAGTGTGTGAGAGGTCTTTGGACCCTGCAAAAAAATGATTGAATCCCTCAATGATGCATTTCCCAGGCATTTAATTTATGTTAGTGTATAAAGGGTCATAAAGGAAGCTTTTAGATAAATTCCTCTCCTCATTCTTCCCACTGGCCAGCAAAGTAAATGGTATTTTTCTTTCTGACTAACACACTAATTTACAGTGAGTCGCAGATGTAGTAATTATAAAAGGGGTTCTCCTGTGCTAAAAAGGTTGAGAAACAGTGCACTAGAGCATAGTTCATTTTGCTGTCACTAAACTGAGGTGGGTTCCCTGTACTAGGACAGAGGTCCAGTGGATGTGCCAGTACAAAATTAGAAATATAATGTGTGCACAGGTAAACCAAAATTGACATTTAAATTGCAGACACTTAAACTTTTTATTTGACACATTTGTCAAATAATAATTCACAAAGGATTTACTGCAATCATTTTGTAAATTACATTTCATTGTTTTCTTTTTTTTTTTAATGTTCACAAGCAAATTTATTCACATTTTGCATGCATTATGTTTCGGAAATTGTTTTAATTTCAAAGTAAATGTGACTTATCCCCCCCCCCCCCCCCTTGCATTAGGTATATAAACATGTCAAAGTCAATAAATACTTCCATATAAAATGAAGATCTTCGCAACTGACAAACTTCAAAAAGGAAGGAAAAACTTTTGTGGAAACTCAGTTTTACTTGATTACACGATTACTTCTTAGAGCACTTGGAATGGGAGGAAAAGAAAAAAAACTTCAAATTCTCCACAATCAGCCAAGCAGAACCTATTTTCTCTTACAATGCAATTAACAGCACCAACATTTACAAAATATGATTACAAGCACTTTGGTTAAGTAGAGAAAAGTATATTAGATAGCAGCGAGGGGTTGATCGTTATGTGCTTTTTTTTCAAAAGACTTGCATTTTCTTTGTGCAAATAAAGAGGTCCTAAATTCTCAGTAGGCACTAAAATCAATGCAGTGGAACCGTGATAACAAACATAGGCTCCACTTTTTGCTACATCCCCCAATTAATTAAGCCTTTCACGGGCATGTAATTAGGAACATTAGCAAGTCATAAAATTGCAGTGAGTCTTTAAATTATGTACTGGCCCTCAGCAATTTGTTTTAAATTCCTTTTGAAGACAATGGCACTGTGGGGCCCCATAGATCTTCATACAAGCCTACTGTTTACTTCTTTATAGCCCTGCTAAGGAGCTAACTATTTCTACTACTCCCAAATGCACCTATACCATTTGTATGCATTTTCATTGGACAGGCCAGGACCAAAAATAAATAAGATAGAATTTGCACTCAACATACATTTATTAAACATCAAAATAAGATAATTATTTCTCATTTCTCAGAAAATGTAGCATGGTTTTCTAAAACCATTAAATCCAAGGTTTAAAACATTTTTTAAAAATATGACTGACTATAGAGCTAACTATAGAGAATCACCGATCAATCGGCTCCAGCATTCAGGCCTTTGTTGCAGCGTATTGAACCAAAAAGTCACAGTATGTAATCTTTGATATTCTGGTCCTTCCATTATAATATATTTACAATTGTATTTATTTTTAGTACAGTATCATTAAAAGATGTAGCAATGAATGAAACCAGGAAATTATTACCCTACTAGGTCAGTGTTTCCCAACCAGGTTCTGGGGAGCAGAGATTGTTAGCGGTTCCAAGAGCCATGAGCAATTTGTGACTGTCAGGTCAGTTTAGGTGACATCAAAAGTCTTTTTGGCTGTCTGTAAGGGTGCCAGCCTTCCAAATGGCCAGCAATGTTGAAGGCAATCTCCCCACTAACCACCATGCTCTGTACTGTGAGTTGTGGATATAGTAATTATAGAAGGGTTCCCTGAAAGCTAGAAGTTACTTCAAGGGATTCTCTTGATGTTAGGTTGAGAAATACTGTACTGAGTGTACCTGCAATTTTTGTTGCTCGGATAAAAACAGGAATTACTGATATTTTAGCAGAAGGTGGCAGGACATTATAACTTTCTCTGGCTGTTTTTTGATAACTGGACAGTTTATTTTTAAGGAGAGCTAAGATATTAAATGCTTGATAAATTATAGGGCTAAAATACATAAAGAATTAGCCTCTATCAAAAAGACCTGCTGTTATTGGGCTGCAGGCCATTTCTTATGTCATACAACATTGAGGGGGAATGAATGGGTTTCAAAGGCTTTCCAAATGGAAAGAAAGGGCCTAGGGCCAAACAAGAAATGTATTCCAAGTTTTAATAAACTTGTGATATGAACTACTGATAAAATTGTGGAGCCTGAATGAGATATCAGGTAACAGAGCACTGGGGTGTAACCTGAAACATTCATCACTTCACCTTTATTACTTCATAAAAAAAGAGAATTCTTCTTTTAAAATATGCATATAAGCAATTAAGCTTTTATGTATTGTCAACAGATAAAGATTTAGTGATTTTAAGGTCACCACAATTTAGGTAAAATTAGGCTCATATGCATTTGTCAGTCTAAGAAAAAAGTTTAAATAAGTTGTTTTTTTTTCTTGAGACAGCCACCATAATACATACAGTACTCTCATTGTAAACATGGTACACAGAATCAGATAGGAAAAAAAAATTCCAACTTTTGCAAGGTTTAGTTGGCATTCAGGTAATTTATGTAAAAGTAACTCTATACTAACACACATTAGTTTTTAACAAAAATTAGTTTGAAAATAACCTGCTAGAGAATTTAAAAAGAAAAACAAGTAGCTGAGATTCTGTAGTAGAGAAATATATGGATTTACTTTTTTATTAAATTTATTTTTACATTTTTTATTACATCATGTTTATGGAAGCTATTGTTATGGAGGTGGTTTATCCTGTAACTTGTAGAGAGAAATGGCCTTTCCTGTAGAGAGAAAAAAAACAATGGATAATGAACTAAAGTTTCATACACATATTAGATTTCTGTTGCCAGAATAGTTGTAATAATCTGGTAAGTGTACAGATGGCCTTCTTTCACCCTGGAAGATGCTGTTAGTAACCCAGCCTGTTGTATTTTGACGACCGATAAACAACCAATGCTGCTATGATGTCTATTGCTGTGTTGTTCCTGCTCGCTTGGCATCCCCCCTTCCCTTCTCCATAGAACTGAACATTCTGCTCGGCAGAGAGCCAAGCAGCAATGTACAGCAATTTTCTACTCATAACTATCACAAACAATTGTTTTTGTCAATAGAAATTGAAAAGGGTGTACCTAGCATAAACCTCATATAGCCTACAATTAAGCAAATTAGCAAATGAAATATTTGAAAATATTCTAAATACAGGCATTCAGTCCTAAATGTCTAGACCAATATTTCATGCCAAAAGTGAAAAGACATATTTGATTCTTTAATTATTTTTTTCTTATTATCCCCAGAACCTGTTACAATCCATGTCTGATAAATGCTCTACTTTTATTTTTTCATGGAGATATTTTACAAAAGGCTGAATAGCTGCTTCAATAAGTACACACAATTCTCACTGCCTGAGGTGTTTGTAATTGACAAGCAGAGTTTGGAAACCACCTGATATTTCCAAGCGATAGTGGAGATTGGGAGCATCATGTGCTTTTATCGAGCTGTCTGTGGCAAAGATACAGATGGTATGCCTTCTCTACTTTATAAAGCTATTACGCATCTAAACTGAAAAATCTCCTGTAAGGTAAAAAAAATGGAAAATGCAAAAATGATGTCCATCATCCAGACTAAAACAATAGCATATTGACATGATTGTCATTACCTTGCAATGATTAGCTTTCAAAGTAAAATGTCATATGATATATTGTATTTTTGTCTTGTTTAAAGTGGAACTATAGTCCCTCTTTGAACTTTAGCGATTCAGACAGGTGGTTATTGCAGAAAGGGACAAGTAATCTCCCTTCTGCAACAACTGTTCTTACCTGCCTGATTGCTGCTCAGCTATCAATATTTGGCCTTCACATATTTTCATTGTTTATGAAACAGGAACAGTTTTATGAATTTTGTTTAAGGTTTGCAAATTCCCATTAAAGTCCAGGGGTGGTTAGTCCTGCTAGTAAACTCTAGCTATAATAAAACAAAGAACAAGAAAGACTGGGCACTGTCATGAAAGACCCATGTGAAAATAAAAAAAAATGTTGCTTAGAGTAAAGAGGGCCTTTTAATGCAGATTTGAAATATACTTGAAAAATAGAAATCTAATCTAATCTAATCAAATATACTTAAGAAATAGAAAAAAAAAAAATAGAAAAATCCTTTAAATTGTAGGTTTGGGGAATGCCTTAAATAAGTACTGGTGTTATAGGACGGCAAGATTTACCTTCACACTTAAGAAGCATTTTTGTGAGATTTAGGATCTTCAACATCTCACCAGAAAGACAGTGATGCCAGCCTTTTTAGTGTCGAAATCAGGTTTGTTGTTATTACATTATGCTTTAATTTTACTGGTAGGAAGTGGCTTTTTAAAATAGGGTAATGTGGCCTGATCAAATAACTTACACTTATTTATCCATAACTATTTGGTTATTCTGAAGTACTGACATTTAAGTAATTCTGTGTGACCAGAAAAACACATATTTAGTACATTTCTGTAATACATGCATATTTCCCTGTTATTTGTCTCTTTATACATACTGGGCCTGTATTATTAAAGCTCTTCATGGCTGAGGAGGATACACTTTCATCAGTTAGGCTGGGTAATCCAGCAAACCTAGAATCGATCTGGTCCAGGATTCAAAACATTTGCTAGCAATCCAGAAGAAATCCATTTCAAGTTTGCTGGATCACCCAGTTTAACTGATGAAAGTGTATCCTCTTCAGCCATGGAAAGCTTTAATGAATCAGGCCCACTGCAAGTACTAAAAATAAACCAGTAAATTTACAGAAAAAAAGTGCTCCCACCTTCCAATTCAAATGAAAATACTGCTTGTGGTCTGAAATCCCAAGCACCTGGTATCAGAACTGCCTACTTTATTTCTAATAGGTTGAAAAGGACACAACTTCCCCCACACTTATTTTTGTCTAACATGAAGTATAAAGCTCTTACTTACTTTTAAAGGCTTCTCCTCCATGTGACCAGTCCCAAACAGCCTCTTCTTAATGGAGCACTATACCACTATGCTACACTAACCAACCCCCCCAAGTTTGTTTTCTGTAGATCTTGCATATTATCTTTAAAGTTCACTTCTACTTTTACATTCTAAAGTATGTACATATTCTGAACAAGCAGCAAATGCATAAGCCTTAAAACATGCCTCAATCTATCTTGATATTTATAATTATTAAGGAGCAATCCATTTTTATCCAAATTCAATCCAAGTTACCATAAACCTATTTTTCTATTACAACAGGATAATAAAAAAACAGCATTGCATGGCTTGTTTTAAAAAAAACTTTTATAGCACAGGAACATGTTGATAGTTAAATGTCTATAGTGTGTAAACTTTATCATAAATCCATTACAAAACTAGTGAATTTATTGAAACATATGATGGGAAATTACATATGCAGAATCTTTTTAGTAAATTCCACATGTTAAAACCATTGGGACAGCCATAAATATAGACAGCTATATTTCCCTTTACATTTAGGTTTTAGTCCTATTCCTCAAATTTACCTATTGGTCTGTTAAACTATAGACAGCTTTCCTGATTTTTTCACAGAAAAATACAAAATTTGCATGGTCATCCTTGATTAATGACTCATTCAATAAATATCAATAAATGACTGAGGTATGAGGAAGGCTCTGTAAAATTTATTCAAAGCCCTTGTTATTCTTAGTAGCCTGGATTTCTGAATTTTCTTAACCATGTGTTGACACCTGGGGTTACATGTTTTTTTAACTATTGGAGGGTTTTTCCACCTTCTAGTTTATAGTAGATAACACACTGACACCCTGGGTGTGATTAGTCAGGGCTATAATTGCCAAGGCATGCTTCCTTATCAGTGTCAGAGATATTTCAAAGTCTTTTTTTATTTCTTATTGATAATATGAATATGGGCTACACTTTATATATCGACAGTTGAGGCTTTGATGTGGTACCAATGATAAATAAAACATTATTTCATTTTTGTACATAGAGTCTGAGCTAAATCAACTTGAAATACTGTGAGGATAAGTATCCTGATTTAACTTTATACTGTCTGTAGACTATAGTGTAGTTTATTTATATAAAAAGATTGATTTGTTTGCTTATGGGACATAGGGATTCATGTTCACATGGGAGTATTAGGGAAGAGATGATTAGGGGCAAACCAGTGAAGCATCCCCACAGTCTAGGAGACTGGGTTAATCTGGAAGTGTGAGAAAAGCAGCTACAGAAAAACTGGGCAGGTGGGAATAAAAATAGAATGTAGAAAATACTGTTGTCTCATGTGCAATTCTTGATTTATAAATTACTGGCATCCGTATATAGGTGAACACATATTTTATGTATGTTTATGAAAGATTTGCCCCTTTTATTCCACAGCTGTCACATTGTCAGTCTTTAGATAATCATTTTTGGCTTGGTTAATGTGTCATTTGAATGCATACACTGTAATGAAATGATTGCATTTTGCATGGGGAAAAACATCTTTCCTTAGCATATATAGGTGTTTTAAGCATAGATTGTTCTCATCTCTAAAGAAACTGGGCTGTGCATCACTATACTAATGGTAGTCAGATTTGTGGACTAATTGTGGAACAATAGAATTACCTAGAGTTTTGCACAGTGAGACATTCATCTATAATTAAAGAAGGACTACCACTGGGAGATGTAAGCTGTCATTGCCAATCACACAAGTAATACCAGTTGTCTGGATGTAAATCTGATCTTTTGGTGTCAGTTTAGTTTCAGCTACAAAGCTGAAACAAGCATGCAAACAACACCAGAGCTATTTACTCATTCTGGGTCATTGATTTAAAGGGTATTAAAGGCAGAGGATCAGAACACCAACCAGAGAAGCTGGATTTTTTTTTTTTAGAATCAGATCAGCTGTGGCAGCTTACTACATCTCTTAGTTATAGATTTGATTTACAAGATTCATGTGGATATTCATCTTCCTGATTTTTTCCAACGTGCAGACACAGGGTTAGTTTCAGATTCCTAGTACCCTGCTCTTAATTGCAAAACTGTGATTGTACTCCTTATAGTATTACATAATATAATGCTGCTCTTTCTTTCTCTTAAATTCACCATGCTGATGCCTTTTGTTCCAATCTTCCATCCAATCTTTTTTTTACTAGTTTGCTGGAAACATTTAATAAAAAATTTTAACATCTGATTTTTTGCAAATCAAAGACTGGTTACAAGCGTCCAATGGCTTCTCTAAGAATTCCCCCTTGGGATCTTGGGATCAAAAAGACTGTTTTAATTTTTTTTTCACTTAGTTATGAGCAAGTGTGCCCCGAACAATAGTGTGCAGCAAATGCAAGAGTAAATATATAAAGACAGTAAGGGCTACAAGGAGGTTGCTGGTGATCTGTAGCACTAACTTGAAAAAAAAGTAAAAACAGGGAAAAAAATAGAAATAGGTTATGATACACAGCACACTGATATTATGTTTATAAAGATATGCTACATAATATAAAGATATTATGAAGTGCTAAACACAATAATATTTTAGTGATTTATTTATCATTAATAATCTCACTCCTACTAGTTTATTTGCAACTACCTCTTCTGGGCAAGGTCATCTCCTCCTCCTGTTTCACTGTCTGTATCTGTCTGTCATTTGCCACCCCTATTTAATGTACAGCACTGTAAAAATGTTGACACTATATAAATACTGTTTAAAAATATTAATAATAACAACCACGTTTTTAGCTATTAGCAATGTGCCATTTTTCATAGGCTTTGTATTAGACATAGTAAACATATATATTGCTGTAGAAATACAATGCTATCTGTGTATAAATAAAAAGATAAATCTAATGGTAAACTGGTGATACCTTGGCATGGATATAAAATACCTGTGCTTGTGCATCCAATATTTTTTTAATGTGGAAAAAAACATTTACACTTGCAAGAAATTTTGTAAACTTTGTTGCAAATTATATCCTGCATTTATGCAGACAGAAGTATGTTATTCCATTGCTATTGTCAAAATATTTCAAAACGTGTGCTAAGTAAGAGATTCTGCTTTTACTATAATGATGATAAGTGTAGTCTTTCACCAAAGATGAACCTCTCAGTACAGTACAACTAAGGTCATTACTAGTAATGGCATTTCCATTGAAACATCTGCCTTGAGTTTTACCTTTGTATAGATTTCTGGGAGAACTGTTGTAATATGGATTCTGAATCATAATATGTTATAGCAGAACAACGTTGCCATGGTTACCCTTTTTTTGTCAGTTTTGACCACGTGATGGTGGAGACCCAAAGACAGAGATATTGGTCAGTCAGGGTGCAGTCAAAAGGAGATGTAATGTCAGTGTGTGGACTGTTTGGGTCTATTGATCTTGCATCAGGTGTTGACTACATAGCTCCAGTGTCAATGTACAGCAGAGTAGGACCAGTGGTGCATGACCTATCAGTAACCAGTGACACAAATATTTTTAGGTGTCTGTATAAAACCCCATACAAATGTCAGACAGAAGTCAGATTTATCACCGTTTCCAGTGACAGGAGAACAAGAGGGCTGAACCTATGGAGAGGGAAGGAGGAAGGATGAATGAGTGACACCCCACTTTGCACACCCCCATAGGAAAGTACAATGGTTGTTCCTACTCAGTTATTCATTGATCTGCTAGGATGGATTGATAACATTGGGGAGCTGCTAGATTTTTGCCTGAGATGTTCAAGACCCTTTGTCTCAGGTGACAATATCCTAGTGTGGATATAGAGCTTAGGGGACCATTTTCTCACCCAATGGCCAGCAATACAGAGGGAAGTCTTCGCAATGTTTACCAACACACACTAAGTAAATCATGACATTACTAACCACAATTTTGATAAAATATTGGGAAAGTGTTTATTATTACCATTCTATCTTACTCAATACATTTCATTTGGGGTTATAAATTGAATTGTCTTTTGCCACTTTCACCAGCCTTTGAGTCAGTGTACATGTGTGTTTCTAAAACCACATCACTGAAAGTGTGGAACATAAAGGGAAATGATGGCCATGCGTCTCTGAAACAGAAGAGAGTATACATTTCTGCTTATTCATAGACACAATCTTGTAAAGAAATCATTACTACAAGCCCCAAGTGCAATACCTAACCTTAAATAAGTGTTTTCTGGTTGTCATCTAAAAATCTAAAGGAAATCCAGTAGAGAATACATACAGGAGACATACATTATATCTGCAGCTTTTTATCTCACATGTGTGATTTTGCCTATCAAGAACTGCAGGCTCTTATTCTCACTGGTGGGACTCTGCTATCACCCAATGCTGCATATATCATGCCAAAGAACTGTGTACCTTTTTTGCATTAATATAAATAGCTGTTTAGGATTGATTTCTGTGCCTGATAGTCTCGTCTGACCTGTTCTTCATCTGCTTTATTTGGTATGTATTTCAGATCTGGCTTATTTAGAGCTGAGATATAGTAGCTTTACATATTTAAGGTGCATTTAGAAGGACATTTTCTATTCTAATGTGGGAGTAAAAGACTCTTTGGGACATTCCAAAAATGATGCCTGTGTGATTTACATTACCAGTGCTGGAGAACAGATCCATATCGGAGTGTAAATAATAATGATTGATACTTCCATTCTAAAAGATCAATTTTCTTTTCATTTTTTTTTAACAACAGCATTCCAAGAACATATTTTATATAGAATAAAACACCCTTTGCTTTTATTTAGAGACTGTTTTACTCAATGATCATACTAGGAAGGCAAGATATTACAAGGTTGAAGATGATTTCCTGATCTTTGTTCTAAATAAAATATAGACAAGAAAAATTACCATTGTTTATTTTTCCATTTACATTAAATGTGTTTTTTTTTTTTATTTCACTTGTTCTAACTGTTGGCACTGTTGCTAGTGGACTCTTAAAGCGGGAATGAGGTAAGACATCCTTTTTAAAAGTAGTATTTTTATATGCATGTTTTGGTTACTTTGATGCTTTACAAGTATAAAGTATTACCTATTTACTGTCTCATTTTTTCACTTTAATTATGATGGCAAGGTACCAGCACTGAATACCAGCAATAATGTCTTTAGTTAGAACACAAAGTTAAGCTGACCACATCAAGAGGAAAATAATTACTAATTATTAATATAAGATGATCACAATGGCATATAAGTCTAACTGTTGCAGACAGAACACTAACCACTTTAAAGATACATATATCAGAGTTTTGTTTAATAAGTTAAGATTAAAAATATGAAAAACTCAGTCCTTGTATTGTATTCGCTAGTGAAGTAACTACCAATCATGGGGATTAAAGCCCACATTTAATAGGATGTCAAGTGGCCTTTCTTAGTGGTTCCTGGCAAAATTTCAACTGTGAGTACTGCCCTTGATTTTACCATAGGCTATTCCTATATCAAAGACAGGTAGTACAGAACTGTCAGTATTAACAGTACAATATTAGAGATTAGAGTTGTAAACAGAATTTATCATGGATGGGGGGGGGAGGGGACTGCAATTAACCTTGAAATTTAAATGTATTTATTTAAATTTATTTTCTTCATACAAAGGATTTCTTTTTATTGTTATTCTATGACATTTTTTTACAGTAAAACATTTGAAAACGAATTGCGTAAGCGGTTAAGATAAAAACGCTTATAGCTTTTCCTGGAGTGTTCAGTGTTAGGACAATCCCACCCAACTACACTGATACTGTCCTTCCATGACCTACAAATCTTAGTGGAATCGTTCACCTTGCTTATCACTGACTGCACCAAGGTTTTCCGGCAAGTATGTGTGTTTCCAAGAACGTCCTTGACAATGTCTTTGAATGATAACCAAGCATTCTTTTCGACTTCTGACATTGTTCTGATGAAATGTTTATCTTTATTGAGCTGCCGAATCTGTGGACCATCAAACACACCGGCCTTTATTTTTTCAAATGACAGGCTTGGAAATGCCAAAATGAGGTACTTGAAACAGTCTCCTTCAGTTGGCAAAGCTTTAACGAACTGCTTCATCAGACCCAGTTTCATGTGCAGAGGCGGGAATATAATATTCTTTCTATCAACAAGTGGCTCATGTAGAATGTTTGGATCACCTGGTTTTAGGGCAGATCTTGGGGGCCAATTCCTTTCCATCCAATGCCTCTCACAAGCTCTGCTGTCCCACATGCACAGATACCAGGGATACTTGGTGTATCTGCGTTGCTGACCAAGAAGGAAGCATACCATTTTAAGGTCAACACAGATGACCCAATTGTGTTGGTGATATTGCAACAACTCAATGACTCTCTTTATGTTGGCATATTCTTCACAAAGAGAAACTGAATGGCCAATTGGGACTGACCCAAATATATTGCCATTGGAATTCCCAATTCCTCCATTAAACCAGGTATGTTATGGCAATACACAAAGCCACTGTCAGTTCTAAAGTACTGCAGAAATGCAATTTCTCTGGTTGGAAACTACGATACCTTTGTTCCTTTTTCAAGTAAGTTTTTCAGTCTTGATACTAGGAGTTTTAAAGCTTTCTTCGATATTCCCAAGTCATGTGCCAAATCAATCAACACATGCTGATCAAATCCCTTATGAGTCCTCTTCAATTTCAAACTCTTCATTGTTGTCACCTAGTTCATCACTGTATACATGTTCTTCAAGAGAGGGTAGTGTAACAAAAACTGGCACTGGGATTTCATGTGAATGAGCCACTGGGCATATAGCCGATGGTAGACTAGGATACTCGATGTTACATTTATTTTTCTTGTTTTATCCTGAAGTTTTCACTATACAAAAGTAAGTCACTGAAATGATCTCCTGCCTCTCGCCAAAGCATAGGTATACCAAATGGCATCTTATCACGTGTTCCCTTTGTCCACACCAGTAAACCCTCCACACACTGCACACCTTATGAGGGGCTTAAGACTTATCTTGATCACCAAGTTTTAACTTTGAAATTTGCCAAATAGTCTTGCTCTACAAATGTGCTAATGTTCGCCCTTTGACTGGGAATGGTGAAACTGCCACAGATATAACAAAATGAATCAGGGTTGTTTAGGCACTTACGATAAAAAACAGCAGAGCCAGGCATGATCTGAAAGAAACGAAATATGTGTGTAAGTAGAAAAAAATTTTGCTTATTCACTACGTAGAGAAGCGCACAACCTCTGACCACACTGTCTTGTGTGTAAATGAATAGCCTATACAAATCTACGCTACAGTAATCGCATTATTATAAGCGGTAGAGAAACAACCTGACGTGATCGAAGAAAACTAACTGCACTTTCAGAATCAGCATACCTATTTTAGTGTGAATAGGCTTAAAAATTTAAGTCAACAAAAAGTTTGTTAGAAATTGTTCCCCAGTATAATCAGAGATCAGGCTTGGTAAGAAACTTTGAGGGAAACAAATCTACTCCCTGATGGGCTAAAGGGCATATGCTGCTTGCTGCAATTTCTAATTAGGGACAAGCCTATAGAATGATGTTGTTGGTCAGCTTTTCTAAACTGGAAATTTTTACAAGGGGACAGTACCAGCAGCAACTTTACCTTATTATTACAGTTTTGGAACTGTGTTATTATATATGCACACATATTTTCTCGATGATTAATGTATCCCAATGGCCCATATATACCTCCAGGCCACATTAGGTGAGCTTCTATGGCTGTAGTTACAAGATTGTTCATTATGCTACTGTGTCCACACTTAGGAAACAAGGTAAATCAACAGTGTTAAACTTGAAATATATTTTCACTCTACCTTTTAAACAATATCATAAGGTTTAAAAACATCAAATAATATTTTGAATATACATATTTATATTGGAGCCAATGTCATTTCACAAGGTTATTGTCAATCAATTTAAATCCTTACTTTAAAACGAACAGAAGCAATAAAGTTTCTCGTTTAAGTACTACTAATAAATAAGTTGTTATGGGGTAACAACTTTATTATATACACTGCTTTAGCAAACTGTATGTTATACATTTAAGATTTAGATCTACTTTATTGGGCCTGAATTAGTAAAGCTTTCCAAGACTGTAGAGTATACAATTTCATCAGTGAAGCTGGATGATCAGACCTGGAATGGATCTAGTCCAGGATTCAAAACATTTGCTAGCAAATAGCAAATGATATTGAAGAAATCCATCCCAGGTTTGCTGGATCACTCTGCTTCACTTAGGTATATCCTCTCCAGCTTTGGAGAGCTTTAATAAATCAGGCCCAATGAGTCAATGGGCCTGATTTATTAGAGCTCTCAATGATTGGAGAAGGTGGACTATTATGAAAGAACCTGGGTGATCCAACAAACCTGAAATGGATCTGGTCCAGGATTGAAAACATTTGTCAACTAAAAGCAAATTATTTGTAAGAAAAACATTCTAGGCCCAATATCTTCACATATGGAGTTTTAAATTAGCATAGGTGCTAAAAGTGTATGGCAGACACATAAGTACAACCTAATACTACATCATTTTTATCTTACATTTTGCTTTGCTTTTTTGCAATTGTTTTGTTACATTTTCCCTAACATCAGCACCACACTTTTTTATTGCAAAAGAGACAAGGCAATAAAATATACCTCCCTGCCTCTTAGCAATTATTGAACCAAAGGTACCTCTCCTTGTTTAGTCCTCTTTTAGGTTTGGAATCTTCAGCCAACTTGATTGGCTTGGCCAGAATTACATAACTCCCATGCATGAGAATACAAATTCAGCTATACCGTATTGTACACTACTGCACATTTTTGTTTTATTTCTTAAAACATTTTTGTAACTTTTATTTTTCATACAGGTCCACTGACTATACTGATTTTTTAAATATGCTTTGAAGGGCTAGTATTACCTCCAAATGGACAAGTTACTTTAAAGAAATCTTACTTTGGTTTTGTGCACTTACTTTTAACTAAAAGCATGGTTACTATTCCAGTGAACGTTTAAAAGTTACTCCCATAAACTTGTAACCCTTTATTAAACAAATAAATGGATTGTAGTAACACAAGTCAGTAAAGTATATTAGATCAATTCTGTCTGGCACATATACTTGGATTTCGGTGCACATTTTGTTTAGAAAGGGGTGTAAGAGATACATGTAAAATTATCACAGTATATTGTTATTCATGTAAAAAATCATACTGTATTCTGAATCCTTTATGTCTATTAAATAAAAGTGCCATGTGCATCCCCAATAAAATGCAAATAATTAAATTATGCATGTATCAAAAGCGAAAAAAATTATTTTGTTGAATGATCCTCCAAAAAAGTTATTACATGGATTTTAAAATAGAAAAGTTCACAAGGATCAAAGAACCTGTAAAAGCAATTTAACATACAACTCTGCGGCAGTGAATTCACTTTAAGTAGGGCACAGAGGCACAAAGCTTTAGAGGAAATAGGTATACCTTTTTAACCAACATGCAGGGAATGAAATTGATTAAATCTCAGTAGGAAAAATCTTCATTTCCTCTTACTGTATCTCTAAATTGTCCAGTTACAGTAGTTAAACTCATTTCCTCCATCAAGCCAATCCAAAAGGATGCTGAGCTAGAACTCCCTTAGATCTAAGGTAACCCTGAGATAGTGCAGTAAGGGGACTAATTAGCACGCAGTAAAATGGGAAAAGGCTAAAATCCACTGATTATCCTCTTTCACAGAGGCATAAAATTAGGTGGGAAAAGAAGGAGGCAGAATTGTTGATTGCTTACCAAAATAAACAAACTGTGCTGATAGAAACATGGACGAGTATGACATTTTAATTATTTTATCTCCTCTGTTGTTGATCAAAGGAAACAAGTTTAGAATGCTATACTAACTTGCAATAAATGGTGTATTACAAATAATTTTTTATAATGCAAAATATTGTAAGGCTGCGTATTATACAGCAAAATATAAAATAAAAAGCTGAGGGCTAGTTAATTAATCAGATAATCAAAGTCATTGCCTAAGAATTCTTTTAAGTTCCCAAAACATTTTTTTTTGCTATATTACCCTGTAAATAAATCTTAACAATAACGAGATAAAAGTAGCAATAAAACACTATAGGAGAGTTGATGGGGACATTAAGCCTATGTTCAGACTGGTGTTGAGGATGCCAGGTGAACCATGCAGAAGATGCTACATGTTCAGTACCACTCGCTGTCAAATATGCAAATCTTTAAGAGCCACACTGCAATGTGAGCAGCTGAGTGGCTCGGAGGTGCCAGGCGCTGGAAGTCGTGCAGGATTGCTTGCTACTGCTGCAGGTCTGACCCTGCCCTAAAGTTTAGAATTGTGCACCTTCAAAATATTTAAAATATTTCTAGTAAGTAATACATTTCTAGTAACTAATTTCAGTTTTCACATATTTGCACAATTGTTACCCAAGGTTCACACATTTTTCCAACTGGAAAAATTTTGGGTGAATGTTGTAAAAGCATATACTGCACATTGACATAAAATTCCTGAACATTTATTTGACCTGTGTCATATGTACAATGGTTTTGTCCTTTATTCCTAATTATGGTCAGGACAAAAAATGTAATAAAACCTAAAGTAGACCTAAAAGCAACATTTTTACTTTACATAAAAGGATAGACAACCCTATATGTAAAATAAAAATTGTATTTATTTTATTTTAAGTGCAACAAAATAATAAAAAGGGTGCAGCACTGCCTCTTTAAGTCTTGATCGCCACTGAATGGGAGCGCAGAGCCTCCCGGGATACCTAATTCATGCATCCCGGGAGGGTCTGGCTGCTATTTCTGCGCATTCCTGGGGCTTTTTTTTTCACTAAGGGGAAACATGCACAGTGAGATCAGCTCTCTTTTTTAATCCCCTTTACAGCGGGCTAATGTCCCCTGATCCCGCACCTGCACAGTGCGAGAACAGATAACATAGCAAGAAGACCAGAAGAGAAGACTGAAGTTGCTGGCACCCAGCGCTTCCTCAGCGCTGGGACAAAAAAGAATTCTAGGAGGACACAGGACGGTATTAAGGGAAGGTCTAGCACCATTGAGAGATCTACAGGATTAAAGGTAAGTGTGCTTTTCTTTATTTTCACTTTAATTCTGCTTTAAGAAATGTTAATGTAAATTCGCCTAATGGTTTTTATTATCTTCTATCCAGCCAGCAAGGGGTGCTCTAGTTTTATTTTTATTCATGAAGCATTGTATCATTTTCAGTTTTGCTGAAAGACATATGTTCGCACAAATAAACAGGTCTGATTTTCTTCAGAAAACGCACATATGCTGTAAAATAATCGCAGCACCACATGCTTCTGTGTCAGAACATTTGTCAGCCGAGGGCATTCTGAACTAAATTTTGGTCTTTCGTTTATGTTTTGGGGCTGTTTTACAATGATTAGCTAATTTTGGTAGAAACAATCCTACAGTACATGCAAAGTATTACCATAAAAAATATCTGTAAAAAAAATTGTCATAGTGGGTTCTATGTAGGTGTGTCACAATACAATACATGCACACTTTGGCAAGCATGTATACATAATCCCACTTTTCACTTGCTGCTGCTTGCATTGCAGTTGCTTGTTGTAAATAGTGTTGGTTGGAAGGTACTGACTGTCATTAGCCAGTGGCTGCATTATCTGAGCTATACTATACCTGTGATTTACAGGTACAGTACAGCTCATTAAAAAAATACAAATTCTGACTTCATTCTATTTGAGTTGGAATTTTTGTTTTGCAAACAACTGAACCTGCTTCTTTGGTGCCTCTACCAGGGGTGGGCAAACTTTTTTAGTCAGGGACAACAATCTGAAATATAATTTGATAGAGTGGCCGGGCCGATGGGGGAGTGGGCGGGGTTATGCCATCATGACGCCACTGCACGTGTCGTCATAATGGCAAAACCCCGCCCACTCTCCCATCACAGATCTGAGCCTGCGATGGGGGAGTGGGCGGGTTGTGTGCAGTGACACAACCCACCCACTCTCCCATCGTAGGCTCAGATCCGGGGGATGTGTTCCGTGGCTCTGGCCGGTGCACCCCCCCAGCGGGGTCCTTTTCTTGACCCTGTTTGAGGTGGCACCGAGCCGTGGACCACCCAAAGGGCCAGAGAAACATCCCTATTGCCCATGCTTGCTCTATACCTTTAATAAACTACCATTGCCTTTGTCACATTGCCCCTGATTCATCAATAAAATCCGCGCTCACTGGAAGCGCGAAAGTACGCGCGGCCATCGATCGCAGATTACCGCGGTCCGGACTCGAGTGTGCGCGTACAC
>NC_092858.1:104491927-104595786 GCF_032062135.1 Pyxicephalus adspersus
AGCAATAGGCATTTTGTAGGGGGTGAAAGTTAGGTTTTTATGAATCTTATATACCAGTATTTCAGGCTACCATGACTTATCATCCTTGTCATCCTTTTATGAAGGTATATATTGTATGTATAATATTCAAGGGTAATTTACTAAATCAAAAGAACGTTTTTACCTAGCAAGATAAATGTTTTCTTTTGGAGAGTGTATGTTCACTTTGCCAAGTAAATGTTAGAAAAATGACCTTTTATTACACAATTCTGTAAAAACATAATTGGTGCTAACATGTTTTTTCATGTTTTTAACATTTTTTTTGTTCAATTACATTGACTAGGCAAAGAGAATATACACTTTTTACCGTAACATTTACCAAGCTGTCATTAAGATACATTTTTTTTTAAATATACTAGGGAATCTAGTCTTCCCCAACTTCTAGCACAATACCAGGAAGCCATGGGGAGGCTAAAGTAACATCACTGGTGCTAGACAAAAAAAAATCAAAACAATTTTTAAATTGTATTTATTTTATTTTAAAATGAGTAATGTTTTACTTATTTACACTTAGGAGTCTATTTATAAAGCAGTCAATCTGACATTGACATTCATTAAAGCACTACCTGGTGGAGAATGACTTACTGCCACTGAAACATGGACCGGGAAGATTCTTCACCATGGAATGTTTTCAGAGAATGTCAGATTCACTGCTTCGTTATAAGATCCCTTAAAGTTGTTGCACAGGAGTGATTTGAACTGCCATTTTTTGTTGCTATTTTGAATGTGAAATGTTTTTGTATATGAAGGATTCCAGTTTTTACATTTTCAAAGACCCATCTATACAATTGCTATGTAAATGTAATTGACTGTATGCTACCAGCAAAAAAGATGAATTACATTTTTAATTTTATACAAGTCAGTCAATGTAAACAGACTTAAATGTGTCATTGATTTAATTTAAAAGATCTATAACAGACACAGAAGGAAATAATTGAGTAAATGTTAGTTATGTGGTAAAATAATTGAGTTTTTAGTTTGTACACTCTGTGACTTAACATGTTTTGAAAAAGCGTTAAAGAATCAGTGGTTGAAATAAAGAAAATAAACCTATCCTACTTTCATCTTAGCCTTTTGTTTTGTTTTTTACAGCATAGCTTCCAGTAATTCACGATGTATGTCAGGGGTACCAACTCATAGTTGCACTTTAAATTTCATCCTATTAGTGCCCTAACTGCCAGTATATTCTTCATTTTACTGCTTAAGTGTTTCCAATTGCATCAATTTATCCACACTTGCCCTGTTAAATATTTCCAATCGGCTTCTAACATTTTTTGAGGAACTATGCATAAGGCATCGCCAAGGATGCCAATTTATATTTTAAATGAACTTGACGTTATCATTGCCTGACTTCAATTTGGCACTACATTTTTTTGTATGTTAGGATAGCAAGATTGGGGTTGACTTTACCCCAAGACAGGTTACTTCTTTACTTGATTTAGCCTACCTGTCCTCCATCAGCAGTACCTACCAAAAACTGAGCTATGAATTACTGACTTGATGGCATTAGGTATCTAGCTTATTACATGATATTTACCCTAAAGTCTCTGACAGATGTTGGTGGTGTTTTAGCAATCTGGCACCAGTCAGGGACCCCAAGGTGGCTCAGTAAAGTGGCGCTACTGTATGATTCCTGCGATCTCCTGCAACTGTTCAGTTTCCACAATCTAACCTCTAAAGTTCTGAGTTTGGTGTGGGTACAAGTGCATCTGACATGCTGCTTCCTTCTCATTTCCCCACCTTCCAATTTTGTGTTGTTCCCTTGTTTTTCTTTTTATCCCCCCTCTTTACCCTTTCTAACTTGCAAGGGCTTTTTAGAGTGCAGTTATTGATACAAACTATGCATCCCCAAGAGGGTCTCTATGTCAGGTCAGTTAGGTATATCTTTCCAGACAATACTATATGATACACCCGGCCGAATGACACTTTGTTACACCTTTGGTACTGAAAATATGTTATGTACCACTTATAAATAGTGTAATTCTGTATGTCAATATTGGTTGCTACCTGCGTTTGTTCACTTTCTAATTTGTTTGTATTCTTTTGTATTTCCTCATTGAATTCTATTAATATGGCTTAAATTTAATAAAAAAGAAAGAAAGAAAGAAAAAAAGCAATTTGTACACCACAATAGGAAAAATATTCATGTATAATTGCAATTAAATGCTATTTTTAATTCATAAACAGTAACAATAGTTTTACCTATTAATTTTACCTAATTAGCAGTAGCAGAAATTGCCACCTTGACAAAACACTGTAAACTCTTTTTTAATTTATTTTTCACTCCTTTACTCTAATTGGTAGCAGCAGAAAACATTACTTTGGCCAACTTGTATGTCCTTTTTTTTTTTTTTTTTTTTTTTTTTTTAATTTTTGAAATTTGATTTATTCACTGGTTGCACAACATGGCAAACAATGTCTGTGTTTTTTTCAATAGTAAAAGCTTTCATATTCATTTCCCAATTCTTGAATTCTTGAGTTTGTTTTACTTTATTGTATATAACACATGTGATAATTGCCTCAAGTAAGTGTTCGGTTAAATATATATTTACCTCATATATACATTTGTTAAAATTTTATTTCACTGTTGTGTTTACATTTTTGTTGTGCAATGGGAAAAACTATAATAGGGTGTAGGAGAAAATAAACTTATTGACAAGGTGAAGGGAAATCAACCATACACATTGGCCTATGTGTGAGAAAACAAAACACTCTTCATTTTGAAATGTGTCTATCTGTTATTCAAGTTTAACTTTACAAATCACTTCTCCCACACAGTCACGCTTAGATGCATGGGAACCAGCTATGGTACTGTAAGAAGTGACAACTATTATTTATCTCTCCAACAAATTGATTACTATTCTTCTGCCGTCTTGCAATTGTACTTCACACATTTAAGACTTCATACTTTGCACCACATATTAGAAGTTTGTGTCCCTCAACTATAGTAGAGTGCAGTGGTGGGTTTGACAACAAAGAACTTTCATTATAACAAAAAGTTAAACACAAGCACAGAAATTAAAATCTCACAGAACTTTTTCTCCTGATTTTTTTTTTATTTTAATATATCTTTTTAATATCCCGAATGTATGATAGTAGCATATTTAAAAAGAACCTTTTCCTCTTTAAACTTAGTTTTCTAAACTTTGAACTTTGAACTAAAATTTCTAGCTACAATAACAAGTCTGATAATTAAAAACAGCTAAAGCTTTTTTTAAGTGTTTTTTGACATTCCATCCTGTTTAAAATCATTGTTCAATAAATGTCAGTTGGTACACAGACAGTAGGGATGGGTGGAGTACACCTACTGAAGTAAGACAAGCATGGAGTCTGGGCTAGGTTTGCATATATTGAGAATAAGCACATAGCTTGTCCCATTGTACTATTCAGCAAAATTACCCCAATCTATTACTACTACACTTTACTAGTTTGTTTTATGTTGTAATATAGCATGCTTGAAAAGTGCACACACAATATAGACATTCAATTACAAAAAAAAATGTGTTCAGTGTAAATCTGTTAAAATAGCATTAGTGTATGGCAGTAAATTTAAGTAAAAAAAAAAAAATATATATATATAAATATATAAAATATAAACATTCTGTTTATATTTCCGCCTTCTTAATGGAGGTGAAAGGCATCAGGTTTGCTGTTTTTGCACCAGATTAGCAAATCTTTTAGCTGAGAATGAGGGGATTGGTAAATAGTATTCTGCACTGGAACAAAGCTACACTGTGGACAGCAAATATTTGTATTTGTGGACTCTGGTACTCAGCATATTTTTAAAACCTTTGATGCGAGTAAGATTCCCCCTGAAAACAAAACATTCCTGGGTAAATCCTATTAGTTTGAAATCTTGCCAGGTCAAATGTTTATCAAATGTACAGGATTTTTACCCTCTTGTGTAGTGAAGGGTGAACTTGTTGGTAAGCTCTATTCTCTAATACAGGAAATCTAAATAAGTTAAGTTAACTAAATCATTGTGTATCATTAAAAAGTCCCATATTATTACTAAAAATATTTATTTTTTTCTTTGTTGCATCTTAGTTCAACTGATTGCCTACAGCCATCTTGCAGTCATTTACTGCCTACATACCCTCCAGCTATGGCTAAATGACATTTTTCAGAATGGGTCTCTTGTGGATGACCACATTTAATCATACCATTGTAATGCATCTTAAAATAGCTACTTACACTCGTCATTATAAGCTTATTGTGTAACAACACAGTAGTATAGCAAGAAGAGTGTTGTTATCCTATAACAGGAAATGTCTGAACAAGGGTTTTCAAGGTTGGATTATCAGATAACCAATTCAGCTCATGTACCTGTTTTGTCCCTAAAGGCCAGAGTAATTTTTTTACATTTCATACACCTATATAGGTGCTAATGTTTCCAATGACTTTTATAAATTATTATATATATTGTACTGTGACATTAAGGATGAGTAAGACATTGAAGGGAACATAGGGGATACAGATTTCACAGAAAGTTTCGCTCTTGTCCACCATTAGCAAAGGAGAAGTTTTTATTTCCTGTTTTTACAGAGAAAGTTTAGTGGAGATTTTTTTGGACATGCTAATTTATTGTTCCATTTCATGGATGACCTAATTGTTTACATTTAGGGCGTATTCACAATGGCAGTACAGCTGCCGAATAGGGAAACGCTCCCGTGGCAGCTTCTATAGGGAAAGGACATAGACTGCAATAAACAGTACTAGTACCGCTCACTACTGCCAGCTGTCACATGTGAGGATGCTGGTTCTTTATGAACCAGTACTGCCGGGTGAGTTCTCAATCCACTAACAAGATGCCAGCCATGGGGAGCTACACAAAATCAAGCAAGCAAGTGGCAGGTGTGAACCTGCCCCTATTTTTAAGCACAAAATGATTCCTGCTAAATACTTGTAAAAAGCAACTGTAGCTATCCTTAAAAATATTAGTATTATTATGTAAGACTTTATTTTATGTGTGACTTTTTTTTTTGTTAAAGATAATATCAATTTCATTTTTGGAATGAAGATGCAAAATTTGATTCCTATTAAAAGGTTTACAATTTCCTATAAGATGATGTTTTGCTTTAGTTGGGAATATTGCACTACACGGAAAAGATTTATTGATTAAACAGACTTCCTTTGGCACTGTTTGATGGAACAAGGCTGAGACACTCTGTTTCAATGAGTCTGTGTGTTAGATTCCTCAATTTCACACATGCTTACTTCTGAGTGAGTTTAAAATAAAGGGATTAAGGCAAGTGGAAGTGCAGAGGAAATGGGATGTTAGACACCTTGTTAAACGTGCTGTCAGGGTTTGTGGAGCGTTTATTCCAACTCTATTCCACTCTACATAGCGGTCAAGGGATGACTTTATAATTGAAGAAAGGATCTTTTGGATCTCAAAATCAGGTGTCACTGTACAGTGTTAATAGACTAAACCACATTAGAGTTTTCTAATGAATTTTAATTGCAAAATACTATTAGCATGACTTTACACCATTAAAGAGTTTTCATTCTCTTCCAAAAGCCAAAATGTTCAGTAAATATATACTCGTACATAAAAAAATATCACTTTCTGCAGTTTATGACCGTATATGTAAATATACTGGGATTTTGTTATACTTAGCTATCGTTTAACTAATGCAAAATATTGTGGCCCATATCTAAAAAAAATTCCCATGGCCTAAATGAAAATAATATATTGCAATTTTTTTTTTCAAAAAGATATAATGCTGGAAAAAATAAACATATATTGAGATCAATCTAATCTGCATTTTTTGTCATAATCAGAATATGCTTGTGAATTGTTTTCTGTATTCAGAGTGGAACATTGCTATTTATTGTACATTTCCAACCAGGCTTAACTGATAAGGCACAACTGATACTGCCTTACTATACATTATTTGCAATAAAATAAGCTTACAGCATCATTTAAAAAGACCTCTAATTTGATTTTGCAACAAAAATGTATAAAAGGCTGGTTTTATCTTCCATAACAATGCCTAACACCACATGTGAGCATTAATAAGAAGCCAACTTCCTAGCTTATAAAATACTATTCATTTATGTCCATTGAAATATATTGTAAAATGGTCTTTGGCATCTAGCCTAAGGAAAGCTCTAATGCTGTCCAATTATCACTACCCACCACAAATCCATGAGCCATGATTGGTACAGTAATGGCATTGGTTAGACCTATCTTGCCAAAGTGTAATAAACTACTATTAAAGCCATAGTTGATTTTTTAAAACGCAAAATGTTTCACACAAGCAACTGCCATTTATTCGTCATAAAATAATGTTTCCACCTTTTTTATCCTTGTTATCATTTCAATGCTGCTAATCTCCTTTAACTTTTATACACCACCTCCTGTCTGCATCCCTATGCTTCACTGATATCTGCCTATCATTGCTCTGGACTGGATTGCTTATAGTGACAATGATAAACCATGCCTTTGTGATATGTGCCAGCTTGACTGCCTGAAGTGTCCATTAAGAATATGTGTGACAGGATGACAACGCAGGAACTGGGAGAAAGATGCCACCCCACAAAAGGAAGTGACTGAAAAAGGCCCTTAGCATAAAGATCACCAGATCCTTTTTTACTCAAATCTGCATATTTAAATAGATTCCAAAACAATAATAAATGTGTCACAATATTACCATGTTATTGCTTACAATATAGATAGGAGATTGTTCAACCAAAACACTAAATTACAGTGTTGAGTTGCTGCTACAAATTCTTTGATAAGAACAGAGGTGCTTAGAATACAGAGGTTGAAATAGTTCTGATCTTAGTTGACTGTTTAGAAAAATCTGACAACCACGTCAACTGTCAGTTGTAATATTCTTCCTCTACTAAATCCCACTCTACTTAACTATGTACACAATGGCAAGGCAAACATTTTCTCCTATGATGATGGCTCAAAAAGAAAATTATTTCAGCATCAGTACAGCCCCACTTACATTGAGAATGGAGTACAGTTGTTTTTGAATGTTAAAAAATGCAAACTATGCAAGCCAATTAGGAGTCTGTGTTGTATCACTAAAGATTTATCTAATCCGTTTCATGAATTAGAGGGCATTAGTGAGCAAATGACAAGTTTTTTAAATGTGGGCAGAAATGAGTGGTTTAGTATCACCAGCTGCTGCCCACAGTAAATTGTTCTTTAAGAACCAATACAGCAGTGCAGGCAGCAGAGCAACTTGTAAGTTGCCACCTGGCGAATGGTGCACAGAATGTCTGTTTCCGCTGCCAGCTTGAAGAGGGATTTCCTCCCTCCTTGATCTAACCAGCCCAGCGTGTGAGTAAGTAACCCCTTTACTAAGAGGAATTTAGATACCAGCTCAAAAACCCTCAAACATTGGGGAGTAATTTGATGGTACCCCCCCCCCCCAGGATTAGGGGTCTCCTCAAGTTACTTTGGCCTGATATTGAAAAGCACTGGGCAAGTTGGCATCCAAGGTGTAGAGTAGGGTGCCAGCAACTGGGGCTCTTATCCCACTTGTCCCTTAACCTGTTTACCAACATGTGCAAATAAGGTAGTCATTTTGAAAAGCAACGCATGCATAGAAAAAAACACTTTGTTTTATATTTTATCTACCCGCTCAGGGTTCTAATGATGTCCCCCCGCATGAGAACACTGTTTAGGCAAAGGAAATTTGATGCACTGGACATGGTTTGAAATGCTCAGGGAAGCTCTGGGGAAAGGGTTTCTCATGACATCTCTGCATATATTTTTTAAGTTTAGAAAGTGAATAAACAGTATTAAAGAATATTTGCTAAATGTTGACTAGCTAAAAATTGCTGATAGACTGACAACAGCTGGCAACAAAAATGATAAAACAGAGATCTTACACTCGAAGGTGGAGAACCTTCCAGGTCCATGATTTGTCCACCAGAAAATGGTTGATGAATGTCCGCTTCCCTGCATTATAAGTAGATCCTTTGGACCTTTTTTTGAAAAATGACAGACACTTTTTTTAGTTTCCCATACACAAGATTGCTTGAGCACAGGGGACATTTTTTTTTTACTAAATATTCAATTTATGAATACACTGATCCAGTAACAAAAGACCTTATCACTCTCCATGCCTATTGCTCACATGCCTCACTGCATGGCACTAACCAGCCTGGCATGTTGTGCAGATTACAGATCGTGGGAAGAATTTTGAAGAATCAGCTGCTGGGAACAATACAAGTAACAAATACTTCTGCTGTTATGGAGGTTATTAGACAGAGTCACAAAGATTTAAAAAAACACAAAAAAAAAAAAACATTTATACCTGATACTGTTTTTGCAACCAATTTTTAAACATTTCAAATGCTTAATTATGGAATGCATGTTTCCATGATTGAAGAGTGTTTCACATTCTGTCAAACCTTTCTGATCCTGTGAAAGCTGTTTAGGAGCAGGTCTGAGATCAGCAGTTAGATATGTAGTTTCACTGGGCATTGACCCAAAAAGAGGGAGCACTGATGCATTTCCACTCCAACACACTGCTGGCAAAGTAATAAATTAAATACAGTATCTTACTGTATAGACACCAGTAAACATTATATTCTTAAGCCAATGTTTAACTTGTTCTACTCATTGTCTTCATAATTTACGGGGAAATATGTTTTAGAAATGGGTTTCTTTACAGCTCTAATAAAAGAAATCATGAATTGTATTTTTTTAACTCTAAAGAAAATTGGAATATAACATATATATTGCAATCATTTTAAAAATGTAACTACACTCCACGTTGACTTTTTCTACATATTTGAACAGGCGCACATTATTTATTCATTCAAACACTGCCTATAGATGAAAGTGATATAAACAAGCAAATCCCATACAATGTATCTATTCCCATTATCTGGATTAACAAAAATGTAAACCTATCAATTTATGAAAACTACATACAGCACTTCCAATGCATGAAATTAGCACCAGGTGTTCCTGAGCTAGAACCAATGATTAGAACCTTTTAGAGAGTATCGAGAAAGAACTTGTCATATTTAAACTTCAGATATCAAAGCTCTCTTTGCTATTAATATGTGTTTTGTCATCATTCCAAGGTCAAAATGGCTTCCCAAGGCTCTCAGAAAAAAGGTTGTGGATGCCTTTGAGTCTAGCAAGGGGTTTAAACAGATTGAAAACATTTTTGCAAACACAATCATTCAGTTGCAGGTACAATAATATTCAAGTGGCGTGGATTTACATAAAGTTTATATTTTGTCCAGGACTGCCAGAAAATTCAGGCCGATAGCTGACTAATGCTAAAAAATCTATATCTCATGATCTGCAGGTAACTCAAAGGCAACTGAAAGTGTATCTTCCCCAGTCATGGAGAGCTTTAATAAATCAGACTAATAAATGGCTTTAATAAATCAGACTAATAAATGGCTATTACTTTTTGTCTGAAAACAGGTGATGCTCATACTACAAAAGAAAAGCTTTTTTTTATTTTAGAAAAAGTGGGGAAGAATGAGACAGTCGAGAAGGACAGTGAGGGCAATTGAAAGTTTTTGAGTTGTTCCCAGAACATAGGATGAAAAAAGATGAGACTTTGGCTTTAAAATGTACATCTGGCCAACCCATTTGTGCTACATATAGGACGGCACAGATGGGTAGGTGACACCACTTTGGTTAAGTTAAGAAATAACGTGGTATCACCTACCCACCTGCTGATTGGCTATATGAAACAACAAGTAACATGCATGTTGATACATAGGGCCTGACTTATTAAAGCTCTCCAAGGCTGGAGAAAATTCACTTTTATCGGTAAACCTGGGTGATCCAGCAAACCTGGAATGTATTTCTTAAAGTCATTTATTATTTGTTAGAAAATGTTTTCATACCAGATCCATTCCAGGTTTGCTGGATCACCCAGTCTTGGCCCCTCCCGTCTTGGCCCCTTCCGTCAGCATGTTCTTTGTTTGCATGTGCATTAGGCAAAGCCTGATTTACTCTTAGTTCTGCCCTTTCCCTTTTAGGCTTAGTTCTAAGGATGATAAGAGGCTGATATCAATAACGATTCGGGAACCTGTGTTTGTGGTATTAAACAAAATATGTAAATATTTTTTAAAGAATGCTCAACTAAGTGCGTTGGTGCTTTTTATTGTCTGCCATAAATTCAGGTTTTATTTAAAACATAATATTAGCAACTAGGCTATATGTTATTTTAATAAGGACAGCATGAGGTTTTTGATGCCACTGATGACAAATAATATGATACTTAAAAACCTGACATGTAGCAGTAAATATTTTTTCATAGCAGTTATCATGATAATGATAACTGCTATGATTAAACTATGCTATGATAACTGTCCAGTGATTAAATATACTGCTAGAATCTCCTTGGTCAAACTACCTACAGAAAAACAGAAATTCATCAAACCTGTATTGCTGAACTTTTTTTTTTTTTTGCACGATCATTTTTTTACCTTCCTATTTTGTGCAAGTTTTAACAAAACTTCATTTTATAAAATAAAATATTTATTTTTACAGGATTAACTATTCTTTCAAAAAAAGCCATAGCAGAGACTGATAGGTAGAAGTGAATACAACTCTTGTGGACTTCCTACATTAATTACTAGGAGCCATAAATTTCAGTTTACCAGCAGAGAGCTCCTGATAAGCAGCATTTAATTGCAGCTGGAAGTGCATTCAAGGTTCACAGAGTACACTCATCTCGTCTGTGATGAAAAGAGCAAAAATACAAAAGCACTGTGAGCTGAAAACGTGGTAAGAATAGAGCGTATATATCACTGTTAACTACATTTGGGAGTTTCTTTATTCATACAAAACTGATAACACATGAAATGTTCTCTATTTATTCCCACCCACAATGTAAATAAAACTCATTGGCATTATTGTGTGGTGATGTGTTATGATTTAAGGATTTTTGTTTCTGGAAATAAATTGAAATAGAGTAAAATGATTAATAGAGCAAATATACATAAAACAGAGGATGAAAAATGTTTGCTACCTTTTGCTAGCAATAAGAGTGAACTATTTCCAAAATCCTCTTGTCTATGATTAACCTGATTCATACCTGTGATCTGTTTTATAATGCATTACCTGTAGTGGTAAGCTGGTGCTTCCCTAGGGATGGCCCCAAAAATATGCACCCCAAACAATCAAAGCACCAGCCTGGGCTAATTCAAATTGCTGAACTGGTGAGCCTGGGACACCAGGGTGGGAGGGAGTCGGCACTGTCACAAGGTTGTAGATATGATTTAGTGGTTTTGCAACTAATCAAATCACATCTACAGTAAAGCCTTAAAGGACTCAGGAAAACTAATGTAACAAATCTTCTTGCTTGTACCTAGCTAGAGCTGAACCTGAGAGTGCCCAAAATTGAGAGCTTTCAATTTTTTACTAAATTTGAGCAAAATGCTGTAACTGGGAGAATCTTTAGAAACGCACCACATCCCTAATAACCTTGTATATATCTGCATATATATGTATATATATGCATGTATATATATATATTTACCTCATATGGGATATTTAAGGTGCTTAACAACAAACAAGGACTATGTTATAAAAAGCATTTTCTTTAAACGTTATTGTTTATAAATGTTGTAATTAAAAAGCAATAAATGAAAACATTGATTGATAACAATGGATTCCACTAAACATATGCAGACATTAATCATTTCCATTTTTGACACTTTCCACATTAACATCCTTGACGCGTTTCACCCAAAGGCTTCCTCAGAAGGACATGATATGGCAGTTGCGTCACTTTTTTGGATTTTCAAAAAAAAAACAGATGTCCTAAAGGTATCATTAGGTTATCTCAGATAGTTTATCCAGCAATTTTTTTTTTTTGATTTTTCAATGGGTTGTATACCACTAAATTGTTCACTCTTGTGCACTGACGATCAGACCTGAGTTTTCTTTGTCAATAATCAACAAAATGTAGAACAGCAGTGTTTACCACCTCTGCCATCCAGATAGAGTGTACTTGGTCACAGCTCCTCCTGTGCTAGCTTTCTAGTTTTTGCCTCACAGGAGAAATCAGTGAAGAGTGAAATGGGGGAGGGGGGTGGTCATCTTTCCAAAATCACTTAAAGCACATCTACAACAAAGCCAATAGCTGGGGAACAAGAGACTACAGAGTACTATAAGGTCCTTAAAAACAGCTAATGCCTCTGTAGCATGCTTTCTCACATGTATAATCTTTATAAAGTACAAAATCAATGCAAAACACTGTAAAGACTTCTTGAAACAGAAATTGTATTGTATGTGTATTAATAAAAATATTGTGTCCCAGGAAATTGATATACAGACAAACTTCAATAGAGGTTCTATGCTTATACCAAAACAAGAAACATGCCGTTATGACCCCAATATCCTTTCATTAAAATCAAATGTAATATAATACAGTTACAAAACATGTTGATCAATAATAATGCTATAATTAACCCATTACTTTGTTACATAACTAATTTGCAACTCATTTTTCCCATTTTTGAAAAAATGTATCATTTGTATAAAGTAGTAAAATGTCCTATTACTTAGGGTTTAAAAGACTATGTTGTGTTAATGTGTTGGTTTCTTTGCAATATATATGTTGCAAAAAATTATGTAATTTTGTATCACAATTGTATCCTCCCTTGGGATTTACCTGCATGAAGTAGAGTAAGTAAGACATATTTTGAATAATACCTTTTGCATTAAGAAGCCTGTTGTGTTTTATTATGGCTGTACTGTGCTCTCCATTGGTTTATTGGAGGACTGTTTTTGCAGTAGTATAGTTTTGTTTTCCTCTTGTATGTAAGGTACCACCGTAGATGTAAACATGGCAGTCATGACAGGAGGTTTTCTTCCATTTGAAATATATCTGCTTAACCACCTGGGCGTTACACTGAGGTCTAGATTTCTGTTCCAAAAGCGTTACAGTTTTTCATGAATTTTTTTTTTTTTAAATTGTAGACCTGTAACTTACAGAAATATGTCTGAACAGGGTTCTAGTAGATATCATGAATATAAAAAATGTTTGAAACACACAATCATGTAAAAAAAAAATTACTTTTATTAAAATTAAATAAAAGACACAAAAAATCAGCTTAAACAAGAATACATAAATAAATGAAAAATACTGAAAATGCGATAATTCGGTATACTGTATAGTAATATATTTTTCTAAAACACCTCCCTAGTGTCCGTCACATATCTATAGACAAAACCACATAAATATATTTTCTAATATTTTGTATTGCATTGGATACAGGACTTTGTATTCAATCCAATACAAAATGAGAACAAAATTCAAACTCTCATTTTGTATTGGATTGAATACAAACTCCTGTATCCAATCCAATACAAAATGAGAGTTTGAATTTACCAATGACATACTTTGTATTTATTTTGAATTATTTTGTATTGGATTGGATACAGGAGTTTGTATTCAATCCAATACAAAATGTGTTTGAATGACTTTCAGTTTGAATTTCCCGCACACGCGCCAACGTCATCGTACGCGCAGACGTACACGCACGGAGGGAGAAGAAGCCGGCCTTCTTCTTCCCGGAGAGGACACCCGACGCTGGAGGGCTTATCGCTCAGGTGGTTAAGGATGGTTGCTTGTATAGACCAGATGCTCTCTGTTTGATTTGATAAACAAATAGGTTTATTTAGGCTTTTCATGACATTCATAGGACTATAGCACCATTCAAATAAGCAACATCTGCACTAAAATAAGTGTGGTCTTCTTATACCAAAGCTAAGAAAATTCCAGTTACCAAGTTATATCTCTAGCTTTTCCTTAGAAGAAGATTTCCCAGTGAAAGTCTGGAAGTAGAATTACATATCTTTGTACAGTTGGGGTCAGAATGATAGTATTGTGTTCAAAATAATAGCTGTGTGTTTAAAAAAGTGAATGGAGCACAAGTCCTTATAATACAATTTATTTCCATATACACAATTGCATTGAGAAAACTGCACATTTTATTCCAAATCAAAACATAAGGAAAAAAGTATCAAATTTGTGTTATTTCTTTTCAGAAAGTGAAGAAAGGAAAAGGGAATATTATGTTAATACAAAAAAAGCAGTGTCTGCATTCTTCCTTACAAACATTCACTGTATAAACTGAAAAATATTTTATGATTTTGCTTTTTCATTGAATCACTAAACTAATATTTAGTTGTATAACTATTGTTTCTGAGAACTGCTGCACATCTGTGTTGCATGGAGTTTACTAACCTCTGGCACCTGTGAAAAGGTAATCCAGTCCAGGATGATTGGATTACATTCCACAATACGTCAGCATTTCTTGATTTTGCCTCAGAAACAGCAATTTTGATGTCACCTCCTACAAGTTTTCTATTAAAGTAAGGTCGGGGTACTTGAGCTCCACTCCATAAACTCAATCTTGTTGGTCTGGAACAAAGACTTGCTTGTTTACTGGTGTGTTTGGGGGTGTTGTCTTGTTGAAATACCAATTTCAAGGGCATTTCCTCTTCTGCATAAGGCAAAATTTATAAATATAAATGATAAAATCTTCAATATTTTGAGGAATTTAAATTGATCCATGATCCCTGGTATGCGATGAATAGGCCAAACACCTTAGTATGAGAAACATCCTCTATTTTAATGCTTGTGCCACCATGCTTCACTGTCTTCACAGTGTACTCTGGCTTAAATTAAGTGTCTGGGTGTCGTCTGACAAACTTTCTACAGCCCCTAGACCCTAAAAGAACAATCTTGCTTTCGTGAGTCTACAAAATGTTGTGCCATTGCTCTTTAGGCCAGTCGATGCCAGTCGACGAACAGTTCTCTTTAGTATGTCTTTGGCTGCACAAAGGCATGTTCTAATTGTAACAGTTGTCACAGAAACTTTAGACCTTCCTTGATCTTCCTGGACCTGAGGATTGGCTTGAGTCTTTGTGATTTTGGCTCTTCTTCTATCTATTCGAATAGTAATGTTCTTGTTTTCTAAAAAAATTCATATTAACTGTTGTTTAAGTGGAACTAAACTCTTGTTGGAAACATTCATATATATAAGGGCAGTACACAAACACTTTCTCCAAGTAAGGGCTTTAAAGCTTTCTCTATGCAAAGTAACCTACATTTTCCTCATTAGGGGACAAATACTGATTAGTTGGTCCATTTCTTTTTGCTTCACCAGGATCTTAATTGCCAGGATCATGTCTACCTCTATGTTTGGCATATTTTAACAAATTATTTCTCTCTACACCCCCCTTTGGTTTTGCATGTGTGGTATGTACTGCTGATTAGCATTTTGGGTATACGAAAGGCAGAAGTCGACGTATTCAAGGTGAGGCCAGCTTTAGTGGAAACTAGGGTAGTTCACACCTTGCTGTTATATGCATGCAAACATAAGGTTATTGTTGTGTTTCAGAACATTTAGAAACTTTAGAAATGGGATTCAGATTATTTTTTTTTGGATGGTGGACTGGAAATTTTAGTTCTGATTTAACACACATTTAAATGCATGTGAAACTATGTCAGTAAATGTATGCCTATGCATGAAGAATAAAAATCTACTTGGAAATGCTTTCACTTGGGGGATGGCTACCTATGTGCAAATTAGGCCTATCCTGCTGGAGAATTGCTATACAGAATCATTGAGACTAACAGCATCTGCTCCAAATAGCTGAAAACCTGAACATTTTCAATCTGGTCAAGTTTGTTCTTTTCTAAAGGAGGTGCTTTGTGCAGTCCATAGAACTTTGCAAAAAATATTTGCTATAAGTAGTAATATGCTGGCAGTGGTTTCAATCGTGTCATTTTTTATGTTATTATATATGGTTGGTTATATAATTAACCATGCTTTACTGAGACATAGTAAAGTATTGTTTCTTATAAGAGGAAAAGAATCCCAATTAAAACAATGGTTGAAAAATGTTTAATGACATACCTTACATCACTTTACATTAAGAGGCAGCCTTTTGCATTGTAATTGTTATTACTCTATATAAACATATGCTATATCATTTTCTTGGTAATCGATTGTGGCAAGAATAGCACAATGTACATAAAGGGTAACAGCAGGAAACTCATATATTGAGTGTCTGAGTGTTATTAAGAAGAGGAAATTGAATCAAGAAGATATAACTACCCTAAAGCACTGATTGTAACTGAGCAAAGGAAAGTGTGGCAGTTACAGGTCATTGAGTAGACATTGTTTCCTGTTCAGAAGCTCAGTAGGTTGCTTATTCTTGAGCCTAAACCACTCTCCCTCCTCCCCATTCACATGTGACTTTCAAAATCAATAGTAATCATTTCACCTTGTGTGTTACTGACTTTGGTACAGTAATAGGCACACAAGAAATATATTTTGGAAGAATGAAAAAATGTCATTGAAACAATGCGTTGACTTTCTTGTAGGGGGAATATCAATCAATAGAGCTAAGATACTGAGCATCCATGAAATACACTGTCGTTTTATAACATTGGACCATCACCCTAGAAATAAAAAATATATATACCAAACATCTTATATGCTAGGAAACATGCTGATTTATATTGTTATATAATTAAATTACTTGTTCTTGTAATACAATAGTAATGCTGATCTCATGCAGACTCTTTGTATCTGTTTTTTTTTTGTCTGTTGCTATATACCAGCACACAGCTGAGAAACTGGGAACCCACCAGCTAACCGCTACATTAAATCCTCCAAGCCCACACCGAGAAGCGATTCAGGTCCTGAATACATCTCGGGTCACTCCACTAGGTCACTCTGACCCAACAAATGAGGTAAAAGCACAATCCTCCTCCATGGGCAGCACTACATTATATAGTATCTGTTGGTTATGTGTTCCACTTAACAAAAAGTAGACCAAGCCTGTCGTGTGTGTTGAAAAGGCCACTTCTGGTCCATACATTTTTGATGAAATTTAAACATTATTTTTGAAATTGAATTAAAGAGTGCCTAAACTCAGAATTTTTACTTTACTTAAAAGGGTAGACAACCCCTTTATTTATTGTTAAAATTTGATTTGTTTGCTTTTTAAATGCAGCACTGTTTTTTTTTTAAAAAAGTGCAGCATCGTCTCTTTAATTCCTGATCCCATGCACAGTGAGATCAGTAATTTTTTTCCCAATCTTCGTCACCCAATGTCAAGCCTGCACAGTGCAAGATCAGGTGATGCAGGAAGAAGAACCCGAAAGAAGAGATGAAGATGAAGAAACTAGAGAGAAGAAGATGTCCGCGCCTGCCGCTCCTTCTGACAGATACTGGGATTACGCGGGACCCAATGGTAGAAACCTTCATTTGTTACTTACCGGACCAAAAGCTACTGAATAGAGAAGATAGAAATGGAAATGTTGTTAGTGTTTACATATAGTACATGCTAAATCTTATGTGACAGGGATATAAGCATCTTTTTCAATCATGGCACTGATCCCAAATCACTTAAAGTTGAACTAACTGCACATTTGTCAGTCCAGAGCTACAATGGAATCTCCTATTAACATATTTTCATAATTAATACTACTATTGCAGTCATAGACTTTTGTAAAGATGGTCAGAATGAAATCAGCACCTGCAAGAACCTAGATTACCTGTTAGGGAAGACTTTTTCTAGATTGCTGTCTGTTAAAGTGGAGTTTAACCCTATTGTCTAATGCAATGCAATACAAAAAAAAATAGCATATATAATAATATTACAAATAATAGTATTTGTGCAGGTTTTGTGGTAAATTTATGGTTCCCACTGCATCCAGCCCTTCTAAGTATTTGCACCTCATCTCACATAACTTATCAGTTACTGTGCATGCATGGATCAATTAGCCAAGGTTCAGATGACTTTAAGGTTTTCATTGTTTTGTGACACATGGTACTAAAAGGAATTACGGACCCCCTATGATGTTGGTAGTCATATGGGATTTCCAGAAAGTCAATGAAAAAAAGAAATGAGAGTGAGTGTCATATGGTGATGCAAACAAATCATGACACGCTGTACAGCTAAGTTTAGGCATAATGAACAAGCAGTAAACATGCATATGTGACATCACTATACTAAATTAGATTAATATCTTGGCAAAATGGAGGACTGATTTAGGGCAAAATATACATATAAATAAAAGAAAGTTAAACTTCAGAGCTGGAACAAAAAATTGTATGTCCAGTTCATATGTAACCTCTTCAGAAGGAACTGCCACATCCCATAATAAACCAATACAAAACCAAACATAATCTAAAGAGGACATTTAAGGCAGATATAAAAATGCAAGGCAAATAAAATCAAGTAATTTAATACATTTTTGTTAAAAGTACAAATTAACAATAAAAAGCTCCTAAATAGTATAACACAAATCTCAATTCTTCATCAATGCGTTTCAAAGAAAAAAGTTGCTTCCTCTGGAGATTGATTGCGATCTAGACATGATATAGATACATAAATTGTACATTACAAATCATTATGTACATTTCAATACAATCAATAAACAAATTACTTTTTACTTACATGTTTCAATGTACAATTTATCTCATTTATACCTCCTCATAGTTCTTTGGAGCTGGCTTAAAATTTGAGAACTGGAGGTCCCATCCAATAAGTTGAAAAAAAATCTTTTTACTAATTGTTAATTAACATTTTGATATGAACTGATATGTTTTTTCGTCAATAATATTATTTCTAACTTTTGTAAGTGTAGAATAGTACTCATCATAATCTTCCCGGACTCTTGATAGATTTTTTAATACCACTCTTTAAACTTCAGAGCTAAATACCATTTTTACATACAGGCATCATGCATCATGCTCCTTCCTCTGAATTGGTGCTTTTACTGTTACTGAGCTACAGCACCTGAAGAATGTCCCAAATAAACTAAGTTAATCAATAAAATGCATAAATACTTTACAATTAGTTGGATTTGTTCAATAATCATTTTACTGAAATCAGGCCAGTATATCCACTAGCATGCTATAGGTACCTTGCCTCTTGCCTTGGTATAATAAATAAATCCACATATGTGGGACACCAATAAAAAAGAGTGCCCATCAACAATAAGCGCTATGTAAAGGTAAATCATTAATAAAATAATGGTAATGTATATCAAACTGCAAAAAGTGTTGCTCAAAAATCAGTACCCATGTAAAAAAACAAGAATTCCGGGGTGGAGCCTAATGCCGATGGCTGCACCGGAACGGAGCTCCTGCGTCCCAGAATAAAAAAACACTCTCTACCCGCAGCAGACAAGATGTTTTATCCACACCAGGGTAGAATGACAGGACGCACACAAGCCCAGCGGTGTTGTTCTCAGGAACAGAGTGAGTCTCTCCCCCGTTTGTATTCACTCATGCCTGCTATCAGGAAGCCGGCGTCCATCTTGGAAATCATACCCATTGAATGCAGATACCAGTTAACAGAGACACGTGGAACACAGAGTTGGAGATTCTCATTCTGTCTCTCAACTACTATTAATGGAAGATCTTATCACCTTGGCACTCCAGAAGACTTGCTAAGATTTCTTCAACAGCTGTGATTACCTAACATTGATCTACCACTAAATGTATACTGGATAATCTTTACGGATATTTAGGTTATGTAGTTTAAGGTTGACATGACACTGGCACCCAGTCTGTATTATTCCTTAAAAACTTTATATGAGAAGTGCATATCCTTTACATAAATGATCACTTTTACCCTAATATTACAGACCTATACCTACCACCAAACACATCCCAAACCAATTCACGATAGAGACTCTTTTACGGTCCCACTGTTGATAGGATTACCCATTGTAAACAATTTCACACCACTCCGGATTTTCTCTCCCCTTTACCTCCACTAGTGTTTAAACTTTAAAGGAGGTCTAGTTTTACCCTCAGTTCCAGAATGGATTTTCTCCTGAACTTGATTCAGAGCACTCACCCAACAAATACAACCAGGTCTTGGAAGTTTCTATCACTCAATGCCAAAGGTCTTAACCTACTTTAACCTTTAGAGCACTCCGTTCCATCAAAGCTTTCCTATCTGCTCTAATGGAACATGACACATGGCGTACAATCTACCCAAATAATAAAGATTACACATTCTTTTCCCATCCTCCTAATCGATACTCACATCTGGATTATTTTTTTCTATCCAAGAGAGATCTTGAATACCTCTCTAAAGCAACCATAGAACCAATAATCATGTCAGATCATACTCTGATCACATTCACCCTTTGTCTACCGGAAGGTAGTACCAGACAGAAATTTTAGAGGCTTATTTCATCCCTATTGGGTGACATTGCTGTAGGTAATGATGTTAAGGCAAAACTTGAAGAATACTTTGTACTCAATGCAAACCTGACCACTGACCCTGCCATAACATGGGCAGCCCATAAGAGTGTTATCAGAGGTACCTTTTGGAAATGGACAGCGAAATTTAAAAAACTAAGACAACAAGAAATTTCTTCACTGATGAATAATATCCAGGCTTTGCAATTAGTTCATAAGCGTACACAGAAAAACAGGCAGAAAAAACATTAACAGAATTGACAGATTTGAAACATAAGCTGAAAGAGGTACTCTTTGCACAAGTTAGACGAAAAAAGCAAATAGCCAATCAATTTCAATCCATTTAATTAAAATCCATCCCAACAACCTGAAGGGGAACTGAATGGCAGACAGATATACGGACCTTTTTAGGCAAATATGGCCCACGCAAAGTATCTGCTGAAATTTCAGAGATACTAGAGAGACCAATTTCAGACCTAGAATTTCCCTTAAGCAAATAAGACCGGGGAAAAGCCCGGGACCAGATGGTCTGACCACCCAATATTTTAAAGCCTTCGCCTCCACTCTATCTCCTAATTTTCTAGCAGTTTTTAATTCATTTGGAGAGGAAAAAAACCCACCTCCTGAAATTTTTAGAAGCCCATATTACGGTTATACACAAAGAGGGAAAAGATGCATCTTTTTGTAGCAACTATAGGCCTATATCATTACTGAATGTTGACCTTAAGATATTTGTGAAGATTTTGGCAAACCGTCTAATTCCACTATTTGCATCTGATAGATTTGGACCAGGTAGGATTTATCCCATGTAGAAAATCCAGAGACAATACCATCAAAGCGCTTAATTTGGTGCATTGGGCTCAGAAATCGAACCATCAATTCTTTTTCTTATCTACGGATGCACAGACTCCAAAGGAATTCGACCCATAATCCAGTCCCGAATTCTTCCATTATACCCTAATGCCTCAGTGAAGATTAAAAGAAAAGGTCTTCTTTCAGCAGCATTCTCTATTAGCAATGGCACCAGACAGGGGTGCCCTCTTTCACCTTTGATCTTTGTATTGGCTTTTGAACCGCTATTAAATCAAATAAGAGCAAATAAAGAGATTTCTGGGTTGAGTATGGGTAACAAAGAAATTAGGTGCGTTCCCAAATGATATCCTCTCTACCCAAATTCAACCTATGTCCTCCATTCCTGCATTACTCAACACACTGGAATCATTTCAACTCCTTCCTTTTTTTAAAATTAGTTATTCAAAATCCTCTGCACTAAACATTTCACTACCTCCACAAGAAGTTAAAGAATGTCAAGCAAGGGCCTGTTTACATGGCAAAACAAATCCTTCACATTTTTTGACATACAGCTAGCTTCATCAGTTTCAAAATTGTACATTTTAAACTTTGTCCCTCTTCTTTCAAAACTGTCAGCCGATCTGAGAAACTGGGATAAATCAGCCTTCTCCTGGTTTGGAAGGGCTGAAAATGAACGTCTTGCCTAGAATCTTATATCTGTTGCAAACAATCCCAATTTATCTACCAGATACCAGGAAAATTCCGAAACAAAAAAATATAGCTTTAGAAAAGGACATTAGGATAGGATTCCACCTTCTCCATACACCAAAAAATAGTGGAGGGATAGTATTACCAGACATTAGAAAATATTACTAGGCGTGTCACCTTGCTTGAATTGTTGATTGGTGTGCTAACTATCAGTCTAAGGGCTGGGTTAATCTGGAACAAGTTCACTCCAAGGCTCCAATGTCTCATCGTCTCCAGGTCCTCTGACCCCCAGTATGGTTTAACCTTGCACCACCTTAGGTCTAATGAGTTTCTGAAAACCTGGCGAGATGACTGTGAGCATACAAGAAAATAACTTTAAAATATGCACAATATGGTATAGGGTTCCACAGGACATACATAAAGTATACCCTCAAAACGACTCAAAATTTTGGAGATGTAAATAATAATAATACATATATCTCCCGTGCAAATGTTGTTACATTACACTTACAGCACACCAAAAAACTACAAAAAATCACTTCTATTCCATCTTTTGAACGCGATCAAGTTGTTAATCCCGAGATTGTGGAAATCAACAACAAGGCCTACTACATGTGATTGGTTCACGCAAATTGATCGTATTGCAGAAATGGAGGAAATGATACATTCATCCAGAGACACAATTACAAAATACTATACTACTTGGGCTTCCTGGTGGAACTTCCATGATTCCCAAGAATATCGAAACGTGTTCAATGATAATCAATAGATCTTTTATGTCAAAGAGAGAGTCCAGCTTGTTGTACAATGTATGTACCTCCTCCTATTTATTATCCCTCTTCCTTTTTTTCTTTCTTCTTCTTCCCCTTTTCCTTTATCTTTCCCTTGGAAGTTCAACTTCAAAGGTCCAAGGGTATACAAATAACCTCATACTTTATAATATACCAGCCAACTTTTACTTTTTTATTTAATCATCTTATATGTTTGTATCCTGAGTTACACATATGTTATATGAATATAAACACAAATTTTTGTTCATAGATTGATACTGTATTATGTAATACGTGCATATTTCATACAATTGTAATGTTATGTTAATTTTCGTATGTCACCTTAATAAAGCTTTATTTTGGAAAAAAAACAAAAGAGAAATAATAATGAAATTAATTTAATTTATTAGGTTTTCACACTAAAGCAGATAATGCTGTCAAAATTAAAGCATACCTAAATTTAGAATTTTCACTTTACATAAAAGGGATTCAGTTGTTTTTTTTATTTAGGTGTAACACCCTTTTCTTTAAAAATGGTGCAGCACCGCCCCAGATCGAGAATGAATGGGAGCGTAAAGCCTCCCAGGATACCTATGTCACGTATCCCGGGAGGCTCTTGGGTGCTCCTTTTCAGCCTTTCAAAAATAGAAAAATTTGCATGTGCCGTGAGATCGGCAAATTTTATTTGTCATCCTACATCACCCGATTTCACGCCTGGGTCGGGTGACATAGGATGAAGAACCTGGAAGAAGAGGTGAAGATGCTGGTGCCCGGAGCGGCGGCTCCGGGATGGATGCCGGGACGACGTGGGACCACATGCAAGACAACCCCGGATGGATCAGACTGCCCTGCGGGATTGAAGGTAAGTGTATTTTTTTTTGGGCAGTTTTGAGTTTAGTTCTTCTTTAATGCTTACTTAAAAAATAGCAAACAACAGAAAAATGTTCTCCTATTTTAAAAACTTGATTGTCACTTTTAAAACACATTTTTAGGGACTTTGTAGTGAACTTAAAAAGATATGATTTTTTTTATTTTAATACATTTATATTTGCCACAAGAAAACCTGCTTTTTCTTTCATACATTTTCTCTGTTACCTAACTTCTGGGGTCGGCAACAAAGGTAAGGACTTGGAGGAAGGCTAGATAACCTAAGTTAGAGAAAATTGAAAACTAAGTTAAAGTTGTTGACTGGCTTTAAAAAAACAGATATTTGTGACTATAGTTTTTGTTTATGGGCATTGTAAATAACTTTCATAATTTTTGCGACCTGTTGCAGCCAGTTGCAATCTCTCATTTCAAAGAGCCAATCCCTATCTACAGATCTACTAAGTGGTATTCAGGCTTATCTCTACTTTGACCCAAAGAGAAATATGCATTATTTATGAAAAATTGGTAATCTTGGTAATAGGGGTGAACTGTGTATTCAAACAACAACAAGCTACATGGATGGACTATAGATGCACTATGGGGCCTAGTTATAAATAGACAAACAGTGTGTTCACCAAATTATGGTGTGTGGGCATTGTAAATTTTGGAAAAGCAGCAACTTATATGCTGCATATAAACTGTCCTCTGCAATTAATATGTAAGTGTCATCTTTTATATCTTTTATATTTGAAGGAAACAGAGGTTGGTGCAGGGCAAATCATTTATCACCCACAAAGCAACCTGACCAAGACCAGTAACAAAATAAATAGTATGCCTGCTACAGTGGGCAGAACAAATAACCTCTGACAATCTGTGGAAGAAATCGTTCTATATAGAGCAAGATGAAAAGGGACCATTACATTACAATAAAAAAAATGAGTTTCTGGAGCATGAGCTGGGTGACTGCATTTGCAGATTACCAATGGCCATCACAACCCACAAGTTCCACCAGTATGCAAAGTGGCTTACAGAGGAGGAGGTGTAGATAGAGTTTTTTAGTATTTTTTATAAATGGTATTATCAAAGTCAAAGCATAATTTTTTTGCAATCTACTACTAGTATTTGATGTACAATCTACTTTTTAGTTAGCTTATTCCGTGCCCAGTTTTCTTTTTATTTTAGTTTTTCAAGGGTATAAAACAAACAATTACAATGTAAAGATACAAAATGGGGATAACCTCCCGTAATTTCACAAAAAACACTTGAAACCATACAAGGCAGTGGGACAGGTGTACAGGGAAAGCAAGGAGCCAAGGGGGTAAGGGGGTAAGGGGGGGGGGGGGGGGGGGGGGGGATAACAGTTCCTATACCTTTCCCATTTTCCATTTTACCTAAAGAACAATGACCGCAGGGGATGCTCTATGGGGGTTATAATACCCATGACTACTAAAGGCCCTATTTGGGTAGACTTGTATTCATGTCTATATTCTGAAGATGAGGTCATCCATAAGCATAATTTTGTTAATATTGCAGAACCACAGTCCAATGTACAGTGGGTTTGGCTGTCTTCAGAATAGAAGCACATAGGCCTGGCCGTGCCCAGTTTTTTTTTAAATGAGATTTCATCCAAATATTATTAAAAACATATTAATAAAAAACACTTTTTTTTTTCAATGAGTCAACATTTTTGTTTAGATCCTTGACCTCAATCATTAGGGTTTGATAGACCTGATCTAATCAATCAAAAATTTAGCTACCATTCAAAATTTGTCAACATACCACATATCCCCACTTGAATGTTTACCCTCACCTATTGTACTAGTGATGACTATTGAATAATTTCAGATTTCTCCATCAGCTTATGTCTTGGTGACAATGGTACCCAGTAGAAATAAATAGACGTGGGGCATAAACAGAAATTGGGTCATTAGCAAAGGTGTAGGGTGATTCAGGGACAAAAAGTCACAATTAAGGAGCATGAAAAGAATGTATAGGACAGCATTCAGATGTTTCAGTGATTATTTGATGCTTTCCCTCTCCACAGAAGAACAGAAGACAAAAGTAAAAAATCCTAAAAATTCCACTTCCAAAAGATTTATATTAGTTGTATGAGCATTTTTTATTTCTTTATTGCATTTGCCAGGAGAAGTAAAAATAAAAACATCACAAACATAAAAAAATTAATTAAATTGACCCTCAAACCAGTATACTTTCCCTTTAGGATGTAATGCCTTTTCTACTCTAGAAACTGATATAATACAGTAAACAGGTAACTATGAAAGCAGCTTCTGTACTAATAGATATCTAAACCCAAACACAAAAAAATAACATAATGCTTAGATAAGGGGCCTCTATTTATTTATTTTTGCTTTAATAAGGCCATTATTATTCTATTATTTTACCCGCACATACCTCTGTTTTCAATCATCTTTATTGAATGGGGGATGGGGAGATTACCAGCCTAGTTAAGTAAGATATCAATTCATTTTCAGCTCAGAGAAAAGGATGATGACACTGCATTTCTCTTAAGATCAGCAAGTATTTTTTCTTTTCTGAAAATGTTTTTAAACTGAAAAAATCAAAACAAAATGAACTCAACAATACCATTTAAGGACTGGTAATCTATATATAATATATATATACTAAATACTATATAATTATTTTTTCATTAGTTTAGTTACTTCCTAATCCTTAATCCTGTGGTTAACCTTAAAAAATTGTTAAATTTCAACAGTGGAGTTACATACAGCAAATACTCTTTTCGGCTGCATGCAAACCTGGTTGGGATTGCTTACATATATATATGTATATGTTTATAAAATGAATTTACTAAAATAGACAACAACATTGCTTTAAGGATAAATACTGCAATGGTAAAAATATGGAAACTTTTGAGCCTATGTATGACTTTTCTTGATGTAGTTATTACCTGTCTAGCGAGCCTGCGGCACTCAGTTGCCTCGCCACGGGGCGGGACTTAGTTAGTTTTAATTCCCTGCTGCCGAGTCATCCTCCAATCAAATGCATCAGGTGGCGCATGGTCATTGAGCACACTGGCCATTTAAGGAGAAACTATTCTGAACACCATTGCCTGCTAGAAGCCTCTGTGTGTACAGTGTGCTTGGGTGCGTTCTCTGTGTGTTGGTTCATAATAACCTGTTGTGTCATTACCAATGGTAACCCGGTCTGATATCTGATTCTGCCTGAACTCCCGCTGACCTGACGTTGGATTGTTTCTGACTACTTTTGCCTGCTGCCTGCCCTGACCACAGATTGTTCCTGACCTGCCTTTGGCTTATCCATATGTACCACGCTTATCGGACTGATCTTCTGTGAATGATCTTTGCCTTGTTTTATGACGACACAATAAAGGTTGATAAAAAGTTGACTTGGAGTTGGCTGTGGTTTGTGTGCCCAGGCGCATTACAGTATAGCGGGCCACTCACACACCACCCAGCCCTAATGAAAGGAAATCCAGCGGGGCCTACAAGAGCTTGCGGACCTGTTGTTGGGTCTCCCTTCTCCGTCCACCCTGGATCTTGCGATACAGCAGTCCATCTGCATTGACCGGAGGATCCGGGAACGCAGTCTAGCAAAATTCATCCATGGAACCAGGAGTTGTTCGCCTCCTCAGTTGAAACCTTTACCCCTGATGAATACTTCTGGCGCCACACTACCTGCACAGTTTCCATCTTCTATGCCTGATCCGGGGAAACCCATGGAGATTGGTTCATCCAAACGAGCCCCCACTGAGCACAATCGGCAAGGTGGACTCTGCCTTTACTGTGGTGATTCCGGTCACAGGGCAAGAACCTGCCCTCCCAGAAGACCTGAAAGGCTCCAGTGTATCAGGGGTGCAGAAGTGAGCTTCTCAGACCCGTTGGCCCAGTCTCCACGGCATATCCTGGTTCCGGCTACCATATCCTGGGAAGACCCCCCAAGTCATGGCCTTTCTTGACTCCGAGGCACATGGTAACCTACTGGACCAAGATGTTGCCTCTCACCTGGGAATACCTGTCGCCCCTCTTGGGCCTGATTTGTCCTTGGCCACCATCGATTCAACAGGGTTTTACAATCTCTATTACCCCAGAAGTGCACTTAACCGTGGGGGCCTCCCATAAGGAAGTGATCCGCCTGATTGTCATCAGGATGGTGAAAACCCCCTGATTTTAGGCCTCCCTTAGTTGAAATCCCAAAACCCTATAATTGATTAGGAAAATGTCAGGCTAAATGCCTTTGTCCAGTAATGCCAGTACAGGCCCTCGATGTGTTACAAAAATTGCCCGACCCTTACCTAGAGTTTACTGATGTCTTCTGCCCCCGGTCAGCTGACAAATTCCCACCTCATCATTCCTATGATTGCCCCATTGATTTACTCCTGGGTACCATGCCCCCCAGGGGTCATTTGTTCAATCTCACCAGAAATAAAGGCCCAGAAAGAATATATCCAAGAAAACTTAGAGAAGGGCTTCATCTGCCCATCCTTTTCCCCTGCAGGTGCTGGCTTCTTTTTTGTGGAGAAGAAGGATGGCAGGTAAAGACCCTGTATTGATTACAGGGGCCTAAACAAGATTACAGTAAGGAATCGGTACCCACTGTCCCTTATGGATGACCTTTTCTCTCAGGTAAATGGGGCCTGATTCTTCACCAAGCTAGATTTAAAAGGGTGGCTACAATCATATCCACATTAGGAAGGGCAATTAATGGAAGACTGCCTTTAACACCAGAGATGGGCACTTTGAATACCTAGTAATGCCCTTTGGTCTGTGTAATGCCCCGGCAGTCTTCCAGGAATTTGTAAATGATCCGAGAATTTCTGGGAAAATTTGTGATTGTGTATCTTGATGATATTTTGGTTTATTCATCCGATCTTCTGTCTCTTTGCAAAATTTGAGAAATGCGCCTTCGAGGTACGTGAAGTTGCTTTCTTAGGGTATATTCTGCCGGATCACGGGTTGGCCATGGATCCAGCCAAGGTCTCAGTAGTTTAGGAATGGCCGCAACCCACTGACCACAAGAGTCTTCAGCGCTTTTTAGGTTTCCAAATTTTTAAAGGAAGTTCATATGAAACTTCTCATCCATTGTCCACCCACTGACGAATCTCACTAGGAAAGAGGCGGACTCCTCAAGGTGGACTCCGGAAGCTTGCGAAGCCTTCAAAACGCTGAAAAGGGCTTTCTGCAGTGCACCCATATTGGTGCATCCAGTCCCCACTCTCCCATTTATTATAGAGGTGGATGCTTCGCAGATTGGCATGGGAGCAGTCCTTTCCCAGTACTCTGGAGAACCGGAGAGATTGGACACCTGTGCCTTCTTCTCCCGTAAGTTCTCCGCAGCTGAGAGTAATTATGACGTGGGCAACCAGGGGCTTCTGGCAGTAAAATGGGTTTTGAAGGAATAGAGGCATTGGCTGGAAGGGGCAGAACATCCCATAACGGTCTATACTGACCATAGAAACCTGGAGTACATTGAAGGGGCTAAATGTCTCAACTCCCAGCAAGCCCGTTCGGCCCTTTTTTATACGAGGTTCAATTTTCAAATTACCTACAAGCCAGGTTCAAAAAACGTGAAGGCTGATGCCTTGTCCCGTTGTTTCCCAACGGCAGCTTCCCTTCCAGGTTTGTGCCCTAGCCCCATTTTGTCCCCCCAATGTGTGGTGTCAGCCATACATACCCCACTGTTAAAAGAGAACCTGATGAACCTCTTAGCCCCCCACCAGACCGACTACCCCCCTGCAAAACCTGAAGGGTGTCTGTATGTTTCCCTTCATCTTCGCCTAAAGGTTATCCAACAGCTACATAATTCCAAGACTGCTGGCCACCCAGGAATTAGGAAATCCCTAGAATTAGTAAAAAGATACGTTTGGTGGCCTCACATGTCAGTGAAGGTCAAATCCTATGTTCATGCATGTCCAGCTTGTGCTCGGAGTAAGTCCTCCCGTGCCGCTCTTTCTGGCACTCTGCTTCCTCTGTCCATTCCTGCTGCTCCATGGACCCACATATCCATGGACTTCATCACGGATCTTCCGGGGTCCATAGGGTTTACAGTGATCTGGGTGGTGGTGGATCTGTTCAGTAAGCAAGCCCATTTCATATCGCTACCTAAGTTGCCCTCAGCCAAGGAATTGGCAGATTTATTTGTGTTTCATGTGTTCCGCCTTCATGGGGCTCCGGAGAACAGTGTTACAGACCATGGGGTTCAGTTTGTTTCTCGGTTCTGGAGGGAGTTCTGTGCCCACTGGGCATCGAGCTATCCTTCTCGTCAGGGTTCTACCCCGAGATGATTGGCCAGATCGAACCTTTAGAGCTTTGTATCTGGTTGCCAGGAGAGAAGGGCTGACTCTCCCCTTTGCAGAGATGGCATATAACAACGCAGCACACTCCTCCACCAGGATCTCTTCATTTATGTGTGTTGGGGGTCGGAGTCCCAAAGTGTCCTCTCTGTCAGGTCCACCCTCTGATTTTCCTGTCCATAATGATTGGGTAGAACGTTCCCGATCTGTTTGGAACCAGGTCCAAAGTAATCTTAGAGAGTCAGTAGACCAGCAGAAGAGGTTTGCAGATCGCCATAGATCCTCTGAGCCCCAGTTCCAACCCGGCGATCTTGTTAGGGTGTCTACCCGCAATATTCCCCTCTCCACCCTCAGCCAAATTAGGACCCAAGTTAATCGGTCCGTTACCAATATCAGAAAAAATTAATAGAGTGACTTATAGAGTCAAGCTTCCCAGTTCCTTGAGGGGGGTACACACCTTCCATGTCTCTTTAATAAAATCTGGTGCCGACTCTGCTCCCCTTTCAGATCCTCCTCTGCCAGTTGAGGTGCAGGGGGCACTCGAATATGGAGTTGAGAGGATCCTGGACTCTCGTAAGGTGCATAACTCTCTGCAATATCTCAATGATTGGAAGGGTTTTGTGCCAGAGGAGAGGTGCTGAGTGCCGGCCTACCGCGTACATGTGGAGGAACTTGTGTCAGAGTTTCACCAGGATTACCCCCACACGAGGGTCCTGACGACACAATAAAGCTTGATAAAAGGAGTTCTTGGAGTTGGCTGTGGTTTGTGCGCCCAGGCGCATTACAATATATATATATATATATATATATATATATATATATATATATATATAGATATTGGTAGAATCATAACTTTGAACCTCAGAGCACATACAAAAGAAGTAATGTATGACTCCATATGATTAATTTAATCTGTAGAATTCAACCACTTTCAGTTGAAGTTTTAAAAGAATCAAGTAGTAGAATTATTCTACTTGTCAAAAACTCTACTTCCAACCAAATTACCAATGTTGTGTCAAATTTGACACATACCCAAAACAAACACCAATCTTATAAATTATAGAAATATTTGAAATAGCATGATTTAAAATTACGTATTTCTCAAGTGTACACCAGCACTGTATGGGGGATATGTAGACATATTTAGTAATGCATTACCAGAGCAAAAGTAATGAAATCAGAAGCACAGAAACAATCAATAATGTTTTTTATCTGTATTGCCTTTTCATACTATTTTTGCTCTTATTAATCCTTAAACTGAATTAGTTTTGATAAATCTATATATAGTATGTAAAAAAATCACCTGAAAACCTGAACCTTCCCTCAGATTACCTAAATCTTCATTAAGCTTGGTTATGCATACAGATGTTCTTAATGCAGAAGTCAGCTTCTTCTATAAACCAGCAGCTTCTCCTTACTGATTGAATGTAGACAAACGTTCCAGTAACAGAGAGCTATTTCCCTTATTTTCAAAAAAGGGAGCGATGGGAAAACCAAAACTTTACAAAACACCAGACAAAGAGAAATATTCAAATGTCACTAAGTCTGGTTACAAATGTCCAAGAGAAAATGTACCCTTATTTTGAAGATATATTGAAGAAAGATAACTATGAACGGTGATTTTGCCACATTTTCAAATTACAGTTATGAAAGATAGCACAAATACTAACAACTCAAAAGGCTTATATTAATTTCAAATTATTCCAAACCATATAGGCTCATGTTTGAATGGCAAATTATTTTGTCTACTTAGACACAAATATTTGCAAATACACATATGTAAATGTACTAACATAAAACTACAAAGAAACTTCATTTTGTCCATTGCACTACTAACCATGAAGATTTAGTATATTTAAGATTTGATAAAAAAGGAAATTATATGCCACTCCATATAAGAAAGAATACATGTTTCAATATAAATATTTATAGTTTTTCCTTGTCCGCGTTCCATATTTATAGGTGTTGAGAAACATTCATTTATGTGTTTAATTTTGAAAATAATGATTAAAAAAATAAAAGTGTACCTAAAATATTAACAGATGAGAGAAGCAAAGTGTAAGAAAAGATCAGTATTGTTTTCTGTATGCTCTGATTTCCCCTGTGCTGTTTATTGTTTTAATAAAATAAGATCATAATATTAATGAATCACATACAAAAGAATAATAAAAATAAAACAGTATACAGTACTGCTACATGATGACATGAAAAAGAATGCTGAACCTCAGCAAAAATATAAATAATGAAATTTAGTATTATGATAGAATGAGCCAGCTTTTGTTTTGTTGATCTTAATTAATACCAAATACTGTACAACCATAAAATGCACAGTAAAAATATCAAGGAAAATTTATGTTTATACTTTTTAGCTCAGTGCAGTAATGCCATTATTAGCACAGTAAGCCATGGATTGATAATTCCTCACAAAGAAATATTCATTTGTTGTTTGATGTTTACTTTTAACATTCAAATCAGAAGGCTTCTAATGAAAGCTTTCCCAAATCATCTATTAATCATAGAAAATAAAAATATATTTTGAAGGCGGTTGTTTATTCACTGTAGTTTTCTTGGTGCTATATAAAATGAATACACACACATATTATGTGTACATATTTTGGACTGATTACATGCCAGTACATGTGTTTTGCATAGATATCCCTCCTATCATTCTTAGTAATGTTATATCTACCATACAATGCACTTTAACACATCACATGATGTGTTTGTATTAATGAAGCTCTGCTGACCTCAATCATCCAAATATGTACAAAGAAAATTTTTTTTATTTTTTTTTTAGATTTTTAGGCAAATGTTTGGGTTCACAGCATTTAATGCATTTAAGCATGTATACTTAGGAAATTCCTTGTTTTAAATAAGGCCAGTTTACGATTGTGCCATGCCCCATTATGAGTCGGATTGGTTAAAGCTCTCCAACACTGGAGAAGATAGACTAGCATGGAAGAACCCTTGTGATCCTGCAAACCTGGAATGGATTTTTTTTAAAAATCATCTCCAATGATAGTCTTTCTTCTGCAGTCTTGGAGAGCTTTATTAAATCAGGCCCTATATTTATGATGACAGCACACAAAAACATGATTACAGATAATGCACATGAAAAATCCTGAAACCGCATTTGGAAATGTGCAAATCCAGCCTAATCTCATGCAAATGGCCTAAAAATGCATTTTAAGTAAAATACATTCTTTCCTCTATGGCTTATTCACATTAATGTGCTGATGGTTGGCCAAAGAGAAAATATACAAGTCAATTAACACTGATGCATGTACATTTGCACATATGATAAAAAGCACTTTGACAAGTGTAAATCCAGTCTTAAGATTCATTTACCCCTTTACATTTTAACACACTATAATACATGTAGCTTTATTTTCACAAAAATATTCCACTCACAAAAATTGGATTTTCAAAATGAAATCAGCTACCAAAAAAACTCTGTCCATACTTATTACTTATAATATTGTTTGGCAATGTAAATATGTGAGTATAAAACATACTTTATTTTACAAGGTGTTTAATAGTTAGGGAATTATTTACTTATATCAAATGTGAGTGTACTTGGATGCGAACCAGAATCATCAATTTATCATCAAAGGAGATTGCTCACATGCATGTGCTTTTCTTTATCCAGAGGGGTATATCTAGTGGTGCCTGAGTTTTAGATTTGAGGTAGAGTACGCTGGTAGGGTCATTGGAACAATTACTTATGATTATGATTTTTCCAGTGCTGGTTGATCCTGAATGAATGTTGATTTTATTTTTATTGTGTTACAATGCAATATTTGACTCAGGATACTGCATTTTTATGGTTTCACAATATTTAGTGTGTGGTGATAAGGTGACAATGTCAAACAATGTCAGAACATGACCTAGCATGGCCATTTATAGCATAAACCATGACCCAGTTATTAAAACCATGAACCATGTATTGAAAGCTGCAGTTATTAAGACTTAAAGCATAATTAAACTCAACATTTTCATTTTAACTAAAAGGGTAGACAACTCTTATATGTAAAGGGAAAATGGTATTTATTTTTTATTTTTGTTAAATAAAGGTGTTGCAAAAAATAAAGTTTAAATTCTTAAATGATTTTTATGGCTTATTTCACATTAAGTTTTACTTTAATTGCTTTTGGATTTACCCAAAAATCAATATTTATATTTACTAGTTGGGAACTCAGAATTAAATACAATTTATATCCAATTTCTATGTTACTTCGTCTTCCTATATTAGGCTTTTTTCTTCTATGTTCCAAAAAGAATATGCTATAATCATATTTCTACAAACTATATTTACATTTTTTTACACATTGGGGCCTATATTAATAAGCCACAGTATGAATACTGTAAAAATCACTGTCTGATATAGACATCCTCCTTCTCACTTATAATCTTTCTCACTGATCTCCATATTTAAAGTGGCACTAATTGGCCCTGACTCTAGTCCAGGTACACATTGAACTCTTTCTATCATCCAATGTACCTTTTAACAGAGCCTTTAGTTTTGTAAGTGGCAGAAGACAATACTATTTTAGTTTTATTATTTTAAGTTAAGAAGACCTTTTTTTGTTGCTAACTTTAGCAGAGACTTGCGTTTTTATTAAAGTGGTACTAAGACTGCTTCGAGCAACAGTAGCTCTAAAATACTATACAAAATGTGTTTAAGGTCAGAATATGGACCTTTATTGTTGTTGACAGGCATGTTTGTATGAAGTGTTAACATGCCACAATGAGAAGTTGGAAGTCACAGGGAGGTGTTTTTCTGAAACTCAAAGCTACAGCTCAGGAGGGAGGTTGGGAACCATAGGGTTCCTGTTTGTTTGTGTGATAGCAAGATCGTTGACGTGTCCTTATGTTCTTTGTATTGCTCTTCTGCATTAAAGCAGACCTTTCACAACATTATTAACATTATAGAGATTGTAAAAAAATTACAGTGGTAAAGACAGAAGGGGAAACCCACAGCCTCCTGGCATTCATACATAACATATTCCAGGAGCCTGTGGGATGCTACTTCATAGGGGGTTTTCGTAGAATGTAAAAAAAGTGCTGAACTCATGCTTGTGCAGTGGGATTGGCACACTTCTCCAAGACAATTTCATGTCTTGGCAGATGATAGTGTAGTGGTTGTGTATCTTTAGGGAAATACTATTATTATTATTGCTTATATTTCAATAACGCTAGAGCAGCAGCAGGCCTAAGTGCAGAGACATAAAGTAGGAGACATGAGGCAGAGGATTCAGTATTTATAACAAGAATAACAGCCCTCAGGTATTGGCCTGCGGCACCACAGTTTAAAGGCAATACCAACAGATCTAAACGTGGAGAAGCATGTATGAACAAACAGGTTCACAAAAGTAGGGCTTTCAAGGCATTTCCAAAAACCAATATTTTAAAATAAAAAGTTTTTTTTTTAATTGTTGTGAAACATACTAAAAAGGTATCCTAATAAATATACATAAGAACATTCAGCAATACATTTGATGCACATAGCAACTAAACAAGAGAGTCCAAACAACCTCTATATAAGGATTATATGAAACCCCTGTGAATATCAAGGCTGTCAATGATTCATTCAATGTGTTTTGCAGAACTTGCCTGCTAAGATATTGGTTAGTCAGACCCGAGTATGTTATCCTGAAGATAAAAAATGATTGTCATATGCTCCTCTATACCAGGCATGGTGCTGTGGCCTTTAAAGAGAACCAGTCATTTTTCCCATTCCCCTGAAGGGTCATTTATTTTTTGAACCACCAGAAATTTGCTATCCAAATATTTTTATTATTTAACACGTGAATATAAGCAATAATTTATTATATAGGCTTTTTAACCTTTTACATAGAAGGAAGTGAATTTTCTTCTTGACATCTAGTGAACCAACAGTTCATGCATCAAGAACAGACAGCTGTTTAAAAGTTCCCAGCTGGAAAGCACACAATAAACAATACACTTGAATATACACAGCCTTTTAGCTTCACATAATCATTCCCTTCTGTTAAGATGGCAGCTTGCCCAAGTTTGGTAGACACTGCCATTGGCAATAAGACTAAAGCTTCCATGGAGTTTCATTAGCAACTTCTGTATAACTGCAGGTGAAGTATCGTGTTTCCTAATGCAATCTCAACTACAAAGCTACAATTCGCACATTTTCAAATTGATAATCAGAAGAGTATCTATAAACATGTGCTTTACACTTCTACATTTCTACATGAAAATGCTACATTGTTTATAAAAGTATGCTGTTTTGAATATAAGGAAAAAAAACCTTCTTATTACATTTCAATGTATACAACTGTGGAGGAGGTTTGTGACACATTTTCATGGTTATGCTTGTGCATTGAGTTTTTTGATGCTTTATTTTGCCACTTTTATGTTGAGATATAGGAGGTGATGGTACGCAGTGGTATTCAGATACAAGTATTTTTATTTCTTAATGGCTCATCTTTTTCAACACCACATATTAGCACTATTACCTAACTACCAACTAGGGGCATCACAGAAGTAATTAGTTGTAACTTAAAGAATGAAGAGCATTATGACTTAGTTGGTATTGCTGAATCCTGGCTCTGTTCTTTAGATAATGGTGGTGTCTGTCAGTATGTGAGAGGTGAAAGAAGAAATTGATTACATCCAAGTATTCTCAAAGAGCTGAGCTCAGTGTTTTCAAAGCCATTGCCCCTGATTCATCAAGCAGAATCGGATTATCGGTCGCGCATTCGTATTCGCGATCCGAAATCGTACGCGATCGCGCTATTCAGCAACTGAAAAAGCTCGCGGCCGGAGCCGCGCATCTCCGGCAGCTTTACACTGGCGAGCTTGCATGAGGCGAGTGTACGCGCACACTCGAGCCCGGACCGCGGTAAACCGCGATCGATGGCCGCGCGTACTTTCGCGCTTCCAGCGAGCGCGGATTTTATTGATGAATCAGGGGCAATGTTTCTAATTTTTAGAGATTCTTTATTCACTGGCTCGGTACCAATGGATTGGCATAAGGCCAATGTGGTTGCTATTTTCAAAAAGAGAGCAAAGTCATTACCATTTAACTACAGACCGGTAAGTTTAACATCCAGAGTTGGAAAGGTTCTAGAGAGTTTGATAAGTAACCACACGGAAAAGTTCCTGCTTGGAAATAATATTATAAGTGATAGTCAGCATGGATAGTCAGCATGGATTCAAGAAAGACCGAAGTTGTCAAAAAATGTACTCTCTTTTTGTGAGGAAGTAAGTAAACAGGTAAACAGTGGAGTAACAATGGATATAGTGTACTTGGACTTTCCTAAAGCATTTAACACAGAACCCCACAGCTGGGTATTATGCAAGTCAGGGTCAATAGGCTTAAAAAAGCCAATCAGTAAATTGATATAAAACTGGCTTAAAGATTGCATCCAGAAAGTAGTGATGAATGATTCATACTCTGAATAGTTCAAGGTTATTAGTGGTGTACCCCAGGGTTCAGTGTTGGGGCCTTTACTGCTTAACATCTTCATAAATTATATACAGTTTGGGATTGATAGTACCATTTCTGTATTTGCAGATGACACTAAACTATGTAATGGAATTAGGTCCATACAGGATGTCTATAATCCACAAGCAGAACTGGATGTACAACCAAGTGGCAAATGACATTTAATATTGTGAAATGTAAAGTTTTGTCATGCTTTATACTGGCCAGTGGGAATACATTTGGGGGAGTCAGAAATAGAAAAGGATCTAGGGATTCTGGTAGATCATAGTCTTAATAACAGCCTGCAATGCCAAGCTGCAATATCTAAAACTAGCAATGTACTTTCTTGTATTAAATGAGGAATAGACTGCAGAGATCGAGACATAATCCTGCCCTTGTACAAGGCATTGGCCAGACCGCATCTGGAGTATGCAGTCCAGTTTTGGGCACCAGTCCATAGGGTTTTATATCTGACATGTCTTTTTTATGTCTTATGTCTTTTTTCAACCTGACTTACTAAATTACTAAATAACTATGTAACTAGACAAATGTAAAAATTAAACTATGTAAAGACAATAAGCTTAAATTTACAGGTAAGGCTTAAGCCACTGTCAGCACCATCACTGCTGTTTATACAGGCAGCAAGACTAGGAACTTATGGATACTAAAATAGTTATAGTTAAAGATCTTCTATGTAAAAGATCATTTGAAATGACAAAGCATAGAGTAATACCCTGATTCTTTGGTGTTACAAGTTTGTCCACTGCATCACCTTTAACCTTGCTGACCAAATTGCTGCACCTGCACTACACCTAATACTTTTTTATTTTGTAGAAAGGGGACCATTATTCATATATGCACCTTGACATATTGGGCTCTATTTAAAAAACATGGAATCTGATAGTCATTCAAACATTCCCTGGTGAGAATCTTCCAGGTCCATGTGTTTTAAAGCCAGTCATTTATTCCCACCCGGGATTGTTTGAGGGAATGACTGATTCCCTGATTTATAAATAGAGTCCATTATAATGTGTTGTATTATTACAGTTGTGACATGTTAGGACCAAATTACATAGAACACATTGAGAATGTGGGAAGCATTTTTAACAAACAGGTAAATTATGTTTGGGGTTAAGGGCAAGGCTCGACCTCTAGTGTGCTTTTTTAGTGCCCTTAACCATTGGTTCCAAAGTCCAATCACGTCCAGTGCACATTTAGGATTTATTCGCTAGAATTATCCCTAATCCTGAACTGAGAAAATTAAAAACTGTCTTTTTCAGTGGGGCTCATTCTTTACTACAAGACCTAAATGCTAGTTTTTGTTTGGGGCTTCCTCCTCTTATGCAACTGTTGATGTTGATATATTGCCATTCTGGGGGGTCTTCTATGTTGGAATAACCTATATTTCGGGGCAATCCCTTCTTACCACATATGCATGGCCTTTTCAGGCTTAGATCACACTATTAAGAACCAGATGGTCTTTCCTAATGTTGTTACAGAACCTTTCTAGATATTATGGCCCTTTATTTTTGTTGATTTATCTCAACTTCTATTGCTGTTTTACTTGAAATGTACTTAGAACTCAGAGAAGAATGACTCTATGGGCCTGATTCATTAAAGCTCTCCAGGGCTGGAGAAAATACACTTTCACCAGTGAGGCTGGGTTATCCAGCAAACCTGGAATGGATTTCTACAATGTCATTTGCTATTTGCTAGCAAATGCTTTGAATCCTGGACCAGATCCATCCCAGGTTTGTTGGATCACCCAGCTTCACTGATGAAAGTGTATTCTCTCCAGCCCTGGAAAGCTTTAATAAATAAGGGCCTATGTGTGCTAGTTACAGACTGATCTCCCTTTAAAACTATTTTAAATTGTTGACAAAAATGTTAGTTACCCATTTGATGTCCGTTTTACATGCATTGGGTCTGATTTATTAAAGCTCTCCAAGGCTGGAGAAGGTACACATTTATCAGTGAACTTGAGTGATCCAGTAAACCTGGAATGGATTTCTTAAAAGTCATTTGCTATTTGTTAGCAATTTTTTTCAATCCTGGACCAGATCCATTCCAGAGTCCTAGGTCACCATTTGGAATCACTAACCTTCTATTGATAAATATTTGGTTACTAAATATTTTGGGCACAAATCTTGTACTAAACAATGTTAGAGATTATCCAAAACAACTTAATAAAAAAACAATAATAACAGTAAAATATAGCAGAATAAAAACAAATATTAGTGTCTGAGTGGGCATGACTATCCAGGAGTATGCTGGCTTGACTGCAAGAATAGTTGCAATTTTGGCCGAGTTTTACATCTCTATGAAAATGCTGGAAGACAAAAACATGCAATGCAATAATAGTTATGTAGATTTTTTATAAACTTTGATAAATTGCATCTTCACTTCAACCTAATACTGCTGTTTACATTTACCTTTGGAAGTAAATACATGTGTGGGCTGTAAATAAATAGTGGCAGTGCCTTAATGCCTTACATCTGCAGATAACTTCACAAGTAAATTTTGTTCATTTTAGATTTCCAGCCTGTAGGACAATATTCTAGCTCTTCTTAGCTTTTGAAGTACTATATCCATACTATATGCACCTAACCTTGTTGACTAATATTGGGATAAAATGTTATGAAGACCCCAGTAGGAGAATTATCTGAAACATTGCTCCTAGGTAATTAATTTTTTTTTTTTTATTTCAGAGCAATTGAACAGTGGAAATTATGTTTTTTTGTATGAAAAAATTATTAACAAGAGCTTTTAATTAGTGAAACTGAACAGCTCCACAATAACACATATGCACTTTCTCACAAACACAGTAGCAAAAGTCTAACATCTTTATGTACACATTTACATATTTTATTACATAGTTTGCCAGCATGTTAACTTATTGTGTTGTCACCCGTGCAGAGGTAGCAATGTTGATCTCATATTTCAGCTGGTATATTGTGCTGTAAGTCAGTTTATAAAGCCATATTGCTCCCGCAACTAGAAACCTGCCAGAGAAAACTTAATGAGTGTCAAAGCAAATCCTAAGAGAGCAGTAACATACTCAGTGTGCACAAATCACTATTTAGAATATTTCAAACTGAAAGCCTCCTTTCATCTGCACAATATTTATTAGAGAGAATTAGGCACTCCAACAGGAGAATATATTTTATCCAATTCTTTCACATCTTTCTGTGTTCCATGTTTTTTTCATATAATTGTATTAATAAAGAGGAACTATTTATGGCTCCCAAACCTCCTAAATATTGATTTGAATTGATTAAAGCATATTCTGCAACATAGTTTTACTCTGGGGAACATATCCTTTGAATATGGATGTCGGTTGAGTATTTCTTTATTTATGCTTGTGACAAAGGTGTAAAGTGAAAACACTTGCAGATATGCATACATGCTGGAAAATTACATTTGGATCAAAAAACGAGAACAAACTGTACACTTAAACTGATACAGAAAAAAGTGCAACCATATATGATTATGGAAAATATAAAGGTTTTCCATTTATTTAATTTTTCCATGTTGGGTTTATTTCTACATTGTTTTTAAATATTTTATTAAATATAATAGATGCCTCAAATTAAAAAAGAATGGAACAAAAAAATTCCTATAGCTAGCAATATGGGTTTTCTTTTCTGCTGAAATCTGAAGACAGGAGAAGACAGAGTAAATTATGTGAATATTCATTTCAGTTTTTTTAAAGTTCACTTTACAAGAAATATTTAAGGATTTCATCACAACTTTACTTCACTCACTAAGCTAAGGGGAAATGGACTTCACAAAAATAATGACTTTTGTCAAAAAAAAAAAATTCTAGCAGTTTCCTATGTGTTTAAGATTAACCCGAATCTCGTAAAATCCATAAGTTGGGCAGTGCTGACTCCAAAGAAAAAAGAGAAGGCAGTAGTTATAACAGAAATAAACACACAATAAAGTACATTAAAACATTTTGGCCACAGTCTCAATCTATTATTATTTTGTTTATAGAAAAAAATAAAGCTGTATTTAAAATATTCAAATTACAATCAAACAAATTAATCTCTTGACAGTGCCCCTTGGTATCCATACCTCTACCATTTATACCAGCCACCAGCCACAAAGCTTGATTAGCCAAGTTTCCTGGCAATAACCTAATGGTAATCATTTTTGTATGATTTTATCAGTCTCTCACATCATTGTGGGGGAATTTTGGTCCACAGGTCTTTACAAAATTGCTTCAGTTCATTGTGGTTTGTTGGCATTCATTGATGCACAACTCTCTTTAGGTCCTGCTTCAGTATTTTGGGCTATCTGAGTGTGGTTGTAATTATTTCCTGTTTACATACCCCTTTTTGGCTGTCAAACAGATGGCCTCACATTTGACTCTAGAATACTTTAATATACAAAGTTCATGGTTTGCTGAATTACTGCAAGGTTCCCAGGTCATGTAATAAAGTGTTTGTGCTTATATATTGGGCCTGCTTTCTTAAAGCTCTCCAGGGCTGAAAAAGATACACTTTCATAAGTGAACCTTGGTTATAAAGCAAACCTGGAATAAATTTCTTAAAAATCATATGGTATTTGTTATCAATTGTTTTCAATCCTAGTCCACATCCATTCCATTTTTGCTGATGAAAATGTATCTCCAGCCTTGGAGAGTGTTAATAATCAGGCCTATTGTGCATTATAGTCCAACATCTCCACTTTAACCTTGTCTATCTAAAGGTAATTGTTCCATAGAACTTTGTGATTTGTTCAGGAGCAAATTTGCAAACATAAGCTGTACTGCCATGTTCTTTTTAGAGGGAAGAGGCTTTCACCTGGCAACCCTTTTAACCCCCTAGTGTTCTAGTTCTGTCAGTTTTCTGATGCAAAAAGTGATCCTATTTTTTTTGCATATAAATTTTTGTTTATATTGGGGGCTTGTAATTCCTAGGATTAACTCCCGAGTATGATAATTATATTTATTTATTATATTATAATCATAAATTATAATATAATACATAATTATAAATAAAAATTTTAAAAAATAATGAAATAATAGACAACAATGTAATATTAAAAAAAATATAAAATTAAAAATGTACTTTTATTTTTATTTCATGTTGTGTGGTGTTTTTGTACTGTAATAACCATTTAAAAGCAGATTACATTGTAATCTGCTTTTAAATTTTCCGTCCGAACACACCCCCGAATACATCACCACTCGCACCACCCGGAAGATGACACATCCTCCCTGGTGATGCGAGTGGGGATGTCCCGCCTGCCTCACCCCAACGCTGGAGCTGCTGCTCTGCATCTCCAGAGAGATGCAAAGCACAATGCAGTACTTCTGCATTGTGCTTCACATCTCACTGCAGATGCAAGCAGCAATAGCAAATTTGCTATTGCTGCTCGCATCTGCAGTGAGATGTGAAGCACAATGCAGAAGTCCTGTATTGTGCTTCGCATCTCACTGCTAAGGCGAGCGGCAGGGTGACCGGGACCCAGGTGGTATTTAAAAGCAGATTACTCAGTAATCTGCTTTTAAATTTCCCGCCCGGCCTCGCCCCCCGACGGACCGACGCCCCAGCATCACAGCGGGATCATCCGATCGCCGCTGGAGCGTGGGGCAAAGGTAAGGGGGGCATCTAAAGTTACCCTGAGTGTGACTCTAGATTACCACTTTTTGCATGTAAAAGCCACCCCGAGTGACACTCGGGATTACCGCTAGGGGGGGTTATACAAGCCATACATTTATTAGCCTCTTTTTTATTGTACCATTACAAACTTTACTATTTAACATGCTAACTGAGGCCTGTAGAGTCTGAGATGTAGCTCTTTGTTTTTTTTTTTTTTTGCAATTTCTCTGGTCATTGAACAATCTGACCTTAGGGTGATTTAGCTGGGACATCCACTCCTGGGAGGATCAGTAACTGTCTTGTATGTTTCACTTGCAAATGAGCTTTTTCACTGTAGAATGATGGACTTCAAACTGTTTGGAAATGGACTGATAACCATTCCCAGATTGATGTGCAGTGATATTTGCTTCTCTAAGATCACTGTTGATATCTTTCCTCCATGGCCTTGTATAAACACACACCTGAATGCTCCACACCAGCAAACTGCCAAAACAACTACTTTTATAGAGTTGGTCACACTTCCTGATGATCAAATAGTCAATCAGTCAATAATGAGAATACCAGCCTGTAGGAGGCACATAAAACAAGAAACCAGTTATATGTTCCTAACTGTACATTTTTAGTGCCATATGACTGTTTTTGATCACTTGCTAGGTTAGTTGGAGTTAAGATAATGCTGGGAAGAAGGCTTGTTTTTTATAAAGGATTTTAAAATAAAGGCAGATTAATATTAATTTATACTTCCTGTTTCTGGTCTTCTTCCCAGCTAAAGACTGCATTGTCATAAGCAAAGGGCTGAATGTTAGAAAATACAAAAAATGTGAAAATGAATCAGTATGGGCAGCAGAAAATGTTTTTGTGGCACTCAGAGAGTTATATACATGTAAAATAAACTGGCTTCTGTAAAATATTTTAAAATTTGGAAAATTATATTAAAAAATTAGAATGCTATACACAAAAGAACAAAATATTTCTTGTCTGGTATAAAAGTTTTTTTATTCCAAGTTTATGAACTCTTGAAAAAAAGTCGTTTGGGTGTATCGTTTTTTTTATTATTACCGTCTCATAACATATAGTGCTTGCAGATTTCTTTATGCAAAGGAGAGCTTCACCAATAATAATAAAATCCACACTTATTTTGGGGGAACTTTACCTACAAGGACTCAATTTTCAAAACAATTGATTCACTTCTTTCTCTCATCTATTCTGAACTGGACACACCTGCCAGCTAAGATTCATACATACCACCCTTGTTTATCCAGGAAAGTAAGATCTCTTGCACATTCAAACATTCTATTCATCTTCATGCATAACAGACACGATGCGCCGTTATCTACCAGGCTGTCAGGAAATGGATTGTTTAGAAAGCTGAGAAATGTTTTTCAGTCAGCTAGCAAGGCTAGCATCTTGCTGTTACAAAGACCCATAACATTTCCACACAAATATATTGACACCCTACCTAAGACAAGGTTACCAGATAATGGCATTCCACTTTATTTATACTACATATAGGAGTCAAGCATATCGTTAAATGTGTGATACATATGTTTTTGGTTTTGTAAAACAGGAAAAAATGTTCTTGAAAGGTTTAATTTTGCCTTTTCCAACAATTCATATACAAGATACAGAAAAGTAATTTAAATAAAAAAATAAAATTAGAGGTGAACAACTGAGAAAAACATGCAAACATGCAAACAAGAACAACGTGCTAACATATTCAGTTATGTCTACCTCTTAAATTTATAGGCCAAAAAATATACCTATATATCACCTATGGTTCTACTTTTACAGTTTTTATAGTAAATAGTAGGGAGCCTATTGGCTGCTGGTTGTTAGGGAGTGTTTCTGAATGAATTTAAAAAATATCAGATGTTCATTGGGCCTGTTTTAATTAAAGCTCTCCAAGGCTGGAGAGTATACACTTTCATCAGTAAGCCTGGGTGATCCAGCTAACCTGGAATGGATCTGGTCCAGAAATTAAAACATTTGCTAACAAAGAACAAATTACTTTTAAGAAATGTATTCCAGGTTTTCTGAATTACCCAGGTTCACTGATGAAAGTGTATCCTCTTCAGCCTTGGAGAGCTTTAATAAATTTGGCCCATTGCCGTAATCCAGGTAAGCAATCATTATTAGGAGCTTTTGACCTGGTCGTGTGCAAATTGAATGATTGTGCACATATGATTACATGACATGCTTACTTTTGAATGATTGGGCTAGACCTGATACAGGCTGATGAACTGCATACTGTTTTACAAAAGATTTTCTTTATTATAAAAAAGAAAAGGCATTCCTGTTATTATGTGAGCCAACATCACGGGAAATGTATAGCATTGAGTACAAATAGCAGCAGCTTGAGGTATTTAGTGTATAGCACGGAGCACAGACTATCCTATAGAATTTCTGTAATTCAGCAAACCTAGAATAAATTTCTATAAAATAATTTGCGATCAGTTGGTAAAGGTCTTCAATCCTGAACGAGATCCATTCCAGCTTTGCAGGATTGCCCAGGTTCTCCCATGAAAGTCTATCTTCTCCAATCTTGGAGAGCTTTATTAAATCAGGCCCAATGTCTTCCTATGGTGCACCATGTGAGACAATTTCAAAATGTAGGTTTTTGTTTCATTTAGCAGGCCAGGGAGTTTCCCCTGTACTGTTTGCTATGCACTATTTGTTTACCCAATATGATTACATACATTATTCATACAGCATTTAGATAATGAAAACCTTTACAGATTCCAACCCTCTTCCAGTTCATATTTTTGTAACATATATAGGAGTGAGTGTAGGTTTGAGAAGGGGTGGTAAAAAATATTCCACCCCAGGTGTAAATTATGCCAGGTACACCTCTGCAAAGAAGTAGGAAGAATTGCATGCAACAGAGATGATCAGGCACTGTATACCATATAACATTTCTCATCTCACATTTTTTAATGTGGTAAAACAACTCACATTTCCTATACATCTATTTTCATTTAACCTTTCCTGCTGAATTGTTTATCAGTGGATATTTTTTTGATGTCCTTGTTTATGTTACATATTTTTCCAGTTGCTTTGTATGTACTTTTCACAAAGGGGCAACAGGATAACAAACCAAGTTTAACTTTGAAGTGACAAAATTACAATCACAAACACAGCTGCGAAACTGAATCTTGTTGTAGTAGGTTGATTGCCACTTGCCTGTTATAAAAGATGTGTATCAATAAGCTCTTTGAAATGTGAGTTTTCAAAGCAGTGTGAGGCAGCTAACAAAAGTCCCAAAGAAAAAGTAGTTGTGCCTTGATCTCAAGTGCATCAGTTTAAAATACAGTAGAATTATATAATGTTTTCAGGGAATCCATCTAAAAAATAAAAAAGTACATATAGAGAGAGAAAACTTGTTTATGCAATTAAAAAGGTTAGATGGCCATTTTATGAGTTGATTAATGCTGTCTAATTATCTAAAAAAAGTCTCTGTCTGGGCTGATTTATAAAACTTTTTCAAGACAGGAAAATAAAAAGCCATAATATGATAGGTGATCTAGGAAACCTGGAATTGATTTTTTAAGAAGTTATTGGCTATAAGGTGACAGTAGGAAAATATTATTTAAGGTGAAAGGGGTAATGAGGTTTCAATTAAGGCTAAATATGTTGAACATAAGGGGTAAACAATAAGGGGTTAGGAACTATTGCTGGGGAAATTTTGTTTCTGGTCAAATACTGGGGAAGTTTTGTGCTATGTATATTAATTACATTTTTTAGTGTGTGTAGGTAAAATAAAGCTGTACCTGCCCAGTCTACCCCACCTAAAATAGTATTGTATTATCTCTTGAGGGTGCACTCAATTATAATTCCCTGTTTTACCAAACTTGACCTGTCTGATCTTTCATTTCCTGCCACCAGAATTCTGCCTGACCTTGACCTAGATTTTGCTCTGCCTTCCTGGAAACCTCACCTGCCTGTAGTCTACTGTGTATGATCTTTGGCTCTGGACTGGAGTTCTCTTTACCCATGGATAAAGCTCTCACTTGAAGACTTCTACGTCTACAATTTTTGGCTCTGGTCTTCACCTACTCCTTCCTAGCATTGTGGTTACCCTCAGACACCCCTTGGCTGGGTCTAGTTCAGCAAGCTCTTTGTCCTTAAACCCCAGGCACCAACCCATGTGGGTCATAGTGGCAACCAAGTGCTGACAAGGTGCAACTAAGCTCCAAAGGCTGAGTGGGGGTTTACCATAGGTGAAGAGTGCAGAACTAGATTTGGGGATTGTCATCCGGTAAGCACTGATGTTTGATAAGGGTCTTATTCATATGGTGATTTCAACATAGTTGAGGGTAAGTGATTTCAATCCCACAATCTCCTGCTGCACAGATATCTGGGCTACTGTACATTACATGTGCGTTTTTGTACTTCATAGCAATAAACATATTAATTATTGTCTAAAACATCAGAAATCATGGACATTATAAGCATTCGTTAGTTACTAAAGTTGAGTCAAAGTAAAAGATTGTGTAATTTGTGGCTTCCAACTTTGATTGTTATTGTTTAGAAAATTAAGATCAGCTCAAGTTAATAATGCTTTTACTCATTGAATGCAACATATATGTTTACATCATGATCTGTTATTACTGTTATTTTATTACTTTTATATAATTAATTTTTATATGGCGATCTTGCCAGTAACACATTTACTGTCCTCCCTTACTGTCATCTTCATAACATAGAGGGGATGCATACTGTGGCTGGGAGCTAACAAATATTTCCAATTACTTGGGATCTAATTTGGTAATCTGGACACACAAGTAAAATGCACAATTAAAATGAAAAGGTGTTTATTGGTTTACAAACCAAATTATCCTTTACATTTTGTTTTCAATAATTTTTATTAAGACATTTTTCATTTTTAAATATAAAACATTACATAGCTGAAATAAGCATATCTGAAACAGGCAAAAAAGTAATAGCAATTGGTACTGCTTTGACATAATAAAGACTTCTGTAGAAAATAACAATAAAGTGCAAAAACATTCTTGCACTTAAATAAAGCATAGAACACAACCAAGAACCATAACAAAAGTTGCCCATAAAACAATGGTCTAAATATAGTGATAGTATTACAGTAGTATAAGCGCTTAGTAGACAGGAAATAGATGATCCAAGAACGGAAAAGATAACCTTATTCGCACTCATGAAACATCGTCCACAGCCAAGATCCACTGCGGTATGGACAGTACAGAATATTGTATCCAGAGATAATATTTCTGGTGTGTGTCCGTCAAAGAGCTAGACAATTTCTCGTTTACAAACATGTTATCCATTCTTAGCTTCACTTCATATTACGGTAGTAATTGTTTCTTCCAATTGCTCGCTATTACTTGCTAGGCCGCCAAATATCTTTTACATTTTGAATAGTTATTCTAATGATTTACAAATATCAGCCACACTGTGCAGTCTGGACATTGTACATGCTCATTTTCAGGTTCAGCCATGAAGCTTGCCATGTCAACTGTCTATCTCCAACCTGCTAGGCAATACATCATCATCATTCACTTTGTCCAATATGCAAGCAAATGGTTCAACAAGCAAACAGCACATAGTATTTTCAGCTAGGAGGAGAGTAAAGAAAGTAAAAATAAACCAGTAGAAGAAGAGTTTTTTCCTGCCTATGAAGTATAAAAGAGAGTAATAAAAGCCAATATTAGCTTAAAAAATTGCATATACAGTACTTTGCAGGTAACACATCAAAACATATTTGTATTTCAACTGTATATTTAGTTGTTTGCCTGGTAATAGTACATTTTGCCTGCTGCAACATATTGCTTTACATGATATTATTATGTGATTTCTTTTAATTTTTAGTTTTACAATGTTTAGATTGGCTTGTTATTGTTTTTATAATTTTGTTTACTCTCCCGTCTTTTTTAAACTTACTCACTGTAACCATAATGTTAAATAATAAGAATCCATGTATTAACAGAAATGTTAGCTATTGAAACAGAAAAAATAATTAGAAGATAGCCAAGCTATAACACAAGGTTTCTGTGTTCCTGGTCTTATTGTTCCTCTATGACTTTAACTCGAGCAAGTATTCAGCCATTTGTAATGCAGAGAAAATGCCATGTGCTACTGGGACTTTACTGCTTATTGTTTTCACTGACTCTGCTTCCCCTAAGAACTAGGTCTATGGATTCACGATTTGTGATTATTATATGTAGGGCAGACAAGGGAAATATTTTTTTTATTATTATTATTCTTATGTTCTTGCTTCCTGGCCCAGAGCCTCATCATATTGATTGATACACCATTATCATTGATAAGACTGGGTTGCTTATGCCATAGCCTCTGAAAGCTAGGATGCATTGGAGAACATACTTTCCTCTCTTGAGAGGTCCTAGGACAATAGGTAGTACTAGACCCAGCAATATTAAGGCTCACTAACATTACTGATGGCATGGATAACACACCAATGCTGTCTTTTCTGAAATAGAAACAAAAGTAATTGCCTATTCTTTTGTACCTTATCTCCATATTTTAGGTTTTACTTCTGTCCTGTGTCATCATTTTACAGGTAATTTCATACTTCCAGGTGTAATTATTTACAGTATCAAGTGTTAAGGGGAAAATCTGTTATCTGCTTCTCCAAGACAGTTCAGATACAAAGACAAATAACTACAAAAATAAGAAAGCAAATTAAACTTTGCTGTAGTCAACGCCAGCTCAAACTGTCAGAACATGTGTATTTATTTCAAGCTATGCATCAGCCTAGTTAAAATGCTGTATTGCCTGTCCTTTTTCACATTTAATCATATCTGTATCACAAACCAAGGACGGCTCTAAAAATGTGTGGTTGCACATAATTTATCATTTTCTAATGTATTCATACTTTATCTTTCACTTTTATTTCAGGGAAGTTTGTGAACTTTCAGCATTTTTAAGTCTAGTTTTCAAGTAGACATTTCTTTAAAATGTGTTATTACAACATTACACAAAATACTTCATTTATCTTATGTAAGTGAAGGGTATGTTGTTACAGTTGATTTTGAAAATGTATCTTCTATTCACTGTTATCACCCTTGAGCAGAAGGGTATCTATCTATCTATCTATCTATTGTAAAAAGTGTACCTCTACCAAGGTTCATAAATGTACTACAAACCAATGGGTGAATATATTAGGATCAACATCTATAGATATATAAATCAACAAACATGGCATTGTATGGCATCATGTTTCTCATACAACTGGAAGTTAAGGGCCTTTTGTATGTCAAATGTGTTAGAGGCCTTGCTTTTAGCAGTACCTGTTATCCATGTTGAAATTAATTAAAACTTTGAAGAATATATCAAATGATATGCTGTAAGCATCTTTTCTCGGATCACATTTAATCAATTTGTGTAAGCAAACTGCAATTCGTATGAGGACTAACTTTTACTTAGGACATGAGCAGCATGCACATTACATATACACAGTAATATTCTATTAGTAGAATTATTTTAATAGTGGTAATATTTTACTAGTGAGTATACTGAATGTCAGTGATAACTTTACTTTTTGAACATAACGGTTTAGTAATGCCTGCAACAATTCCTAACTTGACAAAGTGACTGTGTACTAGCCACAAAATGAGAAACTGTGACGCATGCTAATGTTCCATTATATCTGAACAATACATCCTTAATTAGTGGATCATTAAGTACTTTGTTAGTTACCTACATTAGGATACTACTACAGGTTGACATTCAAAAATCCAGCAACCTTCTGTAGCCTCTGTAAGGGAGCAGATGTGTTTATGTCCTTTAAAGACTTTAAGGTTAATGTTGTTATCAGTGTTATTATATTGTTTGAAAAACACTGCCTAAACCACGGCTAGATGGCAGCATGGAGAGGGAACAAAAGAAAGGAGGAACATGTTGCATGGAGAGAAGGGGCTGGGGGAATGTTTGGTTGGGAGGACAGAGTTTTGCAGAGGGAGAAAGGAGAGAGGGGAGAGACTCTCTAGTGGAGAACCACCCCAGCCTGGGCACATTGATTAAGAAAGCAGCGAGAGGGAAGCTATTGATTCAGGTGGCAGAAGCAAGAAGTCTAGTGCATCTGCTGTGAGGCTGAGCAACCATTCAAAGTGGAACAGGTGGCTGTGGATAAGTACTGCCTGTTGTATGAAGAATCTTTTACCAACTGTTAACAGCAGTTTTCTGCATTCATCAAATTCCTACTGACATATAGGTACTGAAGGGGCTCTACCTATAGACCTAGTCATGTGGAAGTTAAGAATAAGAGAGAGAAGAGATAAGCTGTCTTACACCCATTTGATCCGAGATGTGAGAGAGGAAGAGGCCCTTTTAGACACCAAATCCAAGAAAAATGTGCCCGTGTGTGCGTCATTCTGTATGCTGGAGAATAGAGTTACACCGTTGTTAGCAGGTGTTGCGTCCTTTAATACTGAAGTCACTGACTCCGGGTTGACCAAATTGCAAAGCCAAGTGGTTACCTTGATGAACACTTTCACCAAGTTTGTGCAACTACAGTCTCCGATGATGCAGGCCCTTCAGGATCTTACCACATCCCACATAGAGGTCAAAGAAAATAGGGCCATGAAAGTTAGACCACTGTTAGAGGCCACCAAAGACAAGGCTGGGACTGTGAGCGTGCCCACTTCACGACCAATACAGGGATACTGCTACAGATGTGGTGAAAAGGGACATATCCAGAAACAATGCCCCAACCAAGAGAACTTGAAGAAGGTGACCAAGCAAGTACTTGCAGAAAAGCATCAGGGAAACTTCCAAGGGTCCCAATGAAGGAGCCAACTGGGTGTCCTAAAATTTTAGTCATCTTCATGACCAAAAATGAGAAAGAGAAAGGAAAAATGTTAACCTCTATGCCTAGGACTGCCTCATTGTTACGGAGGTAACAGGCACACCTGCCTCTAGCTCTTCTCCGGAAAAGAAAAAGCGGGGGTTTTCAGACCACTGGAACCTCAAAGTTAATCAATATTCAGAAACTCCCCAAAGATTTAAATTGGGCTCTCCCCTGTGATTCCTATTGAAGTCGAAGGGATAAATACTAAGGCCCTCCTTGACTCTGGAGCCCAGGTTACCCTATTATACCATGACTTCTATGATAAGCATCTGAAGCACATACCAATACAGACGTTGGAGAGTTTGGAGATTTGGGGTGTTGGTGCCCAGAACCTTCACTATGATGGCTATGTTCAGATCAGATTGGTTGTGGATCCTCGGTTGGCTGGGTCAGAAGGGTCTTACAACACCCTTGCCATTGTGTGCCCTCGCTCCCCTGGGTCCTCGGGAAATTCCCTGATCATAGGGACAAGCTTAAATTTGGTGAGGAGAATACTCACCCCGATAGTGGATCTAGAAGGCCCTTCATCAGAGAAAATTCATCCGTAACTGAACTCTGTATATCAGAGCCTCCTTAAGGAAAATGATGTCCCACCAGAAGGAGTGGGAAAATTGTGGCTTCTGGAGAACAAAAAGAGAGTCTTACAACCGGGGGAGGTGTCATGCCTCAGAGCAGAAGTTCTGTTGACATATAAACAGCAGGGGCCTTATTTGCTTTTGAAGACAGCCTCCAGGGAAGGCCAGGAGGCTACAGTTGAGCTGGTACCTGAGACAGTGACCACTCGGGATCTGAAAAAAAATAAGGGAAAAATTTCTATAAGTGTCTGAAATACCACTGGTTCACCGATGGAGCTCCAGGCTCGGATGCTATTGAGAGAAGTGAAGCCGTCACCCTCATTGCTCCTTCTTTCTCAGTAGGGGGAGTGTCGGATGAACTGGTAGAGGAGCTGCCCTGCCCAAACGCCTCTCCAGTGCCAGACGAATGGAAGAAAAGAATTCAAGTTATACTGTCAGAGCGCCTGAAGCTGTTCTTTACTGATGAGTTTGATGTGGGATGTGCAAAATAGTGTTCAATATCGCATCCGTCTATCTGATGACAAGCCATTCTGGGAAAGGTCTCGAGGGATTCCCCTGGCAGATTTGGATGATCTCCGGGAGTAGCTCAGTGAGCAGAAGAGGACCAGAGTTATCAGTGAGTCAAGAAGTCCTTATACCTCGCCAATTGTAGGGGTCCGCAAGAAGAACGGGTCTTTACATTTATGCATTGACTATCGTACATTGAACAGGAGGGCAATACCCGACCAGTACACCACTTCGAGGATTGAGGAAGCCTTACAGTGCTTGTCAGGGGCTAAGTGGTTTAGTGTGCTGGATCTGAGAAGTAGGTATCATCAAATTTATATGCATCTCGAAGATAAGGAGAAGACGGCTTTCATTTGTCCTGTTGGATTTTTTTCAGTTTATTCAGATGCCACAAAGCCTAAAAGGAGCTCCAGCCACTTTCCAATGATGGAGAGGACAGTGGGTGACATGCATCTTCTGGAAGTACTGGTGTACCTGGATGACCTGATGGTTTTCGGGCGAACCCTGGAGGAACACGAGGAACGTCTGATAAAGGTCTTAGATCGTCTCCAGAGTGAAGGCTTCAAGCCGTCCCTAGAAAAATGCCACTTTTGTATTCCATCCGTTATTTACCTGGGACATGTTGTCTTGCCAGATGGTGTGGCCACTGATCCCTCCAAGCTGGAAGCTGTAACCACCTGGCCACGATCCCGAACTGTAGAAGAACTTAGATCATTCCTGGGGTTCTGCTCTTTTGTGGAGGGGTTTGCCAAAATTGCCAGGCCTTTGAACGAGATGTTGAAGAATGAGGGTGAAGAGGGTGAACTCACGCCAGTTAACTCAACACATTCTGAGAAAGGACCTCGGAGGTCCAAAGAAAACATCCAAGAGGAATGGACTGCTGCTTTTGAGGAGGCTTTTAATAAATTGAAGTGGAGTCTCACACATTCCCCAGTGCTAGCCTACGCTGACCCAGCCTGTACTTACAAATTGCCAGTGGATGCAAGCAGGGAAGGAATAGGGGATGTTGTATCAGGAGCATGGAGGAAAGTTGAGGCCCATTGCTTATGTTAGTAGAAGTTTGTCACCATCGAAGAAGAACTATCCCACTAATAGGCTGGAGTTTTTGGCCTTGAAGTGGGCAATGGTGGACAAGCTAAGAGACTACCTGTATGGTGCAAAGTTTGAAGTTAAGACTGACAATAACCCCCTCACATACATCCTCACCGCTGCAAACTGGATGCCACTGGCCACAGATGGCTAGCTGCACTGGCTTTCCATGAGTTCCAATTCAGCCTGAAGTATCGGCCAGGAGCAGGACCGGATGACCCCAATGAGAACTGGACACGGTTGGACCCAGATGAAATCCAGGTTCTATGTCATGGAGTTGATCAGCAGGCCAAGGGTGCAGTTGGTGCTGAGGCGGTTGGTGTTATGGCTGCTGGAGTCCCCAAACTTTATTGCAATCTGTTGGTTGGCTCTGAAGGCTTTAGAGGGCCGGAACCCAGAAAATCAGCAAACTGATACACCAGAGAAAGCCAAGATTGTGCTCAAAGAATGGTCCAGACTACACTGTTCCTTCCTGAAAAGCATTAGCACCTTGTCTTGAAAGCTTTGCACGATGACCATGGTCACATGGGAGTGGATAGAACTTTTCAACTAATCCTAGATCAATTCTATTGGCCTTGTATGCGGGCTGAAGTAGGGAGTTAATGCCAATTATGTTTGAGGTGTATTCAACGAAAGGTTCTACAATCAAGAGCCGCTCCAATGGGTCACTTGCAGAGTCCTATGGAGCTGGTGTGGATAGATTTTCTGTGCTTTGAATCAGAGACAAGTGGACAGGGGAACATCCTGGTGATCACAGATCATTTCACTTGTTATGCCCAAGCATTCCCCACAAAAGACCAGAAAGCCTTAACTGTTGACAAAGTCCTAGTGGAGAAGTACTTTGTTCATTATGGTGTACCACAGAGAATCCACTCAGATCAAGGGAGAGATTTTGAGAGTAAACTAGTCAGAGAGCTAGTGGATATGTTTGGGGTGAAGAAGTGGAGGACTACCCCATACCACCCTCAGGGGGACCCTCAATTTTTGCTTGCACACAAATGGACATATTTATAAAACTGAATCAGAAATTCCTTCAAACCTGCCCTTGTGGAGTCATTTATGTCCATGTGTTCATTGGCAGTAATTGATTTCCACCAAGGAATGTTTGAGGGATATCTGATTCCTTGTTTTATAAATAGAGCCTTTAAAGTTAGTACAGGTCCATTTTTCACTAAGCTAAAGTTAATAAAGTGAACACTAGGTACAGATAGTCCCCGGGTTATTTATGAGATATGGACTCTAGGTTTGTTCTTAAGTTAAATTTGTATGTAAGTCGGAACAGGTACATTATTTTAATAACTGCAATTAGGACAGATGTTTGTCTTTACAAATTATTAGGGAGCATGGTGTCAGTTACTGGATAAAATCCACACTGTGAGTTGATCACAAACAAAGCAAAAAAAAAACGCTTCTGCAGTTACAAGAGGCTTCAGAAAGAGCTCACCCCCCTAAGATCACCTCAACTGTGTTTAGCAAAAGATTTCTTCTGCAAGTCATGCAAACCACCCCCCTCCAGCCTCTGTCCTGCACACAGCGAGCAGGGAAGCATCCTTCGTATCTACTTCTTCAGTAAATCAACCTCATTGAGACTGATTTAATTAACCACATGGGCAGTTAGCATGCGCCCGGTTCAGGGTAAGAAAACTTGCTACTATCTGTTAACTCAAACCAGACGTGGGGTAGCTAAAAATTTAAACAGCCGTTACAGTGCAATCCGATTGTCATACAACATTGTATGTTTTCCCGGTGATGTCGCTGCAAGCATCGGTGCGGGAGGCAGGGCGGAAAATTCAAATAACTTTGTATTGAACTCAATACAAAAAAGCTCTATTGAGTCCAATACAAAGAAATCTTTATATATAATATATATATAATTGTATTATATATATATATTATATAAGCTACTGCACAGTTACATTACATTATACACTATTTTTTTTTAAAGATTTTTTTTTATAATGTTTTATAAATTTTTTTTTTTCAAGTTTATTATTAAATTTATCACATTTTGGACATATTTCGGTGAGTTATGCCTAAGAATTATAGCCTACAATCTAAAATAAATTTCCATGCAAAAAATGTGGGAAATTCAAATATTTTGTATTGGATTCAATACAAGTCCTGTATCCAATCCAATACAAAATAATACAAAATATATTTATGTGGTTTTGTCTATAGGTATGTGACGTACACTAGGGAGGTGTTTTAGAAAAATATATTACTATACAGTATACCGAATTATTGCATTTTCAGTATTTTTTATTTATTTATGCATTCTTGTTTAAGCTGATTTTTGTGTTTTTTATTTAATTTTATTTTTAAAGTTATTTTTTTTTACATGATTGTGTGTTTCAAACTTTATTATATTCAGGATATCTACTAGACCCTTGTTCGGACATATTTCTGTAAGTTACAGGTCTACAATTTAAAAAAAAAAAATCATGAAAAACAGTGTACCACTGACATCAGACATCAGTGAAACACCCAGGTGGTTAATAATTTAATCACACAACAAACTTTGTAAATATTAATTTTAGTAGCCAATCATGTAAAAAAAAGTGTATATGCCTTGGTAAGAACCTTAGCTTGAAATTTACTTGTGTATAGAGTAAGCTCATATTTAAGAGTGTGACTTATGCAAACATTCTTTTTTAATCACTCTATTTTATGTACATATGTACAATATAAAAATAACATTGTTTTGTATTTTACACCTATATCAGCTAACCATCTAATTTACTAAAAGAGATTGTTTGGAAAATGTTGTGCAATCTAAGGATTTTTAAATGGTATATGGTTTAAAAATCCTTGGAATATTATAACATGGATTACATGCCCGAACATGATGCATGTCCCAATGTTAGCTAATTTGCGACTAAATGTAAAATGAGTTTAATTTAGTTCCAAGAGAAAACATGATTTAGGATGTCAAGACCTTTTTAAAAGGGGTGTCCAATATTTCATTGTGGATGGTAAATGGTAATATTTATATCCATAGACTTTACCCCCAACTCCACAATGAAAAAACCAGACTGCTGAAAATAGTCATCACAAAGGTTATGCTAGGACTTGTCATGTTTTATATTACAGAGCAGTCCGTTTGACAAGTGATGTCCTCTTACGGCTGAGATGAGCCCAGCACCTTTAGTAGCAGCAGTAAAAATTACTATAAAAAATACCATATAAGAAAGGGTAATGATGAAATTTAACTGCTCTCTATCACACACCTGGGGTCTAGTAATCTGAAAATAGGGGGTCCAGGTGCTTTATATTTTATAGCCTTGTCCTTGCCTGGAAGTTTAAGGTCCTTCCACTGAACCATAACATATTATTGTAGCCAATACTAAATGTTCAGGCTGTTCCTTTTGCAAAGACCATTATGTCTGCTTCACTGCTTTCACCAAAAAGCAGGGATTCCCATTTAGGAATAACTGTTCGGTATACAGTTAAGGAAATATTTTTCATTTATTTTATTAGCTTTCACAATATAACATACTTTGGTTAAAATATAGCTCAGTAGGTTTTATAAACAGCCTTTATGTGTTTATCTTTTATATTATTTCATATGTTTGTGCAAATTATAAAGACATGCTTTAGTAATCATACAACACTTTTTTTTACTGCTTGTGGATCACTGTACCCTGTATGCATGTTTGTTTTTTTTTGTTTTTGTTTTTTTTTTACAAAGAAAGTATTGAGAAAAATCTTTTAGTTTTAGAGTTTCATGTATCTTAACAATAATAATAATAATGTATTTACTTTATATTTTAATAATAAATAATTTCAATACATAAATTAAGCCAAAATGGAGAAGCCATGTGTGAAAAACCAAAAATAAAGTACACTCTATAATAGCTTAAAGAACCACCTTTAGCAGCAATAACTTGTAGTAATCATTTTCTGTATGCCTTATGTGATATCAGTCTCACATCATTGTGGAGGAATTTTTGCCCACTCTTCTTAATTGGTTGAGTTCATTGAGGTTTGGAGGCATTTTTTTCATGCGCAGCTCTCTACCACAACAACTACATCAGGTTAAGGTCTGAACTTTGACCGGACAATGCCTGGAATAATTTCTTTTATGGCCATTTTGTTGTAGACTTTCTGGAGGGGTTGGGATCAATGTCCTGTTGCATGACCCATTCAAGTCAAGCTTGAATGGGTCAAAGCTTGACTGGAATGAACCATTCCAGTCAAGCTTTATTGTCACATGGATGACCTCACATTTGACAAGGGAAATACCTTGGTATACAGTGGATTTCGTGGTTGACTCAATGACTGCAAAATACCCAGGTGCTGTACATGCAAAACAAGCCCAAATTATCACCCTTCTACTACTGTGCCTGAAGGTTGTTATGAGGTGTTTGTGATAATATGCTTAGTTTTTATTTTGCTAAACATGGCGCTGTGCTTTGACAAACATTTTCAATTAGGTCTCAATCCCCCCAAAGACATTCTTCTGGAATTCTTATGGTTTGTACAAACGCCTAAGCCATGCTGTCATGTTCTTTTTAGAGATAAGAGGCTTTCTCTTAGCAACCCTTACAAACAAACCATACTTGTTCAGTCTTTTTGTAATTGTACTATCATGCACTTTAACATATAACATGCTTTCTGAGTCATGTAGAGTTGTAGCTTTTGGGTTGTTTTGCAATTGCTCTGACCTGGAGTTGAATTTACTAGGATGGCCACTCCTATCTTGAACAGCAACAGCAGTTGTGAATGTTTCTTGCTTATAAATAATTTAGAAATGGTCCTATAATCCTTCCCATATGAATGGATAGCAACAATTGATTCTCTAGGACCATTGCTAATGTTTTTTTCATGTTAAAACACATGTGAATGCTCCAGACAATGCTCCAAAACTTCTGCTTATATAGAGGTGGTCACACTTGCTGTTAATCAGTTATTCAAGTCCATTTAAGTAGTAGAACATGGCTGCTACCTACCCCTTTAATACCTATAAAATCAGTAAGGGTGTACTTAATTAATCTATCTATCTAGTGGAGGGAAAGCTAGAGAGAAAGAGAGGCTTTTTTTGGCAAAATTGCAACTACTGATAAAACAAAGTTTATTTTTACACAAATCAGATACTTAAGAACATAATACACATTCATGATAAGCTTATTTTTTACAAAGTTCCAGTTGACCATAAAACATCAAATGACCAAGTTTGTCAATTGAGTCTTCCAGATATAAAAAATAAACTTACCATGAACGTTTAATATGTTCCTAAAAATCCTTTATAGAAACTGATTTGTGCATAAATAAACGTTATTTTTTATCAGTAGTTGCAATATTGCCAAAAAAGCCTCTCTCTCTCTACTTTTCCGTCAACTATATAACTATGAGGCTTGGCAATCGCCAGATTGATCTGACTTTAAGAAAGTAAAATTTTTTTTCCTGTTCAGGTATACTTTCTATAGTCTATCTATCTATCTATCTATCTATCTATCTATCTATCTATCTATCTATCTATCTATCTATCTATCAAGATACACTAATTTGCAAATAATGGGGTTCACTATTCTAACTGCTACAAAAAATGTAGTATTATTTTTAAAGCAAAAAAGTGATTTGACTGGCTTGTAATGTGAGGATACTTAGTGAATATGTAGTCTGCCTTGTTGACCTGCCTCTGCCTTCTGAATCTCTGACTCTGAAAAAGTATGCAAGTGTAACTGTATAACGTGTCACACAGTTGTCTGCATGCCTGTTTCAGGTGTGTGACTAAAATTACTGAAATCAAAAAGATCAGTTTACATCCAGGAAATTAGCATTCCCTAGAATAACTTCAACAGTAGTTCTCTAAGTGGTAGGTCCACTTAAAAAAAAAACTATCTATAGATGCCCAGTAAGTTTCTGTTTTAACTCCCTCCATACTACAATCGTGAAGGCGATGGCCCTCTGTACTTTTCACACCAAAGAATGTCAATTCATATCATGGTATTAAATTTACAATTACCAGCAAGTCCAGCATTCAGCAAGAAATGAAGTTATTCATTTTACCACTTGTCATGATTCTATTCTTCTACACTAATATTCAAACCTATTAAAAAACTATGTTGTAATTTTAAGAAGAGAATATTTAAGAAATAATAATATTTTTTATAATATATTATTTTGGTTTTCAATATAAATATAAATATATTTGGGCTTCAAATTCTTTGTCTTTTCTATTTACCCAGAAGTATTATGAATAGCTGGTGTTTTGTTCTTTGATAAGGCTTAAACCTTTTTCCTCATCACTAGTGGTTCTTGAAAAGCTATTGATCTACTTGATCTTAATGGTATAATTATTCAGTGTATCCTTTTCACCCTTTCTTGATCTTCTTAGCACCATTTACTATGGACCCTTGATTGCATTTTATTATTCCAGTTCAAGGTTACCATTTCTCTTTAATTCACACAGCTGTAGGATTTGTTATCTCCCCATAATTTCTAATTTCATTGCCTTAAAGCTGAACTCTAGGGAAACAGGAATAATACACAGTTCAAAATACACATTTGGGTTCTGCCTTGCCTGCCAAAGGATTTGTATTTTTAGCTATATAGCTCTTAGGTTTAAAACAACACCACTGCCTGATAACCTGTTTTTTTTTTTGTCCTCAGTAATCAACACAGCTAGGCTCTTTCTCTGTCTCCAGTTTGTTACTGGACACCGAGGAAGCAGCACCAGACTGATGAAGAGGTCGTTCTGCTCTGTCCTCTTGTAAGCACATTCCTTATCAACACATGTGAAACAGAACCCCTATGGTTTTCTGTGATTTTTTTCTTCCTCTAATTAAACACACAAGGCATTCTAAAAATATAATGCCATATTTCCAAAAATGTACTTCACTAACTTCGTATTTTTTTTTTATTTTTGAATTGAGATTTTTAACTGCATGACAATCAGGCTAAAAGGAGGAAACTTTGCTAAATTATTTTTATTAAACCCATTTTGTGTGTACAGTTACCAATTTTGTTCTTGAAAGTACTTACCAAGTTGTATATTGGTACAAATTTCTATCAATTTTTTAAAGAAGTCATTTCTTTTGCTCCATGAGTCCTACTTAGTACAACAACTTAGTCCTCATTCAGCCAACTTAGACTTTTCAAGCCTTATGGAAGGTAAATAATAATAAAGTTAGAGATAGAGTGTTACCCCACCCACTAATTTATACAAAGCCACATCCCATAACAAACAGTAAACCACAATTAAAGCCAACAGAAGAGACTTTTTTAGGCATTCAACAACTGAAAATAATTTAATATATAAAACCATAATTTGTATAAAAAATATGGTTTATATATTATATTAATAACCAATTGTTGAAAGCCTAAAAAGTCCCTTAAGTTGGCTTTATTTGTGATTTACTAATAATAAAGGTATTGTACTGAGAAGGAGTTTGTGATCTTGGAATAGGAGTTTACTTCAGTTACCCTGGGAAAAACTACTGGGATACTGTGTTTATGGCACCTGAGTTTTGTTGGCAAATATTTAAAACATTTTTATCTACACATGTATACATACATGTGTGTTCACTATTCAGGGGTAAATATTGCAATAGAGAAATTCAGCTTTGGGACAATGGGGTACAAATGTGTATAAAAAGGTAGTCAGACAAGCTATTCTCAACACACAAAATGTTCGTTCTTGATAGAATACATTGGTAGATTTTTTTAAATTTCCTTTAAAGAAAGTTTGTTTTTTATTGTGGTCTAAAGGTATTTAAAAATGTTGCCTGAAAAAAACATTAAAGCAAATCAAGACCTATGATAAATCCAACAAAATTGCATTTTTTAGTGGGCTTAAATATATAAATTTTTACAAAAAGTTTTAATTTTTTAATTGTCCAGATAACTTCATGTCAGAAGGCAATTTCCTTTTCATTTAGAAAGTGGAGCAATTGCTAGTAAAGATTTAAACTGTGCCAGGTTTAATCACAGAAATGTTCCAGGGTTATTGAATAAATATTTTCCAGCACTAATTTGGGGTGCCTGATTCATCAAGCCAAATCGGAAGCTCGACGCGCGCGTATTTGCGATCCAGAATCGGAGCCCTAAAATCAATTTATCAACCAAATCCGAGGCGCTGGCGTACTCGCGCGGAAGTCATTAACTGAAGCCATCTCTCCAATTGATATGTGCAGCCCCGTCAGTTTCACATTGGCAAGCTTGCAATAAACTCACTGTTCCCCTAAAAAAGCATTCTTTCTAATGGCACACATTTTACCCTTAGCCCTAAAAAAAATGTTTGTGCTGTTCAAATGTTTAAAACATCTATGAGCTAAGAAATAGGCATATTTTAAAATGACTTCTTTCTTTCCTGTTAGGCAAAAGTTAACCGAGTTTAGCTCTTCTACATAGGCGCCTATCTAAGCACTTACGATGCCTGCTTGAAGGAGCCGCTTGGGGGTAAATATTGCAACTTTCCGCAGGCTAAACCTCGGCTTTGCCATCGGACTAGATTTTCCCACCAAAGTCACAAGCATACACGTTTTTGTTTGCTTCTATAGATATATGTGTGTGTATATATATATTTGTAAAAATATATATATAAATAAAAATCTACCTCAACTTTGTTTAATTTTTTTATTTAATTGAATATCTGGTGTACAAATCTAAAGGATCTTATCAGATATATATATATATATATATATATATATACTCTGAGAGTATAGTTGGACAAAGGCAGTAAGCTATGCATTCTGAAGCTTAGATGCCTTTCTAACAAATATGCAGGCATCTCCAATGCCCTTGTATAGGGGTTGTGTCCTATAGGTTATTGCTGTCTGCTTACAGCAGGTTTAAAGCTAAATGAAATGATAATCACCTTTGAATTTACTGAAGGGATATGATCTGATATTGAGATATGTGTTGCAAGCTTTTCAGTTTGAACAGAAACCTTGAACTGCTAGATAGGTATGATTGTCCTCAATGTCATCTGTCAGATAACCTAGAACAACTGTTTTGAACCTAGTGTGACACTGAGGCCACATATCTGTTAAATCTTTGCAATACACTCTTTTTCAGTATCATTTCAATTAGGGGAACCACTGTATTCTTTGTAGATGACATCTAGCAGTCTAAGGAAGGCCTAAGAACTTTATACTACAAAACATTAAAAGGTACAGTATAGCCTTTATAGGAAGATAATTGTTTAGTACGCCTGGGACCTGAAATTCTATGGAGAAAAAACACTTTAACACTTTAGGGCACTATCACACTCACACAGAGACAATATTGAATTAAAAGAAAGAGCACTGTAACGAGTAAGTCTTTGTTTGAATAAATTGTGTGCTATTTTTTTCATGTAATTTTTTATGAATTTGGTGTTACATATTTACATGTGTTTAGTCTATATACAGATTTACACATTTTACTTCCTTTATCTGTATATCAGAATATGCAGTGACCATTTATACCATCTTTCACGCATGACTAACCACATGAATATTTACTTCTTCCTTCCTGTTTGTGACACACAAGTGACACACAGGATCATGACTTTATCCATCCCTAGTATTGATAAGGGACACATCTGTAGGGTCAGAAAGACAAATCAAAGGCCGTAAGTGGAGCCAACATCAGTCTAACACTGATCCCATGTAGAGTGCCCCTACATAAGTGTTACACTGAAACTGCTAGCACTTTTTTGCATAAAATATCACTCTTTCCCTGTATGTGTATGTGTTCCTGTCACCGAAGCATGCTTTTGTCATAGATCTCCACAGAACTAGAAGATATAGTTCCTCATCAGCACCCCTTATTTAGAAATTCATCTCCAACCAGCAGCTCTGTCGCAGAACTCCCTAGTTCTCAAGCTTTGTCTGCTTCTTTACCTGCACCATGTGACTCTACAACAAACTAGAATTTGCTGGTTGTGAAAAGTGTAAATCCAATCTGAGAAACCTCAGTGTAGGACTCTACTTACTTTTCCCATTCATTATTAAATGCCTTCACTTCAGTTGGTATTAATAGTATAACTTTCATGTTTTGGTGATATAACATTTATGGCTCCATTTATAAAACAGGGATTCTAATATTCCCTCAATATAGATTACACAAGGGAAAAAGTTCAAAAAACTGAAAATTAAGAATAGGAAGGAAAGTTGGTATTAAAGATACTCAGAGAATAAGGCTAATTACAGACCTGCAGTTGACCCACTCTCCCAACCACTTTCATTCCCAACCGCCCTCTGTGCAGGCCATTGCAGTTGTGGTGGATTGCAGCCATGATTGCTAAAAGCAATATAACTTCCATTGACTGGAATGCAACCGTCTTCAGCCAAAGTGGTTGGAAAAAGGTTGAATGGGGTTGTGATTGCCACTAGAGCACTGGGAAAGATCCATGAGCTTCCTGGAAACATTGGACCAAAAACAATCACAACCACGCACTCAACTGCTCCTAAACGCATTCAACTAACTGATACAAAGGTTGAGTGCAGCTGAGGCAGAACTGTGGTTCACACAATTGCAGCGCAAACCACAAGGTAATGAAGGGGGTGACTGGGAGCGGCTAACAGCAGTCTGAAAGGGGCCATAATAGGTAGGAATTTGAAAAAGAAAAACCAAATAAAACTGTAAAAAGGTGCTTTCAACAATTGTTGTTGTAATTTATTAAAATTATCACATCTCACAATATCTATAGGTTTATCATCATAGCACAATAAAGCATAAAACACTGTCTTGTACATTGCTAAGAGTAGGCCGTAGCAGCTATATGCACTAGAGAAAGCTCAAGGGGCATGGGGGAGGACTTGCAGGATAAATGAGTAAATTCCATAATAAGCAAATTAAGTTATACAGGACAAACCCTTAGTCCTTCATTTTGGTAAACAATGTTGCCAAATATGGACCACTGCTAGAGCCAAAAAAGCTAGTGTTGTCTTCATGTTAAGATTAAGATGCACTTTGCTACAGATACTTGGCAGATAAAAATTTCTTTTCAAAGCAGAGGCTGTATTCTGATGTCTAATACAACAGAGGAAAAACAATTCAAATGCAGATTTTCAGTCCAAACTTCCTTTGTTTCTTGTCAGTTTGACAGTGCTTGTGAAAAAATCAAAAAACAATTCACTGAAGCATTGTGAGAAATTGTTAGTCACAGTAAAAAAAAATAGTCATACTAGAACAACTAAAACACTGTCAAGTGGGGCAAAATGTATTCTAATTTAATAGGATTTTAAACTGATGTTTTTTTGTGATAAATATTAGATAAATTCATACAAGGTAATTTAACTTTGGAAACATTTTTGAGCATCACCCTCCTCACTAAACCATACACAAATCTGTTAGAAAGTGCAATTAAGTATAATACAAAGCAGCCTGGAAATTATTCAGTTCAGGTGACTTTCTAGTTAGCATATCCAATATAAACAAGTGAAAACCTTCTATTTATTTATATAATGCTGTTATGTCACTGGAGTTTAATACTTTCTTTCATATTCACTATTAGAGCAATTAGAAAAAATATATATATCTATAACCCTTTAAGTTAAATAATGAATAAATATTGTTCAATCTGTGGATCCATTACACTTTCTTTTGTTCCAGGCTACATTCAGACTAAAAGGCGATAACCACTGAGCATTTATACATATAAAGTGCAACCATAAAAAAAAATATCAAACGCTATGTGTACCTCTTTATAATAAATAATGTTCAATTCTCTTCTCTTTTGTTTAAGGTTATGTTCAGACTAACAGGCGATAACACTGAGCATTTTTGCATACATTTGTATAGGTCTTTGCTTGTGGTTAGAAGCGGTACTTTTTTAACTTCTATGTAGATTACATAATACTTGTAACCAGCTGGCTGCTCTGGGAGACTGCATGTAGAATCTGAAAAACTGCAATGCTACTACACACAAATGCATGAAAAACACACAAAGCAAATTTCTTTTTTCCCAATGTAAACAATTTTCAGGGTCTGGCTTAATGCAGTTGACAGCAGTGTTACTGATTGCAATAACCACTAATCTGAATTTAGCCTAAGCTAGATTGTTTTTAAAACCCATAAAAACGCTCCTACTGCATCTTTATGCATTTTAGGCATTCCTACAATCCTTTAAAAGCTTGCCTCAAAACGCTGGAAAACACTTATAATTGCCTATGATGAGTATTGCCGCGAATATACAAGCATTTATAGCAGTTTTAATTTTTAACCCTGGCCAATGAGTACAAAAATACCCCTTACCCATTCTCTGAAAAGGGTTAAATATACCTATTGAATAATGAGACCAGACTTTTTTTAATGTTAAAGTTGTTTTATTTTCATTATATGTATGTGATTTGTGTAAACTGTACTCACACTGTCAGAAGTCCTATGGCTGTGGAATCGTCTTTTCATGGTGGGATAACCTGTAAAAAAAAGGTAGATAAGTACAGTTTACACCAAACTTGGAAATCAATGGAGGTGTTTTTGCACGTTTATAGGTGTTTTCAAAAGTTTTTAATTTTTAAAATGTAGCAAGGAGCGTTAAATGCTCAAAAACGTGCCCTTAAGGAAACTCCCTGGTATAGACTATCCTATTAAAATGCATAGAAATTTCAACCATGGGCTTTAAATGCTCAGGTTAATCTCTGGGGAAACAGTCTTTGCACATCAATTGTTTAATAAATAACTAATTAGATGTGTAAAAGGTAACTGTGTGTCTTTTAATATTATGAGGATAAGTGAATGCCTCACACTTATCAAGAATGGAGCAATAACTGCATGATAACCATGGATAATATTAAGAAATATCCAAAACATTATCAAAATAATATTTTAATCCATGCCAGTGCTTCTGTTAAACAGCACATATGTTTCATGTGAAATTGAAGGGAATGTGTTTTTGTACAGTAATTTCTTCTGTGCCAACCCTTGACCTAATATTTGTTCACTTTGGAGTATATTTAAAACAATCAGTTACTACTATTGAAACACATGCACCCAGATTAACCACCAGGGAATGTTTCAGTTAATGTCAGATTCACTGTTTTAGAAATATACCCCCTTGTGTATCATGTTCCATATTGAAACTGCAGTCCTTTCTCATTTGAACCATCTTATTAAATGCACTTATAAAAGTTATGTCACCATTCCATATTCTATTCTATATTATATTGTCTATGAACCTTAGTAAGAAAGACTTGGCTAAACAAAGGCTAAAAGCAGCAAACAATTGGATGGACACAGTATGATAGTGGCAGAAACTTGGTTGGAGAGTAGCAAAAACTTGGCAAAAACACAGTCTGATAGTGGAAAAGATTCTTCTAAGACGTCTTTTTCCATATCTTTTCTGTTAACTGGAAGTAAGTCTGAACCTTGGGTAGGTGATGGCCCTTGGCTGAGGCTGGACCTCTACTTGATGATGCCTGCTGGCTGTTAAATAGACAAATGCTAGACCTGAGCTAGCTAAGCTGTGCCTTTTACCTACTACCACAAGCCCTGTGTGTCCAACACCCAGAATCCCAGTAGTAAATCTCTTAGAGTAGTGGCTGATTGACAGCATGACAGTAAGGACAGACTCACACTTCAGTAAGGACTATACTAAGATTGCTACTACAAGTGGTGTTCTTCGTTTACAACCACACCACAATTTTTTGATTAATGATTATACATGTTTAGCTTTTTTGGTTAATTAAATGATGTTCTTAAACATTTGGTTTATTTTCCTTTAGTTTGCTTTTTCACCCCAAAAAGACACAAGGCTGCAATAATTTGCACAGGAAAGCCATTCGTAAAACTACATGTTGCGCTCATTGTTATACATTTTTTTTTATTAAATAATTTTTTATTTAGACATATCGTAAATACAAAAACAGTAAATAAAAAACAGATATTAGACTTAGATTAATATCCAACATGGTTTTTACAATATTGGTTGGTAGTATATTGAAAGCTTAACAGTTTGATAACATAGGTACAGTGCTGTCTAGGTCCGAGATGTCTTAGTTCAGGTTTTAGTAAAGATACTTTAGTTTTAAAAAGAGAAAAATAGGTTAGCAAATGAGTAGGAAAGTAGTGAAAAATAGAAAAGAAAAATTGAGTTAGGATGGAGTATGTGGGGGTGGATAAGGGTTAACAGGGCAGTCCACTGATTTCACGCATCAATTAATTATTCTGCTACTACTTGAAACTATGGAGAGGGTTCCTCGTGGTCAGGGGTGGCCTGCTGTGACAACTGCAAGCTATATTCTGCTGTAGTGCTGAACTGTATCCAGTAAAACCATGTCTGTGTGAATTTCTCTGTGTTTCAGGTCACAATCATTTCTTTCATAGTAAAAAAATGTCTACCACCCGTTGCAGCCACTGGGGTATCTTTTTTCGAGCAGGCTGGTATACATGCCTTTGCAGCATTCAATAGATGGCGTGCCAGGGATTGTTTGTATCATTTCTGTGTAAAGTGTGTTACATGTAAAAGCGCTAGCTTGGGCCTTCCACAGATATTGACCTCAGTAAGTTTATGTGTCATATCCACTACGCCATTCAAAAAAGTGGATAATACTGAGCATTCCCAAAATGTGTGGAGCAGTGTGCCTGCTGCAGCTTGACATCTTCAACATGTTGGGTCTGTCTGGAGGTAAATCTTTGCCAACTTCATAGGCATTCTGCACAATCGTGTTAACAGTTTGTAGCTGTTTTTTTGGTATTTATTTCTTATGGTGACCTTATGGCTAAAGTGCAACATGAGATTCTGTTGTGAGTCTGAAATGTTATGCCCAGCTCCTTCTCCCATTTATCCACAAAATGTGGTTTAGCAGGTGATGGTGTTGCTAGAATGATTTGGTATGTGTATGATAGTGTTCCTCTTAGTGAACCAGTGTCTTGCATATGGTTTCAAGAGATAGCAAGGTTCTACTAAATTGTCCTGGATGCAGTAAGGATCTGAGTAAATACATGAGTTGTATGTTGCACCAAACACACAGTGGAGGGACTTCCTCATTAAGTTGTAAAGTATGGACTGGTATCCAGTTCCAGTTCTTCATGTATATAATGGTGTACCCTGGAGATTTCCTGTTGTGACCAACAGCGAAAGATTGGATCCACTATTCCTGCGGGGAAATTTGAAAGCGCGATAATGGGGGATAGAGGGGACAGATACGTTGTGGTGAACTGGGAGCGGAAATATTTGTTGAATACTGAGAGCTTGGCACCTATCAGTGGGTGTTTCAATAGAGAAGATTGAGCAGTCGGGGGGGCCCATGCCAGCATCTCCATGGGTGTGCCCGCTATCACTTCTTCCAGCTGCACCCACAGTTTTGTGTGCTTTTTTGGGCACCAGTCTAAAAGCCTAGCTAGGTGTGTTGCCTGTTGGTAAATCAATGGGTCTGGAAAGGCTATGCCACCTTTCGATTTAGGCATTCTCAAAAGTTTAGGTTTAGGAGTCTTGGTTTATTTTGTTGCCAAACAAATTTCTAGAATTCTGTACGAAAGCCTGAGATAATATAGGAAGGTACATGGATCGGCAGTGCTTGTAAAAAAAGATACAGGAGTCTAAGCATCACATTCTTTTTTAAGATATTGCACCTGCCGAACCAAGTAAAGGCCAACTGTCTCCGCTTCTGTAAATCCTGATAATCTTATTAAGGAGTGGGAGAAAATTCAATTCAATCAATTGTGATAGCTTCGCTGAGATCTGAGTTCCAAGATATTTTTTGGATGTCTTAGCCCATTTCAAGGGGAAGTTGGATTGTATGGTCCAGGGTATTTTGACAGGGAGGGATACATTTAATGCCTCAGATTTTTGAAGATTTATTTTGTAGTTTGACAGTTGTGTGTACCGTCTCAGTTCTGCTAAGAGATTGGGAAGCGTCACAATGGGACTAGTTATATAGAACAGTAGGTCGTCAGCCTATGCTGCCACCTTATGTTCTGTGTGTCCAATCTTTAGGCCACATACAGTATATCAGTATTTGCATGGACATGTCATAAGAAGGGTTCTAGGAAGGGTGTGAGGATGAAAAGTAGTGGGGAAATGGGGCATCCCTAGTTCCATTCTTTATGAGGAATGGGCTGGACAGATTAATATAGCGCCCTAATCTATTGTAGGAGTCGAGTAGGGAGGCTGATATGTTGTAAAGTGGTATGGAGAAATGTCCAGTCCACCCTGTCAAACGCCTTCTCTACATCTGTGGAGAGCAGCATGAATGGGATACGAGTGTTAGCGCATTCTAGGAGGTTTAAAGTGCGTATGGTGTTGTCCCTAGATTCATGTGAAGGAAGAAACCCACTTTGATCAGGGTGGGTGATCTTGGCAAATATGGGGGTTAACCTACGTGCTAAAATACATTTCAAGTTGCAGTTGTGTAATGATATAGGACAATAACTGGTGCATGACTGTGGATCTTTGTCTTGCTTCAAGATGACCATGATATGTGCTGTCAGTGTGTCAGGTGGTGATCTTGTGACTTTTCATTATAGGTATCTACTAGTTGGGTACTTATGAAAAGAAAATATTTTTTGTAGTATGCCAATGTAAAGCTATCTGGGCCGGGTGCCTTTCCCGTAGACGCCTGCAACATTGCTGATATCAGTTCCAGAAAAATACCAGTTCCTCTGATATAGTGTGGGGGCCAGATTCCTTGAGATGTTCTGAAATAGTTGGCTCTCTAAAGCTACGTACACACGTCAGATTTTTATCGCCCGATAATCGGCATCGGCCAATTATCGGGCGAAAATCTGCCGTGTGTACAGTCGGTGTCGTCCATTGTCCGGACGACCGACCTGCCGGATCCACGGACGATGGACGACAGCCGATCCTAATGAAAGGGAAGGGGAGAGCGCGCAGCAGGGTGCCGCCCGTCGCTCTCCCCCTCCCCTCTCCGTAGAGCATGAACGGTGCTGTATGTACAGCACCGTTCATGCATCGTGCACTCCCTTGTCGTTGGAAAGGATCATGAAAGATCCTTTCCAACGACAAAAATTGCAAGTGTGTACGCAGCTTAACAGGAGGTGTTGTGGGAGAGGCTGTTTTTCGAATGGTATACAACTGCTGATAATAGGCTTGGATTGCTTTGGCTATCTCAGCTGTGACATGAGTGGCCTTATTGCTAGGGATGAATTCTTATTGCTAGGGATAAAATTGGATGCTTCGTTTTCACTGATAGCTCGGGCTAAAGCCCTGCTGTTTGTGATTAGCATGTTCATATTAATATCTTTTGCATTTTTTCAGTTGTGACTTGGCCCTTTTGCCATGCAGTGCCTTAATTCGGATTCCGAATCTGGGGTATGTTGTTTTTTGTGTCATGTTTCTAAAAGATGGAGTTCAGTAAGCAAGGTATCCAACCTCTTTTGCTTAAGCTTTTTAAGATGGCTGCTCTGTTGTATAAGTAGACCCCGAACATAACATTTATGTGCTTCCCACACATAAAAGGGATTGGTAGTAGTGTCTCCATTTTGAGAGAAATACTCCTTTAGTCTGATTTATTGAGTCACCGGTACATTGTTTTGGAGACATACTGACCCATCTCTATTGAAATAGATATGGGTGCACGGTCAGAGAAGGATATCTGTCCTATATCAGATTTCGGTATTGAAGGTATAGAATTGCATTTTACTAGGAAAAATTCTATTCTAGAGTATGATTTGTGTGCTGTGGAAAAGTAGGTGTAATCCCTGTCCACTGGGTGTTGTATTCTCCAAATATTCACTAAATGATATGTGTGTAGGAGGGATTTTAGTCCCTTGTGGAGTTCAAATCATAGGTGGGAAGTCCCCTTGGATACATCTTGTGCTGGGTTCAGTACAAAGTTAAGGTCTCTACCCCAAATGATCATGCCTTAACCGATCAGTTCAAGTAAAGTCAACAGGCTTTCTAGAAATTATATCTGATTTGTATTGGGGGCTATACATTTATCAATGTGAATGTTTGAGTATGTGTTCTCCCCTGGACTATGAGGAACCTCCCTTCTGGGTCTGTACGCACTAATATAATGCTTATATATATAAGCACACGGCCAATATAATGCTTACTTCCCTGGACATAGAGTCCAGGGAGGTACTGTGATATGCTGTTTGGAATTTCCTGTTACGTAGATGTGGGACTCATGGCGGAAATGTGTCTGTTGCAGGAACACCACCTGACAATGGAAGCAACTCAGATTGTTCTGTAGGATCGATCTTATTGAGGGAGAGCTAAGGCCCTTGGTGTTCATGGAAGTGCCATTATTGGTGTCTAAACCTGTGGTAGAAAGGGTACAAGGTGGACGGGGTGGTATGTGGGGTGAGATAGAGATGGAAAACAGAGGTTAAACAGAGGTACAGTAGCAAGAAGAGAAAGTACAGTTCAGAGAGAAAACAAGAGTCCTCGGAATAACCCGCCTAAAGGCAGGTTTAAAAAAATAGAAAAATGAACTATCTCTAACCTCTTAAATGAAGTAGATGTGGGGGAAGTGGTACTCAAGGCAAGCGGAGCCACGCTTAAACCCTTGGCCATTAATGGTATCAACAAACATATATAGGATCAAATCCTATGGCTATCTAGCAATTATAACAGTGTAGACCTCAAATAATCCAGTACTAAAAAGACATATTTACAAAAACCTCCAGAGTATGAAAATCTAATTACTTTTCACTGGTTCTGCGACTAACATACTATTTTACTGCGTGGCAGTAATTTCTAACAACTTTATGAATCATGAGATTCAGAAATGGAATAGTATTTGTAATAAGTAAGGTAAGTAGCATACATAACCATTTAAGTGAATTGAGTCATACATTGCTTGATGTTAGTATCAAGAGATACAATTGTGTTCCAAGGGTATTCTGAGATGGAGAACTGGTCTCCTCCTGCATGGTAGGAGAATAAATTGGAGCCAGCTACAGTCTAATTGTTGTCAATATAAGTCTCTGGGTCTTGTTGAACAAACAGGCGTGTCATTCCAGTTGTTTATCAAAATCAAGAAAGAGTTAGAATCCATCGTGGGGCTTGTATATGATAGGGTATATAACTAGGCCTCGTTCAGGTCTGGTGGCTGAGTCAGTGATCTTGATTGGCGTCTTATGGAATTCTGTGTACTAGAGCTGGAGGGGGTTACCTGCAAATTATCTGACCAATCCAACCATTTTTGGATGGGAATGGCCTCAGTTCCTAGTAATGTGAATAGTGCTGGTAATTACAAAAGTGTATGTAGAATGAATGGTGAGTTGTTTGTTTTTGTTGATCCCCAAAGTGGAACGGATGTCCCCATTGGTAGGTGGTGGCGTGTGAGATAAGAAGATCCAGCAGTGGCCATAGTGAGTCTCATACGAAGTGTGTGAGCAAATAGGTCAGGGAACAATTGGATATATGCTCCATCAAATTCTACAGGAACTTTGATCTATGCTATACGCATGATCTGTTCTTTCAGCATGTAACAGTGTAGGTGGCAAAGTACATCTCTGGGGCTTCCACCAAATTGCTCCCTTAGAGATCCCACTCTGTGCACTCATTCCAATGTTATGGTCTCTGTTACTGGTCTGTCCAATAATAGATTTAAAATAGTCATCACTGTCCTTTTCAACTCAGCTCCTGTTGTAGCTTCCGGTAGATACCTATTTATGTGATTATTCCAGAGCCTTAATCCTTGAGTCAGCTTGTGCGGTGGCTATCTCCAGCTCTATTACTTTTGTGTCCATTGCAGTGATGCAATGCTGGAGAGTGTCCATTTCTCTTTTGAGGGAGCCCTCCAGGCACATTGCCAGTGAGTCCAGGTTCTCCTTAATAGGTAGGAATTGCAGGAGGGCTTTTAGATCCTCAGGGAGGCTTCGTTCCGCAGTGGGAGCCGGTGAAGATGCTGCTGTGAGGCATGGGGACTCTAGAGAAGATGCAGAAGAGGAACCTGAGATGGGTGTTTGAGTGGAGGACTCATCCTCTGGACATTCCCGGTCTTTCCTATGTGTAGAGGCACTGAAGGGGCACATGGGCACCATCTTGGGTAAGTTCCAGACTGCCGATTCCAGGGTGTTGGCAGTAAAGTACTGCAGCAGGCTAGTTCTTCTGGACATCCAGCTCATTCCTTTGGGCTTCATGGACTTGGGCATTAAAGATCCACTTGCAGTGATTCAACTGTCTGTGTATGCTAATGAGCCAGGGTCAGCACAAAGTTCCTGTAATTCGCTGTTCATGCCGCCATTGCGTAGCCATGCCCCCTCATTGTTATACATTAACTGTACAGTGAGGGATAATCTGGGAAAGGTCAAAGGATGGAACTTTCAGCGCAGAAAGATCTGCACCAAACAATAGCAGTGCCAATTTATCAACATGGAAGTTATTATTATTATATCATAGGCCTATGAGTTTTGTTAAGGTGGAAGGTTAACTAAATAAAATTAGTTAAGATTGTAACACAAGTTTTTGGTATCAAAAATAAATGAGAAAAACACGGCAATTTTCAGAAACATAAAACGTATTATTTCCAATGTGCTGGCACACAACAAGTCAGATAATTACTGTAAAGCATACCTAGATATATCCAGACTTTAGTTTAATTGGTTTAGGCATTTTTTTTTTGGTTTTGATTACCAGTCTATTTTGTTTGTACATTTGTGATTCTACATTTCCCATATATGCATAAATATCTTAAATGACTGATCTGTCTTGATTTTATTTTCCAATCATGTACTCTTTTTCAATTAACCTAAAAACACCAATGAAAGTTGATAGCAGTATGATCATAATAGGATATACAACATAAAAGCCTTTTGAAGTGTTGTAGTTTTGCAGATTTAATGATAAAGGTCACAAGCAGTTTCTCTATTAATTTAAGCACCCACAATTTTTGTAACTTAGGCTGATGAATTTTCGAGGCTTAGTTAAAAAATGGTATTGCCTCTCAAATTTTCAAAACGGGAAATTCAGTATTTGTTATGCAAGGACATTCTGTAAATGCAATAATTATTTAAATAATAGTTAAACTGTTTGATTTAGAGGTTTTTGTTTTCATAATCTACTTTTAAACTTTTATTTTTTATTAAGAAAAAAAAACACAATCAGGCAATCCAACAATAGAATAATAATGAATATCACAAACAATGCACAAGGTACCGTGATCAGCATATAATGGAGCTATTACACAAGATACATGTCTAGGTTTTTAACACCTCTACTTTTTAAATGTAATTTATTTATCTCAAGAAATTTCACTTTTAACATGCATGCCGCGGCGATCAAGACTTAATGAGCACACAGAACCTTCCCGGAATACCTACGTCATGCGTCCCAGGAGACTCAGGCTGCTCCTTCTGCGCATGCCCTAATCTTGGCATATGCAGAAGTGGCATTTTCCCACCAAGGGAAAAGAGATGTCAATCTCATGCATGCGCAGTGCGATAGGCTCTCTTTTTTTTTCCTCTTCACATCACCTGATCTCGCACAGACACAGTGCGAGATCAGGTGGCGTAGAAAGAAGGCAAGAAGAATATGGAAGAGAAGACAGAAGATGATGGCGCCTGGTGTTTTCTCTGTGCTGGGACGAAGAAGAATTCCAGGGTGATGCAGGACCGGATTGTGGGAAAGACCAGCACGTCAAGGGATCGTGGGATTAAAGGTAAGTGTATTTTTTTAATTTTAAGTTTAGTTCCGCTTAACCATTACATGTAATGAGGTTTATCATTTTTTTACATAGGGGAACCCCTTGAAATAGGCTTCAGGTCTTTAAGGAACCCTAATATATTCAGAACTCATTGTACATTATTGTAGTGTTCAGTAGGAAGAATGCCTCTTACACTGCTGGCCAGTGGAAAGAATGTCACCCTAACAGCCAAAAAAGGTCATTGCTATTACTGAGAGTCACAAATTTCTCATTGTTCATTGAACCCCTAGCAACCTCTGGAGGAATCCTGGTTGAGAAACACTGCTCTAGGAGCTCAACAACAAGGAATATCTTAAAGTGGCTGTGCTTTCACTTTAAAAACACTAAAGGTGCGTACACACTTCCAATTTTTATCGTTCCAATCGAACGACGAACGATCGATTGGGCAAAAAATCGTTCGTAAAAAAGTAACCAACAACGCAGACGAACGAGGAAAGTCGCTGGAAACGAACGACCGGACCGACGGATCGGATTGGACGACGATCGTTGAACATCGTTCGTGTGTACGGTCGTTCGTTGATCGTCCATGTTCAGAGCATGCGTGATGAACGAACGTCCGTTCACTTTCCTGTCGTGCACATAGTTCCTCTATCGCTCAAACGATCGTATCTATTGTGTGTACAATATCTACGAACGATCGTGTCGTTAACTCTATGTGCAGGATCGGTGCTATACGATCGTTCGTATATATCGTGCATGAACGTTCGTCGTTCGTTTTCCAACGATAATAATTGGAAGTGTGTGCGTAGCTTTAGACATGTGCATCAAATTTAAAGAAATAGGAACTTCAGTGCAGTTGCAGTTCCTTTGCTCTCATCTAACGTGCTTATCTTCATCTTCTAATTGTGTACAAAGAATAAATGTTTTTTTTGTCATTGGATATAGAAATAGAACATGGATTTAACAGTCTGTATTCTGTTAGTAAATCAACCTATATTTGCTAGGTAATGACCTTATCAATAAAAGGCTTATTAAAGATGCTTCTAGTATTTCGAAATTAACTGCTAAGCAGAATCTGGAATTTTTTTTTTTACACAACACTGAATATTGTCAGTTGAACATCAAATTTTTAGTTCAGTTTCTTAAATTTCATTTTGAAATTGGTTATTATGATGATGAGCACAATAATGATGATGATAAATGTATTTTATTCTGGTTTGTGGTTATGCTCCAGTGCTTTTTAACACAAATTTCCCTGCTGATTATCCTAAATAGCATTTGAAAAATAATATAAATGCAATAATTAAGTAGCCAGTATTATTAATAAAAAGATTGTTTAATGTTTAAAATAAAAAGACAGTCCAATATTTTCTCTGCTTATAGCACATTGTTGTTGACCGCTTGAAGTGAACCGAAGCAGGGTACAATGATTTTATGGGTGCTATGAGATCCAGTCCATTAGGGGTCAAAACGTAAGGGATGGGGAGGAGAATGATGGTGGTGTGATAGGCAGGTATTTTGATGGCCAGTCAAAAAGGCTGGACAGGAAGTGGGGGCAGCAGAAAAGATTTGGTAGTGGAGTGAGCTTTGCGACCACCTGTTCGCCCTTGTCTATAATTTGGGTGGTTTGGGATTTGTGAGAGGGTCTTGGTGGTTGGGGTCTAGGGAAGGCAGTGGTCTGGTGGATGATGGAATGTTGTGAAGGACTCATCTTAGGTATGGTATCCATGGGGGGTTACAGTGTTGATGGTCAATAGTTGGTTTGAGGTGGCAGGATGGTGGTTCTGCAGATGGTTGATATCGGCACTCAAGGCAGGTGGGGATGTGCCTGGGGGCCAAAAACTTCAGTTCATGTGTTATTCAGGTGTTATGTGACTTGTGTTGGGTGCTTTCCTGGATCTGCAATCAGTTAGTACTTATTGCGTTAGTTACTGGTAAATTATTATTTTGTTTGAATTTTGCGTATATATATTTGTACATTAACCCCCCTAGTGGTATTCTCGAGTGTGACTCGGGGTGAATTTTACCTGCAAAAGGCTGTAATCCTGAGTCACACTCAGGGTCGCTAAAAACAATAAAAAACCCTACTTACCTTGTGCCTTTGATGTCCTCCAGCATCCTGCTCATCCGTCCAGGTCCTCGGGTGGCGTCTTCCTTCTCTGATCTTCTCCCGGAGAGACTGTGTTTCCCTGTGACGTCGGTGCATTCGCCGGTTCGTGTGGGAGGCGCGGCGGGAAAATTTAAATAATTTTGTATTTGATTTAATACAAAATAACTGTATTAAGTCCAATACAGAGAAATCTTTATATATATATATATATATATATATATATATATTATGCTACTGTACAGATATCCCGTCTTTGTTGCATGAGGCAATTTCAGGCAATCTTTAATTGTCTCATAGATAGCCTAACATTTGACTCCAGAATAGTTTGATATACAGAGGAACTCATGGTCAATTCAATGACTTTGCTGCAAAACAAGCCCAAATAATGCTCCAAGTATGAGGAATTTGGATTTGACCAAACGTGGTGCTGTGCATTTTGGCCAAATAACATTATTCTGGTCTTGTTTGTCCAAAGGACATTATTCCAGAAGTCTTGTGGGTCATTCAGATACAACTTGCTAACTAATGGTCTTTAGAGTCTGAGATGTAGCTTTTGGGTTCTTTGCAATTTCCCTGAGCATTGCACATCCTGACAGTGGGATGTGTTTGCTGGAACATCAATCCTGGAAAGATTATCAACTATGCTTTTTATTTGTGAATAATCCTTCTCACGGTTTCTACCATGGATTTCTAATTGTTTCAAAAAAGCCTTTTAACCCTTCCCAGGATTATGGGCAGCAACAATTCCTTCTCAAAATCGTTGCTAATGACTTCCTTTCTTGCCATTATGTTTCTACACACCTAAATGCTCCAGGTCTGCAAACAGCCCAAACTTTTTTTTATAGACGTTACCGCACTTGCTGATGATCAATTTATCAAGGGCATTTATTTAGAAGCATCTGGCTGTTATTTAATCTCCTAATTCCTTTGGAAGTAGTAGGCATGTATTTTTTTAAACAATGCTTCTTCATTTTGACTTGGATTTTTGTTAGCGTAATATGTCATGTTTAGTCTTTCATCCCAGTTTGTAGTCCAGAAGGTGGGGGGGTTTAGGGGTAGATTAAAGCCTGGTTAATTTGGGCAACTGGTTCATCATTAACACCCACTATTTGATTGGGTATTCACTTCTAAGGTTAAAGGCTGAGCCTTGAAAAACAATCCAATGCCTTTGGTAAACTCAGCCAGCAATAAAGGCTCTGCACAAGTAGCTGTTAGCCACTTTGATATACACATTGTTTGTTGTGGGTAGCAAACTCCCTCTCCCAGGATGCTGCTGCCTTTTAAATAATACAATGTACTTGAAGCATTTTGCGCATTCAGTTGCTGTTGTGACCATAGCAAATGACCAAAATTGTTTCTCCAATGACTTTAATGGTATTTGCATTTTCCTGAAACAATAAACAATTGTAGAACCCAACATAGACAAGCTCAAGCAGCACTATTCATTTGTCATATGCATAACTGCACTTATCTAAAGAAAATATATTGGGAAGTATATAATTAGTATCAGGGCATTTTCAGTGAGCATATATGCTAATATTGCAGCAGAGTGGTAGCCATGACATCACAGAAAATGTTATTGCTGGACCCATCCATACCACATGTGTGGGGGTTGGAAGAAAGTTTCAGAAGTTGCTGTGCTCACTATTTTCAATCGCCTTTTTTCCAAAAACTAATTTTAAAAAATCTCATACTTTTAACTGTTTGACTCATTTTTGTAGGGGTCTTTGCAGATCAACAGGGGGTCCTTGACCATGAACAACTATTTGGGTTTGCTCTGCAACCTCATTAGAGAGGCAATAATACTAAATTTGATTTACCTTTCATCTGGGAAATGCAATTGTGGATAAGGACAAACCATGATTGTGGCAAAGTTGATGTTAAATTAAAGGATGTGTGGCGGTCAGCATGAAGGGATAACATTAGGAAGATAATCATAATGATGGTACAACTGAGTAGGAAGGTAAGTGTTGATTTTCTACCATAATCCCTATTACATATGATTTGTGCTGGGTGACACTTTGCAGTTAGAGTAGTGTTAGAGTTAGAGTTGCAGTGCTAGTTTTCCTGCAACATATTGTTGATATAGAAATTACATTTTAACTGAAACACAATGCAGGTACTGTAATTTTACTAATTTAGGAAGAGGATGATACACACAACATGAATAAAGCAGAAGACAATGGATATTTTTTAGATCATTATCATCATGTGATGGGACTAATTGTACTAAATGGCATAAAATTACATTTTGTCTCACTGTGTTTTCCAAGCAATCATAACAGACTCATTCTTATAGACATGCTAGTGCAGTTCTGTAAAATTATAAAGCAAACTAGGAGTTTTATCTGGACATGTGTTTTTGTTATTTGTAAACAAATACAATTTACAGAAGCTAAATTTACCTTACTTTTAAGCCAATCTATTTGTTTAAATTTTAGACATACAGTGCTGCTTAAACCATCTTTGACTTCTTAAGTCATTTGCATTAGTATTAGGGGTGTTATCTCTTTAGCTTATAAGTATTACAGGAATATGTTTACACAAGCTGTATATCTTCTTAATGTGTGAATGGACCTAGCATGTAAAATGCAGCATGATTATTTTACATATGTCATATGTGGTCTTCTAAACTGCTGTATTGCTCTTATCTTTTGCTCAGGAGACTTGCCATCTTTTATGTGCTCCAGCTGAGGCCACAGAAACATTAATACCCAAAGGACAAGACAAGGTTACTGAGGAATTAATGATTTTTTTGCCTGCTGATTTGTGTGGTCCTATTGTTAGCTACCATCAACCTATAAATTTTTTTCATGTAAAGCATTATTTAAAGAAATGTGTTGTTTTGTGTATTGTTCTGTGTAATAATATTAAATGATAACAAAATACATTTTAGGTACTGCTTAGTTGGATGCTTACTTACTTTTAAAATATGCTAGTTTTCTCTTTTTAAATTCTTTATGGAATATAATGAAATATTTGGGTGTACAATGGACCAATGACCTTCATCCTATACATCTCCTCTATAGTGTCGATGCCTCTTATTATTTAAGAAAACATATTCTAAAAGAGAAGATATTCTGCCAACCTCCGGATCTTTAAATTATACTTACCTGAATTTCATGCTTATTCAATGGTTTCAGTAGAAGAAAAGACTAAAGAATGGTGGAAAAAAAGTGGAGAATGTGTCACTTCTATTATTATATTATATAAAAAGCAAATCCCTGTTTTCCTTTTCTATCTGATGATGATGATAATTAAGGTGAATCCCCATAAAACCTCTATGCATTGGATTGAATGAACATTTGAATATTTCCAGATCCTCTGCATCATCACAGTGTCAGTAAAGTAAAGATGATTATTTTTGATCATGGCTAGTCAGATTAATATAAAATATTACATTAAAATATATATGTGTTCTATTTTCCCAACAGGTGGAGATTGGGGCTTAATTTTACAGGTTTTCTAGAACCCAACTTTGTTCAAAAAGCATGTTGTTAGAGATGAAAACTTGAATCTAAAATTTACAAAAATAAATGAATGAATCAGAGCACTGATGCCTTCCTCCTGTTGCTCCTCCTACCAAACACCTCAATTTGAAGACGTCTGCTTGGAAGTAAAAAACTGCTGCTGTGATCTCTTCCAAAGGTCTCTTGGAATCCTTTAAAAAATATTAATAGTTTATTTAGTTAGTTCATTAAATAGTTTATTTTTAAAACAAAGATTATATAAATTTTAAAACACATTAAAATATCAGTTTGAAACTGTATAAGCATTTCAACATTTAATTAAAAATGGGCACAAACATTATGATTTAAGCTTGAACAGTATATACAAACTGTCGATATAAGCGTGTTTGCTCATGTAAGTCCTGGGGATAATGATTTTAAGTAATATTTAGATTTAAGGCCTTTTGAATGTCAGCATAATGGAGGATTTTGGTAGGTAAATAATATGGAAAACAATGTGTTAAATGCACATTTATTCTTGGGAATGTTCATGTTGAAATAAATAAATAGCCTGCTAACAGGCCCTCTTTAATTTGGGAAATCACAGATTTTTTTGTTATTATTTGTCTGACTCAGACACCCAAATAAATAGCTGCAACCCACAACCCAAAATGAGCTTTTAAATCCCTTCAAATCTAGCTCCGCTTTCTCTGACTTTGTGGTCAGAAAGGCATAGTCAATTAACATTCACTTGAATTGCTTGTGAACAGCAAAGGCCCAGATCCAAAGTCAATACAACAGGATAAGAATCTTTTTTTCTAAAATAAAAATACATTCATAAAATATAAAATAAAATTATAAAACATTGATAAATATAGTAATGTGGCTAAAAAATTGTGATGGCAGCAATTGTGTGTGGCAACAATTGTGATGGAAGGTGGTGTTTTTTCATTATAACAATAACTGAACTTCAACACATGCAAATTCCTAATTTATTACAACAGGATTATTATTCTCATGTTTTCTAAAGACATGACTGATTACTCATACATACATTAAGAATAAAATACTATATTATAGCTTCAAGTAAATTTTGTGTTTACTGGCTCGTAATTATCATGCATATTAATGTAAGACATTGTATACAAATCTTTATTTACAAATGTTTACCTGTAATACTTAACGTTTTTTTTTAATTAACATTCAAAGCAGAAGATGAAGAACCTATTAATACTACCACTTCATAAACATGTAACCAATAAATGATAATTGAACTTGAAAGATTATCCCTCAGGGCCGAAAACAGCTTGTGATTCAGCTTTACATAGCAAAGCACTCCTGTTGCAACAAAAGGATTTTTAGATCTTGTGGTCAGTAAAAATCTTTCAGTTACCCCGTGGAGGATAGAATCAATGTGGTATAAATGCTGGTCATGCTATAATTATTCCAACATAAAGGTCTTCTACACTTTGACATTTTTTTTAAACAATAAGTATTACATGAATCAAACTAATAACCCATTACAAATAGTTTATTCTATATGCAGATCATTTTTTGATGGTAAAATACCCTATGAGCAGTTTTTTTGTAATTATAATACCAATAATGATAATATTGGTATATTTACTTCTAAAACAGGGTGACACCAATTAATGGCAAAAGTTTTTGTCACTTCAGTCAAAAAATAAAAACACCACCAGCTATTTGCTCCATATATTAGGCTAAATTCATAAACTTCCTTGGAAAAAGGAAGCTAAAAAAGACCAGGATTTAGGCCTAAATCCTCTTTTGCGTAAGGTTCAATGAATGTGAGTGGAGAGAAACAGGGAACAAAAAGAAAGTAAAAATGGCAGATCCTTCTTAGGAAGCAATAGAGAAAATATTGATAAAGGAAATTGTTTGCTTGTTTGTAAATACAGTCACAATACAATACAATACAAAACCTACATACAATACAAAAATACAAGTTATTGAGACCTGGATTTTCCATATGAGAAAAGGGAATCCAGATATACAGTGAATAGCTGAGAAGAAAACCAGATCCAATAAGCATGAACAAGTGTGCTTTATAACTAAGATCAATGATCCTCAAAGATAACTATATATATATTATGGGATACAATAAAAGTAGACTTATCAGCAATTTTTTTTACTTTATTTACACAGGTAGATATCCCTTTTAAATAAGTTAATAATTATCTTCTTTTTTTTTACTCTAAATATATTTTTTAAATGGAAAGTCCCCCACCTTTTTGTCTTTGCTGTTGTGTCAAAGCACAGAGCCCCATATGATACATATGTCACATTTACCAAGAGGCTTCAGGCTTTTTCCTGCAATGGTGAAATGGTGCTAATTTGACACATGCACAGTGGGATTGCCACTCTTTTTTTTCTCTTTTTCAGCAGCGCATGTCACTCGATCTTGCGCCTTCACAGTGTGAGAATGGGTGACCTGGTCAGAAGAAGAAAGAAGGAGGAAGAAGATGGTGGAGCCCGGTGCTTCCTCTGTGCTGTGACGAAGGAAGATTCCAGAATGGCACGGGACCTAATCGAGGACAGCGATGGAGGGATCTGCAGAAGTGAAGATATATAGGATTTTTTATTGTAAATTTTGTTTCAATTTAAAATACATATCTTTAGATCTGGACTTTTACAACTCAAAATATTTAGCCATCCAGCTAAAAAAAGCAAGTCAATTAAACTTTTCAGATGTGGCATATTCTTAGTCAATGAGAAAGTTTCAAGTCGTCTCACATGTCTATTCTATGAAAATTGGACAAAGCCTTGGCCTATTCAACATTGTTTCTCTTGGAATAAAACTGCACCTGTCCACAGATATTAAACCTATACTTCTTATGTGTATTTGCTCTGTTTCATTTATATGCAGATCAAAGGGTCACTAGAGTGATAACAAAGTAGCAGTTTTGTTATATTGTTTTTCTGAACAGTTTCCAAACACTGCTCCAAAGTTCCAAGGTACAATGCAGTGTTTGTGTAGGCAGCACTGCAAATCCTACTTTTTTATGCTCCTGCAACACCATGTATAAAACCGGTGAATCTAATTTATATGTAATGAAATAGTAAAATAATGGACTTTCAGCCTTTCAGCCTTACATAGGAAAGTAATTAAACAAAATGTGAGGCAGCCTTAGGTCAAGTCTCTGTGATCTTTCTCCACAAAGTTGAAGCATTTTGTTTAATGAAGATATTCTGTCTGCTATGATGAAGCATAAGTGATACATGAATAAAAAAAATAATCATATTGCAGATTAGACTGAATATATGTGCTTGCAGATTTTTAATAACTGACTGGGCTACAGATCACTACTGTACATCATAAGGTATAGGTACTATACATCACTCAAACAATCTATATGTAAAATGGAATTGTCATTTATGTCCAATGATAAAGCAGAGATTTGAAGAGGTAAGCCAATACCATATTTTCTGAATTGCAACTATCATTGAATGTCTTAAAGTTTGTTTCTGAACAATTATATCTCTCTATTTATGACCAGTTTAGGACGCTACTGTTATTTACTCAACAGCAGTGACAAAAACCTAAACAAACACTCCAATGCAAATATGGAATAAAAGAGCAACCACATACAATAATTTAAAGGTAGCTTTTTTATCACCATCCTGTTCTTTGGAAAAAGAACTGAATATTCAAATGAATTTGATATTCAATCAATGAAGATTAACTTGCCTAAGGTAAGATGGTTTTTACATTCATAAGGAAGTCAAATATGATTATGCATATGAGAAAATTCTACAGAGATGAGTAGAGTATAATATATGATAATTATTTGAAAGGCTATACTTATTCACTGATTTGCATATCTAGAGGACCAGACAGAGATTGCAGAATGCAAAAAGGTAAAAAGATTTAGAGTCAACAGATTTTGGGCCAGGAAAAACCCTAGTGATAAAGTAAACTATGTTTTAAAGACATAAGAAAACAACATGTGTAATCATTAATATTATTGCAATATATATTGAATATGTGTATGCCATGTGTATGTGTGTATGCTACAACACATGAATCAAGTGATTTACATAATAAAATGTGAGAAGAAAGGTCATAAGGGTTGTTTGATACTAAACACCTAGGGCTTGAATCCATTTGGTGTCAAGTGCTTGGCGAATAACTGTTAATGGGATTTAGGCAAATGTCTGGTTCACTATGCTTTTGAAAAGTTTCGATCTTAAAGTGAGCTTATCATTTGTGTTCTCCTATCAACACAAACAAGTAGTTGCTGAACATAGGTATAGAAATTCTCATTTTTACTAAATGATAATGTTTGGAGGGGGGATAAAACTAGTGGAGGTCTTTGGTGTGTTTCATTATGCTTTACAATTACTTCTAAAAAATGTGCAGTTTAGTAAAGGTTTTAATTACCTGTGGAGTCTGTTTCAGATGTTAAAGCCAAACAGAAAATGAACATCAATTTTTGTCTTTTACAGTCTTCTATCATTATGTGTTTTAAACTTTTACTGATTACCTAAGTATTTTTTGTGCATAGAAATGTGTAACCACAAAGACCTCTAATCATTGGATGGGTAAAGTAAACATAGCATGTGATCTAATTCTGAAAATGAACATCTAATTCTGAAGAATGCAGCACTGTTTACATGCACAGTTGGGAAGTTCAATGTAACATTAATGTTACTTTGCATTAATTCTGTTTTATTGATATGCAGATTAAAATCTTGTCCCTTAGCTGTGCATATAAATGAACACCTATTGAGTTAATACACAATAAGTGTGACTTCACCTTTTTGGACAGTTCTGGTGAAGTTTAATACCAAAGGAAACATTGATAAACAGATAAATCCAATTTTTTATTTATTTTATCTTCATATTCTCTATCTGAGAATTTCCCATAGCTTTAAATTATGCCAGTTCCATTTGAAAGATCTCATTGGATTTCTGACTGATTATGACATTCTAAACTAATGGCTAATGAAGAGCACCTGTATGTTTAGTTATATCATTAGAGTGGAATCCAGGCTATTCTGTAGTAGTGTACAGCAACCCAAATGTTTTTACAGTGCTTTGATGTGAGCCCCACTGTCTGAGACAGTCCTTCCCACTTCAGTCCAGAGTTAGCTGCTTCTCTTTGAGATTAAAAAAAAGCTGTCTGGATGTAGGTTTCTCAATCTCTTTTGTGACGCATGACACTGAGACTGCTCAGTTTTGAACACTTCAAGTTTCAGAGCCATCAGTTCCTGCCAGCTGAGGAAAGCCTGGAACACTGGGCCTGACCTTTTAATGCTCCCCAAGGCTACATAGGATACACTTTCATCAGTAAAACTGGGTGATCCAGCAAACCTACAATGGATCTGGCACAGGATTCAAAACATTTGCTAGCAAATAGTAAATTACTTTGAAGAAATCTATTCTGAGTTTGCTGGATCACATAGCTTCACTAATGAACGTGTATTCTCTCCAGCCTTGGGGAGCTTTCATAAATCAGGCCCACCCTGTCTTCTCTTGTGAGTACCATTGTTCCTAGCCATCTAAAAGGACTACATCATGGCCAGCAGGCTTAGAAAGCCCCAAAAATGGGCAATTGGACTAGCTAACCCTCTCAATATAAAAAAGAAGGGGACTTAAATAAATGTATTAACGTATTTTAAAGCTTATGTACAGAGAGGATAGTAAAAGCTGATGAACTGCCAATGGATGGATTAGGAAACGGTGCATTACTTTATAGATTGATATCTCTTTTGGCAAATACCCATTTGTTGCCTTTTTTTCCTATTTTTTTGTTTTCAACTTTAGTTTATGTTTGCATTTTTTAGGGGGGGAGTCGGGCTATTTTTTTCATGGTGATAGGGTTTTTTGTTTGCATTGGGAATGGTAAAATCACAAGAAGAAAAAGAAAAATGGAAGAAAAAGAAAATGTAATGCAAGAACAGTGTGCACCCAAACTAATTCATTCACCGCGTCCCCTATCCAAATACAATTAAAGCAAACATTGGTCAGGCCTATTCTCCATGAATAAAACTCTTCTGCCACTGACACGTTTTAACCTCTTTATAATCTATAGTCCAATACTCCCATCTAACAATAAATTTCAGACTATTATAATTCAATAAAATCATCTATGGTGCAACAGCTCACAGTAAAACACCTGCTCGTGTCTTGTGGCTCTTCAACACATTGTACTATTTTAAAACTCCTTCACTACTGGCCAACTTTATACTTCTGTATAATTTGCTTAATTCTTGATAAGAGTTTGAGAGTAATTCGCCATCAACAGGACAGTTTTGAAAATAAAGACCAGGTACAACCTTAGTGAACATCTATCCAAATTGTATGCAAAATGACAGATTATACTGCTGTAAATCAAGCTTTTTAAAAAAAAAATTAAAATTAATTACGCAGTCTAATGTGCATGCCAGAGTATGCTGATGCTGTCTGTGATTGTAAAAATTGTACAACTTCCAGGCACTACCAAACCCTGTAATTCAAGAGATTTGTGTTTTTTTGCCATATGGCCCATAAAGCTGGTAAAAATGATGTATTGTTAAGAACAGAATCAGTTTTTTAGGTGTTATAAAAAAAAGTTGTGTTTATTTAAAAAATAACCACAGCAAATCAGTATGAATATTTAGATGCAAATATGTATGCATATGTATGTGTCAAATGTGGAATTTGTGGTATGTGATACCAAATAGATAGTGACACGCTACAATTTAGAAATAATATATATATATATATATATATATATATATATATATATATATATTGGTACAATCAAATATGGTCATAAACAGTGAAATAGCAAATGAAAATAATATGTTAATACAGCACAAGAATAGTTACTCCAGCCTTCTGGGGAGTCAGAAACTCCAAAGATACCATCAGCTCAAGTTGATAGCAATAAGTCAAATATGATGGATAAACAACAGGTTTTGCTCTTTGCTTGAAAACGGCATCACATAAAATCATCTTTTATTATTTAGCAGAGGTGACATAAAAAGAACCTTCTCACTGCTGTATGTTATTTTTTAAGCAATTTTTGCTAAGTTCTGGTTTGATGAATTTCAAACAGGATTCTCTGAACCCTCATCAAATTAAATACAGGCAAATTCACCCATCTTTAATTAAAACTGCCAGATAACAGTGAAGCCCCATAATGTATTAAACCTCTAAATAAATAGCAAAACTGCATCCATTTATTCACTGTCCTATGTTAAGTAGCGATAAGCAAAGTAGTTTGCCTTAACCTTATTTCACCACATTACCCATTTCACCTTCATCAAAATAGGCCTAATAATTTAGTTTGTGGACTGCTTTGTACAAATTTCCTTAAACAATAAACATGCAGCTTTGTTTCCTGAATAAAAACACATGTTCACCATTAACCTCCTTGCCGTTAAGCCCGACCTTCGCTTGGGCAAAAAAAAATTGCAAGGATGGTTAACCCCGAGATTTTTCACATCCTTACTTACCTGGTCCCCCTGTGCTCATCCAGCGTCGTCCTCCATCGTCTGTAAGTTACAGGTCTACAATTTAAAAAAAAAATTCATGAAAAACAGTGGATCACTTTTGGTACAGAAATCTAGACCTCAGTGTAACGCTTAGGTGGTTAAGATGAGCAGGTAGATGTTGCGAAAATTATTTTGTATGTAAGTTCTCAATTTCATATTTTCATGAAAATGTTACGTTTCCACCAAGCTAAAAAAAGAGTGTTCCCGGGTGTCTCTGCAAAGCATACCGGACATGTAGAGCCACCCACAGTGGTAAATAAATATTCAGCGCACTCTGTTTAAGCAACAGACTTGGGGGGTTTGTTCTCATTCTGATTCTTGCTTTTTTTACAGCTGAATTCCAGTTTCTATAGACAGGGTCAGTTTTGTTTTGAAGGAGAGACTTGAGGTTTCTTATCTGCTGAGAGCCAATACTACTTTTGTCATCCCTGTTAGTAGTTTCTCAGTGAGGCTGCTGTCTCATAACACACTGTGAGAAAAAAAACTGCAATTATTGAGCAGCACAGACTGCTCATTTTGATGGATGTTTTACATTTATGCACAGTTCTCCAGGATTTCTTTATGATTGCCAAAAATAATGTGTAATTTTTGTCAAACAAAATGATCAGTTTACCTCATTACTAGTCACAATATCAGGACTAACATGATGGTCTGTGGTTTAGTCGAAAACCAATGCCAGCCCTTATCTTAATGTTGACCCATTGTTTTCTACAAAAAAGTGTAATTACTTTGTCAGTACTGACAAAGTAACCACATGGTTTTGTGGATAAACAAAGTTGTATCAGCCATATTGTTTTGCCCATTTCGTTCATGGCTTTGTTTATCTGTCACTGTATTTCTTTTTAGGTAAATTTGATGTCAGATTTATTTCACAACCCTGGCAAAGGAACAGGCAAAGTTCACAGATGGCAGCAGGCCAATGCAGTCATAGCACAGGCTAAAAACAAAACTTTATATTTGCCAAGTTAAAGTGTTTTCAAACTTGAAACATTATGGATGTAATCAAATATTGACAATATCCCTCTGCTGAATCATCTGGTAAGAGGCTTGTTTAGGCAGATTTAAAATATGTACTCAAATTCTCCCTGTTTCTCCCCTTTAAACACACTTTATAATCTATTTCTTAGAGGCCTACAAAGGAAGGTAGGGAAACCACAAGGGGTACCTTTTTCTTTCTTTAGTGATGTAAAAAGAAGCAGAAAAAGGATAAGAACAGATTTTTATGGCAAAAGTTCTTATTGAAGAAACATAGTTTTAGCATCCTAAGCTAGACAAAGCTCTACTGAGCTAACAATCAGCATATGAGTATGAGCGAAGAATGGATCACATATTGAGTGTGGTAAAATTAGATCTCAGAATACATAATTCAAAACATTAGGTAATTCCTTTTACCTGACACGTTTTACCATATGGCTTCCTCAGGGAAGACTGAATTGAAAAAGTTCTGAGTGATGAGGGTTTACTTGGAGATCCTTTAGAGATACTAACAGGTTCAGATCATGGAGTAGGAGAGTATGGGAGTATCCCCTGCTATAAGTTCCCACCCCTGACATCACCACCCGCCTCCTCGTTCTATAGATTCCATGTACAGTATTCAGAAGGCCTACATTATTGGATTACTTTTATAGAGTGATCACTTTTTAGGATGCAAGGGAGGAATTTAAGTAAAACACTCCCACTGGAGACTACTTGCTGCTTAAAGCATGTTTAAAAATAAAGAAAAAAAAGATTTAAGACCCATGGTCAAATAGCAATGATTTGTTTAGCACACTGCTGTCCTTTGCTGCTGAGTGGGTGGCAAAGCACCACTGCCGAGAATCCAGAGTGGGGGAGCCTTGAGTGTGTAGCAAGACAGCTGGGAGTGTGGAGTGGCCTCCCCACATAGCGATAAATAAACCACTGCTGCTGACCACTAAAAAAACAAATCAGTACTTTTCTGAGCTACCAATTAGACCAAAAGCTGGAATTTTGAATAAGACTGGTGATACAATATGCAAAAAGGAACATGAAGTTTCAAGGCCCGAGTTTCAGTAATAATTATATTCCTAGTGATTCTCTGAGGTGTTCAGAGGATTCCCACAGCAATGTAATAAAACTGATTCGGATTAGGGTAAACTGAGCAAATTTCTACCTTTACCACAATGTACTTTACCTGCTGAATATCATTAGTACCTTACAAATTTCATTTATTATTGCCTATCTCTATTGTTTAAAATACCATCACTACAACTAGGGTTTTCTTATTTTAAACTTTTTCTCCATCAATTTACATATTATTTGTTTTAAATATTATTTATAATAATTTCTATGTAACAATAATAATTATGAGCAATAATAAAATATCTAGCTTAGTCTGTTTTAATAAGATGTAAAATAAGATCCCTACTGTAATAAATTTACATTTTCTATTATCTTTATGCTTCAACTGAGTAAAAAAAGCACTGCCTAGATTCCCAAATTGTGTGAATCTCTGCAGATCAGGCAACATAGGAAAAGACTGCACAGAGCTTACACAGTTCATCCGAAGCTTCTATACAGAAGAAAGTGCGATGACTTGTGATGTTGCATCTCCAATGTAAACAAAATGTAAAAGCATTGTAATTACAAAGATCAGAAGCCCTTGGACTGGACACTGGCTTTAACCAACAGCCAGCAGTTTCTGTGCTAAGAATCACTGAGCTCCTCAGGGGCCACTGAGTCCAGTGCCATTTTAAACCAGCACTAGGACACATACAACACCTGTTTTAAAATAGCACTGATCAGGCAGGAATACAATCTAAATATGTGTTTGTCCTAAACCAGATCTTGTAAAGGGCCTTTTTAGCACCTCTGCACTTTCCACATGTTTTAACACATTTTAAACTACCCTTAAGTTGATGGAGAATTCTTTATCATAGTTTTTAATGGTCCAGGAATGTGTACTTTCATGTGCTGTATTTCATAGTGGGTTTATCCTCCATAAGCATGATTTATACTGTATGCAAAAGTTATGTAATGCAACTATGATTACATTGTACAAACATTTAAAAGAATGCAGCTGTGTACAAAATGCAAGAAATTATTTTCCACCTAGAAACATCCACCAGGGCATGTAAAAACAGACCACAATACATTGAAAATTACATTTAAAAACACTTATTGCAAGCAAATGCAGAAGTGCAACACAGTTTATGTAAAAATATTACAAATAATTTTAGAAACGGGAGCCGAGTTAATTATTTCAACTGTTACTGTTCCCTGTAAAAGGCTTTGTAAATAATATAGAATTTACATTTTAAAATCTTTTGTCTGTGCATAATGTTGGTCTTCTGCCATTAGTTATTGTAGTGTAATTAACCACACACAGACACACACATACACAATGATTTTAGAACAGCATCTTGTTTTGCTGTGCATCAGTTTAGTCAGCACTGCCATCTATTGTGCACATTTGTTTCTGAATATTCACATATTTCTGCAGCTATGTCGTTTCATAGTTTTACATATTTCTTCTTTCTGTATATTTATATATAGAGGAATGCACAGAGCTCGAATAAAATGGAGGTAGTGAGAATTGAGAAAAGATGTCTATATTTTCCCTCCTTTACAGTTACAGCATTAGCTTTTAAAACAGTGCTGTAAATTCATCAACTCCACACGATTTTGTCAAAACTGACAGCTAACTTCAATGTTACGACAAATCTGGCCCCAGAGGATATTAAGGAAAGACACATGAGCCTATAATTTTCTTCTTCCACATGTAAGATGCTATAATGATCAAAAGAAAATTACTTTCTAACTACCACATCTCTTTGTGCTGTTTTCTTCATGCCTTCTGCGCTAATTGAATCCCCCTAGAGTCACTGTATCAATTCTAACTTATGTATTAGGATTTAATCAGGCATGTTGAAAGACCAGCTTGGAGAGGTGAGGGGTCTTTTGTGAGGTGTCCATCTGCCTCAGATATTAGAGCCAGCTGGATGCAGTGTGGATGGATAGCCCATGAAAGAACTGTCAGGAGGTTGTCTATGAGATAAATTTTGGGAGGCAGAAGTGGTTTAGCTGATCTATGAAGCCACAAATATGCAAGAGAAAAAATGAGCAACCTTGAAAATTGAGGTCTATTGCATACTAATAGAATGAAATGTAACTTTTAAAAACCAGGAAATATTTTTTGTGACTTTACAAAATAATAATAGGATTGTAATTAATAATTTTTTTTACAACACTAAGGTATTTTTTCATTATAACTGCTTGATATAAAAATGCTGAAGTATATAAAAAGAAAAACTTGAAGCTGAAATTTATTATTCTTATATTTCCCTGACACCATACCCCCACCAGATTAAGGAGATTTTTACATTTAAAAATTGACATTTTTGGAAATCCTAAGTGGTAGTTTCCTTCTGTCCATTCTCCTTTTCTTCCCTCCGGATTTCCTAAAACAAAAGAGCAACCCTGCCGTAATGGCTTCAAGGGGCCCTCTGCCCCGATCCAAGCAGTAACTAGCTTTTTGGAGAGGTTATAAAAATATCAAAATAGATATTATTGTGTGGGGGTTATGTTGGGGTAGTGGGCATTGCTGGGCAGACTGCACTGGCATGCAGGTAATGCTTACATCATGAACCTTAATAAACTGAAAGCCAATATGTGAAAAGTGCAGGCCAAAGACAGTGAGGCTGGAGAAGAAAGGGCTATCTCATGTTGGATGTCTTTTGGCCTGGAAACAAGGCAGGCTCAATCTGATTTGCCGCAGCTTCTAATACACACTGGACCTCCAAGACTGGAGAATATAGACTATTATGGGAGAACCTGGGGGATTCAGCAAACCTGGAATGGATTTCATAAAATTATTTCCTATTCTTTGGCAAATGTTTTCAATCCTTGACTAGTTCCATTCCAGGTTTGCTGGATCGCCCAGGTTCATCCATGATATCCTATAATCCCCAGTCTTGCAGAGCTTTATTAAATTAGGCCCACTATCAGAGGATTACACTGTGATTACAGAGTGAGCCATTTCAGTACAGGAGGTAGGCTTTTACAACCGCAAGATTAGAGGGAAGATTGAATTTCAGCATTGTCTGTCAATATCTAATGCAAATGCAGGTATTTCAGGTAGATAGACAGCCCAATGTGAAGATCATTGTTCAAGGGAATTTATTTTCTATATACACATATGTTTTTACATATAAAGGCAATTTTTATTTTATCATTTAAAAATTTTTTGTCGCTTTGGCAGTGAAGACTGAATCGGAAGCCCAGGAGGCTTTGGACTGCTCTGTCTGCACATGCCTAATCTTGGCCAAGTGCAATTTCCTCTGGAAAAAAAAAATGTGCTGATCTCAAGCATGCGCTCGGCACTTTTTTTTTTCATTACAGGAGGCGGGTAGGTGCAGGACTGGATGATGCAGGCAGAAGCCAAATGAAAGCCATTGGTGGAGGGATTGAGGGCTCTGTGGAAATAAAGGTGTCATTTTTTTATTTTAATAAAAGTTCTGCCTTAAGACTCATGCTCAGAAGTTGAAGGAAAAAAAGGTTACACCAGCAATCTGTTGGAAGTTAGGATTTTTTTTTTCTTAACAAAAACAGATTTAGGTTTAAATGTGTTTAAGCAGAGCTGTGTTTAAATTACAGGGCCTTTATAAGTAGTTTTTATTTTGGTTAAAAAGTGCAAATAACCACAATAAAATGTATACAGTACATGCAATTAGAGCAGAGGAAAGCACAAAGTTTGCACAATTCCGATATTGAATACTAATACTAATACTTATTTTTTAACTGTGTTTTTTATTTTAAAGCTTAACTAAGCCCAAAATTGAACACATTTTGTAAGGCAAATTCTTAAATGTGTAAAATTGTAACCACTACCTTAAAACTATACTTTAAAAATGAAAAAAAAATGTATGTATTTTATTTGTCTGATTTCTGCTTTTTTTTCCTGTTAACAGAGTGTTGTCAAGACAGCAGCTTGTCACCTACTTCTTGTAAATAATTCCCTCTACTAAGGCCTGCCTCTCCTTTGGTTTCCATTGAGATGCTTGGATGCTGGGAATTCTAGTCTGTCATCTATTGATCTACCTACTGTGAGTATGTAGTGGTCACACGTGATTGAACCTTCTACTGCCTAAATTTAATAATGAGTTGTTATGAGATGTAATGAGAAAATGTGGCCTATAAAACAGGTATTCTGTCAACAACTTTGCTGATATATACTGCTAGTATTTACTTATCAATCTAAATGCTTTTACAATTGTTCAGTGTTGCTTAGCTGAGCTTTAACAGAGTTGAGTTTTTTGTGGGAAATGTGGGAAGTTAACAAAAATTCTGCAGGGCAGAAGAAGCACCTGCTTTGTGCACAATGTTGTGGGGGCACACCTGCCCTGCATTGTGCAACACTGCGCTGCCAAAATGACAGCTCAGTCTTGCACATGGAAGATCAGTGCTTTCCCTGTGTGACTAGTAACCCTATACTTTACTGTTACTTTGATCTGACAGTGCACAGTCTGGTATGGAGTTTCGATGGTTATTGAAGAAGAATTCCCTTCATAATTTGCTAGACTGAGCTACTGATTTGACAGCCAATGTACTGCTCCGCATTCATTGTGTGGCTTTTATTAATGAATTACTGTGTGTAACAAAAAGCAAGTTGTTAAAACAAAATTTAGGCATCTTAATAACTCTTAGTGCTCTATTTATAGTACAAGCAATCTAACATTCTCTCAAACATTCCCTGGTGGGAATTTACCAGGTCCATGTGTTTCAATAGCAGTAAATGATTCCCACCAGGGAATGTATGAGGGAATGTTAGATTCCTTGTACTATACAGTGTTACATACGAGATAGGAACTGTAGGTTTGTTCTTAAGTGGAATTTGTATCAAAGTCGGAACAGGTACAATATTTCAATAATTGCAATTAGGACAGATGTTTGTCTCAACATAATATTAAGCTATGTACACACTTCCAATAATTATCGTTGGTAAACGAACGACGAACGATCCTGCACGATACCGGCGAACGATCGTATAGCACCGATCCTGTACATGCAGATAACGACACGATCGTTCGCAGATATTGTACACACAATAGATGCGATCGTTTGAGCGATACAGGAAGTGACGTGCACGACAGGAAGTGAACGAACGTTCGTTCATCACGCATGCTCAGACCATGGACGATCAATGAACAATGAGACGATCATTTCCAGCGACTATTCTCGTTCGTCGGCGTCGTTGGTTACTTTTTTTACGAACGATTTTTGACCAATCGATCGTTCATTGTTCGTTCGTCGTTCATTTCCAACGATAAAAATTGGAAGTGTGTACGCAGCTTTAGGCAGCATGGTGTCAGTTACTGTAAAAATTGAGTTAATCACAAACAAAGCTAAACACTTTATGGAGCCTAGACATTCATTAACTTCTGAAGCAAGCTGTGTTTTGATATGCAAAAAGAAACAACTGCAGAGTTTGTCTTAGTCATTAAAGATTTACAAAATGTTGAAGAAGAGCTCACCCCCCTAAGATCACCCACAACCTCAGCTGTGTTTAGCGTCCTGCACAGGAGCTTGCAGGGAAGCCGTATTCGTATCTAAGAGTCGTCCTTATGTCAGATGTCCTTAACCTGGGGACTACCTGTAAATAGAGCCATCAGTGAGCCCTAATTAACGTTTTTTTATCAACTCTTTTATTCCATTCTTCCTTAATTTTCCTTAAATATATTGATGATTTTGTTAATCTTTTGTATGTCAACTTTTTACGATTTTTTTTTTTTTGTTAAACAGAAAAATGTTTTGTATCAGAAATGTGATTCTATGTGTCAGAGGACCTTATTGTCATTACTGTCTGTATAGGACAAAGACAGTAAAATAGTATGCTAAAGCAGAATAAAGAGGAATGTATTGCATTTTAAGTATGTGTTTTTCAAAGCTTATTGATGAGTAAATGCATGATTTAAACCTTGTTAAGACAACCACATCTGCATCCTATCTTTAGATATATGAGGTTTAGAAGTCAGAACTATAACCCTCCCTGACCGTTACTCATGACAATAAAAGGACGACATTCTCAGATCCCAGTAAATGTAATATTCATAAGAAAGATAATCTTGGAATGAAAAAAAACTGATATTTTTATAACTGTGGTATTTACTTTGGTTGGGCCAACATAGTGTTTCCTAACTTGTTCACAGAAATGCAGAATATGGCCTATAAATGTATTATATTTATGGTTTACAACACATTTACAACAGTACTTGTATGTTGGTATTTTAGGTGTACTAGAATGATAAGACACTATGGTGAGCATACTAAATCAAGATTCTACATCCCAAATAAACACCACGAAAAATAGGATCAAGAAGACTTGCAATAAAGGCAAGTCTAAGAAATCACCAATTAGGTGTGGGACATTGAATTTGGCAAACAACACTGTGTTTAATAAAACATAAGTTTGTATTATTGCAAAAACATTACAAATAGCATTCACATAAACATGAAAGACACATTACAGTGAGACAAACTAATCTTTCAAAAAGGTAATGTTATCTGAGATGGTAGCTTGTAAAGCATAGACAAAGTTTTCTAACATATACAGGTGGTCAACTGTAAATGAGCCATGTATTATTGTTGTTAGATGAAATGATTATTGTTAGATAAAATTAGGTTCTTGATTTTTCTATACAATTATTTATTGATTTCGCAACAATTTTAGTGGTAAAAAACATTTCTTCAGGAGAGAGGTTCATCTTAATAGGACCACTTAATGCATGAAACCCAACCATAAACCACAGTACATAGTAGCACTTGCCAAAAAACTATGCTAATTGATAGAAGTAGCAAAGGGGAATGCCTGCTTGTTTTTATAATCAAAGTGTTGTTTGCCAAATTCAAAGTCCACACCTAATTAGCGATTCCTAAGACTTGCCTTTATAGCAAGTATTCCTTTTTTTGGCATTTTGAACAGTTTTTCAAACACTTTTTTCAACACTTTCTTTAGTGAAGCTGGGTGATCCAGCAAACCTGGAATGGATTTTTAAAAAAATAATTTGCTATTGTTAGCCTTTGGAATATTAGTTGATAAAGGGTAATTTATAGTAACATGTGATAAGGGAAAACATAAGGCTGTTTAAAATTTGGCATAGGTTTAGTACAAGTTACAAACATTGATTTATTTCTCAAAGAATTAGTGCTGTGATTAGCAAAGTTACATATATACATATTGTTAAAAAGTGTCATTTTTTTCAATAGCTAAAAATTATTTTTAAAGTGTTGATTAAAATGCCCTTTCAGACACATCACATGTAATGTGCTTAGCATAATTCAATTAAGAATCCTAAATAATAGCACCAGTGACATTAACATACCGTTAACTATCATGCCATTTAAAATTGAACTTCAGGCACTAAATGCACAGGTAAAATACATGAATATTAATTGTTATGATATACACACTAAAGGATTATTAAATCTGAGCTATTTGTCTTTTGGTCCAGACAACCTGGCAGACATCATAGCCAGGTCCCTGACCTCCACAGAAACAGAAGTACAGTTTTACAAAGAATACTCTCCCACCCCAAGTCAAAGTATTTATCCATTTTTTTGGGGTAAAAGTAGCTTGAGAATTATTGACCTCAACACTGACCCTGCCTAATACCTGAAGTATCTGCGTATGGCATTGTCTATGCACACCTGAGTAACTGAACGAAGTAAATAAAAGTAATACTAAAAATATGTAAAAATTAATATTGCCACTAATAAGCCACAGGGCCACTGGCTGTCAGTGAGTCTGAGACTCCAATGCACTGTTGACAAGTAAAGCTGTGTACACACATGCAATTTTTGTCGTTGGAAAGGATCTTTCACGATCCTTTCCAACGACAAAGGACTACACGATGCATGAACTGTGCTGTACATACAGGACCGTTCTGCTCTATGGAGAGGGGAGGGGGAGAGCGACGGAGTGGCACCCTGCTGCGCACTCTCCCCTTCCCTTTCATTAGGATCGGTCGTTGTTCATCGTCCGTGGATCCGCCAGGACGGTCGTTCGGATGATGGACGACGCTGACTGTACACACGCCAGATTTTCGCCCGATATCTGGCCGATGCCGATTATCGGGCGATAAAAATCTGACGTGTGTACGCAGCTTTAGCAGATATAATGCTGTCTGTGACTAGTAGTGATAAGAACACTATGCTCAATGCTCAATTATTGTACATAGTGAGAGTGAAGGGTTTTGCATACACTCGCCAAATAGATTGTAGTCCTGTAATTCTGGTTTATAGAAGAGGCAGGAAAGAACAGAGAAGGCTAGGAAAGTTTCAAAGCAGCATGGGGGAGCCCATTAAGTATCACTCCAATGTACAAATGATGTGACATATTTTGGCTTAAATTGATAAGCAAATCTTAAGAATGTGTTATTTTCAACACATGCAAATTGACCCAGTTAGAGCTCTCAATCAGGTTAATTGATTTGGTCATATGTATTCCAAGATAAATCCTTATCAAACTGCAGAGCTAAAAGGCCATGTGCAGAATCCAACACCAACCAGAATTTACCCAATTTAATCAGTTGAAAAAAAATCCTTATGGCTATGGTGATTGAACATAATGTATTAAAGAAAACATGTTGAGGTCCTGTATAAACCAGCAATAGTAGGTAAAAATGCAGAAGCTTTTTAAAATTTGATCCCATGCAAAGTCATAATCAAAATGAGACTATTGACTGCTTCAAACTATAACTCAGGCATTTCCCCATGTCCCTCACTTTATTGAAAGTGAAGATCAACAGATGGTTGAACCTTTTTCATAGATGGCTTTCTACCTACATTTTTGTTTTCTAGGATAATGATTTATTAGAAAAGCAGTAGACTGACCTGCACATCTCAGAATCTTAGCTCAATTATTCAATTAGTCAGCAGAGGATCTGTAGTTTACAAGATACAGTGAGACGATCTGCCTTTTAATGAAGGTGAAAACCTCTGAGTCTTTTCCTAGTTTCCCTATGAGCAGAGGATGTCTTTTGGTGTGAAAAGCAGAAGGTGACAATAGGGTCATCATGCCTCTTTCTATCAATGGAACCCTCTTGAGTGAGACACCATATGTTGTCTCCTGTCTACCCATATAAGAATTTTAACGGGCGTTAGATAGAAAAATTGGCACAATTCATCTGTGCAGCATCTCAGCTGATCTCCACACCCCACTTGACATTTAAATGACCTCTCTTTTGAGGATTTAAAAAGAAAAAAATGTGACATTCTTTCCAATGAATCAGAATCTATTCTACATAATGTTTAAATGATTGCTTTAAAAGTGTGTTTGGTACCATGCTGTTGCTGGTCAATTAAATTCACATTTACAAATTTACAACATTTGATTATTGAGCAAGTGTGTGCTTTAGACTTTTTCTATTTCTTTTTGGCTTTTTCTTCTTTTGAACCAATTAGCTGTGTTGTAAATGTTGCATTAAAATAGCTCAAATTCTGAAGCAGACTCATAGGTACTTTCATCATTTTTATTATACGCTAAAATAAACAAAAGTGGATATATTGTCAAAAGCTGCCAATTGCATGTTAGATTTCTTTTTGTTTTTATTGCAATTTTGAACGTTTTATGATTTTACCAAAATACCAAATGGTTTAAAATCTTTGCAACACAGACATTTTCAAGAATTGCATGGCTAAGAATCATTCCTAGTTACCATAGGTAATGTGTTAGGATGAAAAAAAAACATGTCTTTTAGTTACACCAAAAAGTAAATAAATCAATTCAAAACCCATCATTGAACCATTGGAAAAAAAAACCTTCTTAAATCAATCTCAATGAAGGAAAATTACTTTTTGATCAAAACCAATAACCTCCTTGATCATCATTCTACAAAGCCTACTATATTTTTGTGTACATATTACATACACATATATTGCATTATTCTGAAGCAATCCACAGAGTTTGGTAGAACCATGAAATACTATTATTGTAAAGCTCTTACGCTTTTGTCTATATGTAGCTTTCTGTAGCTCTCTCATTTACAAACATTCCATTTTGTTTTTTGTGATAAACAGTGAAAACCTTTCCACTGTCTCATACCATCCTTCTAATGTGTATTGTAAGTATATTTTAATCATTAAAAGCTTATAGTAGCTTTAACATGCTAATATCATTAAAAAAAGTCATTATTAATACTTTTTATATTTTTTTTATTTTAGTCTTCATTTTTTTCCTGTTTCCTAAATGTTCCTCTCTGTTGTAATCCAATTACACAGTCATCCAAAGGAAAGTATAAGTGTCTGTTTCAACACACTTTACACAAATATGGTCTATTAAAATACCTGTCAAGAGGAATACCATACAATCATCACTTGCGTGAGTGCATTTAGACATGAAGTGGCTGCACAGAAGCTGCATGAGGTCAGTGACACTGGGACACAACACACAAAATAAATGGAAATTGTTAATGATGCACAAAACAAAAAAGAAAACATTCAGTAAGGGTTTACTTTAACAATAGATTTACTAATTTATTTGTCCTATATTGCAGTGGTCCCCACCTTTTGGATGTCACAGTTCACTAAATTTATGGACTCTGGACCGCGCATGCGCAGGGAGCCATGTGTCACTCAAAGGGGAAGCAACTTCCCCCAGAGTCATTTCATGATACCAGAACCCTCCCACTAGATCTGACCCTGCAATGGGAGAGTGGGCAGGTTCTGGCATAATGACATCACTCTGGGGGTAGTTACCAGAGACACAAACCGCTCACCCCCTCGAGCCTGGGATACATATGGGAGACATGGTCCATAACTCAGGCCAGTGTGCCCCCCCAAGCTGCTATATTGTATCCTTGTATTCCAGTTTTGCAACATTATTTTTGTAAGCTGGTTTCAAAATGCCAGTAATATGCTTCAAACAGGGAGAGATTGGAGACTATGTTTAAAATGCAATAAATGTGGTATTTACCAATCATTCACCTCTGGTGTATTTTACAGGTGTATGTGTTAAATTACAGTTACTGATTCACCTACAGTGAATATATGGTGAATGTTACATTCAGTACTTTATAAATAAGCCCCTATGTCCTGCTCACTCTATGATTGTCAGTGTATGGTATTTAACATCTGCCAGGACAATTAGATTATTATTTATTGAGTCACCCAATTTTTTCCACTTTGAATAGGAGGAATGCATGTTTTAAACCTCAAATGTCATTATTTACATTTTTATTATTATTATTATTAATATTATTATTATTATTATTATTAATAATAATAATAAACAGGATTTATATAGTGACAACATATTACGCAGCGCTGTACATTTATGAACCAATTTGTTTCCATGTAGCTGACCAATTAACAAATAGATCTAGGTCAGTGTTTCTTATACTAAAAGATATTCTGAAAACCAGAAAGGCATTTTAAATTCCAAACTTTATATAGGTATTGTCTCTCAGGGAGACTTACAAAGATCAAGAAATATGACATTTAAACAAAGTCATCATAGGCTATATCAAGCAGGTTAAAATATCATATGCATCATAACTTGCTACACCACTAGTTGCTACCTAATAATTATCAGTCAAAGTGTAGAATGATCTACAATTGACTGCTATGGCACATTGCCATGAATACATTTCTAAGATTGTGGTCATTTAATGATGAAGATAACCTGCAAGTACTCAATTTCTAAATTATATTGCAAGGATTTTATATCTAAGCCTTGCGGAGTGCCACAAGCCAAACCTGGCATATAAAAGGCTAAATTAGATGGTGATACTCATACTGGAAGTCATTTCTGAAAAAGATAGGGAAGGATTTTTTTTACAGTTAGCAAAGATCATTGTTAGAGATCAACAAATATCCTAAAACGTATTTAATGGCCATTTAACAGATAGCTGCTGCTCTTTCCTATGGAGGCCTGTACTTTACGCATACCCCTAGACCTGGCAACAAAGTACATACAGAGTCCTTCCTACCCCACCCTCTCTCATTTTCACCTCATTTGAAGTCCACTCTGTTCATCTCTTTAGCCCCTTACCCCTCATTGTTGCTGTTGTCTACCACCCCCTGGCCCAGTATCACAATTTGTGGATAACTTTGCATCCTGGCTCCCACACATGCTTTCCCATGACCTGCCCACCCTCATCCTTGGTGACTTTATTGTTGCAATAGATGAGCCCAACCTTTCCTCCTCAGCCAAACTGCTCTCCATTACCTCCTCATTTGGACTCACACAGAACATCAATGGCCCCACACACATTGCCGGACACACTTTAGACCAGGTATTTTCTAAACTCTGCAACCTTACCCTCCTTGACAACTCACCATTTCCCCTTTCTGTTCATAACCTTATCACCTTCAACCTATCAAACGGTTGCCCTCCCTTGCCACATCCCAGACCTGGTCAATGGCAGAGAGATATCCGTAACCTTGACCACAACCTTTTCTCAAACTGCCTTCTGTCCCTAGCCCCCTCCCTCTCCAAAATCACCTCCCCAGATGAAGCTGCCACCATGTTAAACCACTCTTTTTCCTTGGCTTTGGATAATGTTGACCCTGCCACCTTCCGCTACCCCCGCCCTGCCAACCCCCGACCCTGGCACAACAGTCACACCAAAAAGCTACAAAAGACTGTTCATGCAGCTGAGCACAAGTGGAGAAAAACTGGCCTCAGCGCTGACTTCATGGACTACAAAGCCAAGCTACAAAGCTTTAACACAGAGCTCACTGTCACCAAGCAAAATCATTTCCTCTCAAGCTTCCAACCCACGCAACCACTTCTCTACAATTGACTCCCTCCTAAACCCTACACCTGCTCCCCCCACAACATCCTTTTCTGCCCAAGACATTGCCACCTACTTTAGAGATAAAATAGACAAAATCAGACATGATGTCTCTCACCGAGCCACTCCAACCATACCCTCCCCTTCCACCTGTAAATCATCATTGGCCTCCCTCGGCCCTATTACTGTGGATGAAGTCTTATCTCTTCTCTCATCATCTCCATCTACTACTTGTCCACTTGACCCAATTCCCTCTGATCTACTCTGTGCCCATTCCTCCACCCTGCCCTAACCGAACTATTCAACCTCCCCCTTTCTACTTGTAAATACCCCTCAGCTTTTAATAATGCCATAATTCTCCCTATACTAAAGAAACCGGCACTGGACCCCCCCTGCCCTCTAACTACCGTCCTATCTCCCTTCTCCCATATGTTCCCAAACTTCTTTGAACGCATTGTCTACAAAAGACTCACCGATTACCCGAGCACCAACTGTCTCCTTGACCCCCTCCAGTTTGGTTTTAGAGCTGCCCATTCTATTGAAACAGCCCTTACTAAAGTGGCCAATGACCTCATCAGAGCTAAGTCTCAAGGAAACTATACCCTACTCCTTCCTCGATCTTTCCTCTGCTTTTGACACTGTTGATCACCCCCTTCTAATACAAATCATGCACTCCATTGGTATCAGTGACACTGCTCTCTCTTGGTTTGCTTCCTATCTGTCTGAACGCTCCTTTCAAGTTTCTTTCAATGGTAACTCCTCCTCGCCCACTCTCCTCCCTGTTGGTGTTCCCCAAGGGTCGGTCCTTGGACCGGTTCTCTTTTCTCTGTAC
>NC_092858.1:104596222-104604553 GCF_032062135.1 Pyxicephalus adspersus
CTCCTTGTACATGCTCCTATCATCTCTCGTCTGGACTACTGTAACCTCCTCCTCTCTGGTATTCCACTAACCCGACTCTCCCCTCTACAATCTATTATGAATGCTGCAGCCAGACTCATCTATCCTTCCCACCACTCCTCTTCCGCTGCATCTCTTTGCAGATCTCTACACTGGCTTCCATTTCACCTTAGAATCAAAATTCAAGCTCCTGTGCTTTGCCTTCAAACCTCTACACAGTTATTGTTTTCTCTCTAATTCAGCAATCTTGCCAAAATGGGTTTTGTAAAGTGGTTGCTTTGCAGGATATGATATAAATATCCTGTATTGAGTTCCTCATGTTTTTCATTTTTTTTGATCTGTCAAAAAATATTAACTGGCTAAGTGTTGGCTGTTTTCTAAATATACTTATGTATAGTTTTGTTCTTTAGCAAAGTTCCTTTTCTAAACTATTATACAAGAGACGTTCAGGAAATAATGGATATGTATGCAGTAAAAATAATTTGTTTGGCGCAGCAGCACTGGGTGACAGAAAGTCAAAAAAGCATAGTATAGGGTAGCACCACTAGTGGGAGCATAAAGGGTGATGCAATATTTTTTATTTTTATGGAACATTAAATAAAGCAACAGCAAGTAGGATAGTAGGCTGAATGACAGTGAAAAACTAGTATTCATATACTTAGAACTGGTGCTGATGGAGCTTTTCATTTCTATTAGAGTGTGAAAATCATTTTATATGCAGGAGAGATTTATTTTGGTAAGGAATTTTGGGAGTGAGCACACCACTCCACTTTTTTTTTTTTTTAAGATGGGGGCTCCTTCTGTGACACACATAATAAACTTTCAACGTGGCAGTCTACATATATCCTTGGATTTGATTTGATGGTTTAGGAATGCTACAGCCGCTTTTTCAGGATGTTTCCTATTGGTTAGCTGGGATTTAACAGAAGTGACCTAGGCCAGTGATATTATTGCTATGTTAAAGTTCAACTTGTCTGCAGTTCAACTGTTACTGCGGACAATGAATGAAAAAGAAGCAGGGCAAAACTTGGAGGGATGCATTGTGTCCAGGGTGTGTTATGAGCATGTTTTGATTTAAACATAGATGTTCAACTTAAGACGTCAGAAGTGGAGAGGAAGCCAAGAAAAACAAACAGATAACTTCAAATGTTATCTTTAAATTTCCATACCTGTTTTTTGTTGTATTTTCTTGCAAAGAAATGTATAGTATTTTTAATGATTATTTAGAAAAATATGTAAAGAGATCAGTGTGGTGTAAATGATCTTTCAATATAAATAAATGTTTAAAATGCTTCTATGGTTTATAGGGGCAGCTGTACATTGTTCATGACATCTGCTGGCTCACTTCACTGCTTTGCAGTGCGGCACAGAGGTTTTCCTTACAATGCAAGTTTAGGAGTCTGCTGACTCACTAAAATCTGCTAACTGCTGGGCTGTCATGCTAATCCAATAGCTTTAGTACTGTCTTTAAACATGTGTGCAGGTCAAAATTTTTGACTTCTCTCTGACTTTGTAATCTGCTTGTTTCCAGGTCAGCAACATAGAAAGCTGAAGCCAAGGAAAACTACTACTTTTAGATCAGAAATGGCAGCACTAGTCTTTTTTATTAGTCAAGTAAGTATATATTGTTTTATAATACAAGTTATATTGTCTTCCTTCTGCCTGTGTACACACCTTGGTAGCTAAAATGTACTACCTTTAACCTTAAATTACACAAAGTAGTGCCTTGAGGTAGACTGCTAAAGTTTTATCTTTAGATAGATATTGCACCTGATTTATTAAAGTTCCCCAAGACTAGGGAAGAATGAATGAATCTGGTCTAAAATTAAAAACATTTGCCAACATATGGCAAATATGGTTCTCCCCTAGGCACTTCTCACCTAGGTTCTCCCATGATAGTCTATCTTCTCCAGTCTTGGAGAGCTTTATTAAATCACACCCACAGGGTTATAGCAACCCTTCGTAATTTCTTAAAATGTCTATGAGTAAAACACAGATGGTTTACATACATTATAAAGGATATAAAACAATTTGAAAATACATACACTTAAAAAATTGGCCTGTATAGTTGGATACCATCTGCAATAAGTATTAGCCAGTTGAACATGACAAAGGATAAAACTATATTTGTTAGTGTTGGTTGAATATCTCACTATTCGATTCAACAGCTATTCAATAGAATAGGGGGATATTGTTCGGGTGATCGAATGTCGAATTCGAACACCATTAAAATCAATGGTGGGAAAATTCGGGTTATTTTTCAGGACAGTGAAAAACTGCAAAAGCAATCAGGGGAGCGAAGCTGACAGTTCCGCTCCCCTGATTGCTCTTGCAGCCCTTTACTAATTGTATGTGTTCTTGGATAGAGTTTCTCTATCCAAGAGCACAGGAATCCTGTGTTCCTGGAAAGAGAAACTCTATCTAGGAACACATACTACAGGGCAGCAACAGAGTTTCTCCATCCAAGAACACAGGAGTCCTCAGCCAATCAGAGAGCACTAGAGGTTTTAAATGGGGAGACTTGTCCCCATTTAACGTTTAGTGCTGGGGATCGCACACTTTTCTCAATGAATGTGGCCACGGCTGTATTCATTGAGAAGATCCCTGGCACTAGAGGTTAATTAACCTCTAGTGGCGCAAATCGCACACTGTTCTCAATGAATGCGGCCACAACCCGGCACTAGAGGCTAAAGGGGGACAAGTCTCCCCATTCATTCACCTCTAGTGCTCTGTGATTGGCTGGGGAAAGGAAAATCCTGATGATGCTTGAACTGTCATCAGGGTTTACCTTTCCTCAGCCAATCACAGAGCACTAGAGGTTATGAATGAGGAGACGTCCTCATTTAACCTCTAGTGCCCGGGGATCCCACACTGACTGTGGGATAACCTGTAAAAAAATAAAAGTTAGTTACACAAATCACACACATTCAATAAATTACTTTAACATTAATTTTTTTTTTAACACATTTTTTTAAACATGAATTCGAACAGCCATATTCGGGTCGAATATAAGGACAACCCGAAATCGAACACTAATATTTGTATTCCACAAAACCTCACAAAACAATATTAGCTTGTGAGTGCTAATATACAGGCACATAATGGCTTTTTTGTCTTGTGTACTCTTTTACATGGGAGGTTGCAAGCTTCCATTGAATCACAGTTCTCAAGTCACACAGCAGGTAGGCTTTTTCCCCTGAGTGAGTCTGAATGCAAAATGTGTATGTGCAATGACAGTGTACCTTTAATTAACTAATATAATCACTGATTTTTGTTAAAGGACTGAACTAAATGATTCTTGCATTATTGTAATATTTAATTGAAAAAATAGTTGGGTTTGTGTTTTTGCTTTTGCACATGCAAGTATGTAATTCAGGCATTTAAATATTTAAAGGCTGTAATATTTTATATACATTTTGTGCTACTATTTGATATAATTATAATACATTTTCAATGTTTATTAACGGAACTATATTTCAAATCAACACAACTGCATGGTGCTCAGCAGGCAGCAGAATTACACAAGAACAGGGCACACCTGCTGAGAATTAAACATTTTTCTCTGCTTGACCACAGGAGCAATTTCAGATCATCTTAAATTGCATTTCCCACATTCTAATATGTTGGACTTTTCTAGGATATTGGCATGCTTTATTAGGCTTTTAAACAGCTCCATCAATGCATATCTAGAATGCGACTTATTTAATGAGGGTTAAAAAGACTGCTGTGGCATTTGTTGTCACTGTGAAAACACACAAAGCTGTTGTCATCAAGGGAAAGTCTTGATGACAGTATGAATCTTCCCTGTATATATGTGGCTGGTTACATTTGTTAGAGGAAGAGCTTGGCTGCTAGTCTTTACAGCTACACGAGTACTTGCTTATCAGGAAAAGCTGTGGACAGATACATGGCATCTGTTAACAGACTGCAAGCTGTTATATGGGCATCTGTCCTCAAAACCAAACACAAAACAGATGTTAGCTTAATGCAAAATAAAGGAACAATTACACATAGCTTTTATATCAATGTTGTCATGAATTCCCTTAAGAAAGTTAAAGTGCTTAGGAAAAACAAATTGACTACGAATTTTTACACATCAATCTATCATAACATAATGAACAGCCATTCATGATATTTATTTTTCTACTACAATTGAAAATATATATAAAAAAAAAAAAACAAGCACACAGTATTCTTGGCATTATAGGCAACTGAACTGTGGATTACTGAAATTATGTTGTGATCATAGTTACAAACATTAGAAACTTGGGTTACTGAGTTTTCATTAGTGTTTATTGTGTTATCATAACTTGAGTTATGAATAACAGTGTCTTTTACACTATTATTACAATATATAGGTACATTGCAATATGTCACTACATTGCATTATCTTTTATTTTTATTTTGCACATTTTCAGTAAATACATTTAAACAAATGAGTGCATTATGCCAACATTTTAAAAACAAGCATACTCCGGAGAAGCTATATTTTAGGGAAAAGATGTGCTAACACAAAAATGGGTTTTTATATTAATTGGTGCTTTTTATTAGGTCTAGTAGCCATCTGTTTGTCAGCCACTGTTACATGCACATTGCTTATTGGAGTTTAAAGATCTTTCTATTACATAGTCTCAAGGAGTAAAAGAACCATTACAATGCACACAGCTGACAATAATAAAATCAGCTGATGGTTAACGTGAAGACATCAGTGTGATGTGTCGGTAACATACCAAATAGGTTTTTAATTTTCTGGAGAGGTTGGGGGCGTCTCTCCAATGCCTGCATCAATCATCATCATGAGAGCTTCAGGTCCCAGTTCCCCATGGGACTTTTTTTCTAAAGGAGTCCCTTTATTTTTCTGACTGGGGGCTGTTTTACCTCTCCACGTGTCATGCAGACTAATTGCTGACTTGTTCCTCTTATGATGATAAACCACATGTCATTTCAGCATAGAACATTAAGATGGTGCATTTAAATAAGAATTACAGCCACAGTGGCTTTTTCTTTATTTTTACTTATATAAAAATAACCCTGGTTTTGTATTTGCATGTTGCCACATTTCCCTGCATTATATAAACCATAATACTTCTCTCTATCAGTACTGTTAATATTTTCTTAATTAAGTTTCCAACCTTTAGGTTCAGTATTTTATATATAGAATTGCAATTTAAATACGACAATGCAAACATATATATTATGTAGGGACTTCAATAGTGGGATGCAAATGTAAAAAAAGGGTTTGAAAGGCATGAAGGCTAGAAGAGCATTTTTAATTGTATATTTCATGGTACGATATTGTTCATTGTCCGCTCATAAAGAAATTGTACATAATAATTGGCAATCTGAACCAATTTGCTACACCCTGTGTTATATAGTTTATTGTGTCTTGAAAATTTTCTTCTAGAAGAATCAGGTGTCAGTGTGTTTTAGGAATGGTCTCTTTTAATTGACAGAACCATAGAAATGTCTTTGTTGAGATTAGTCTAGATGGAGGTATAGAAAATGCTGAAACCATGGAATTACCTTTGAAAATATTAACACTATATCCTTAGTATAATAGATAATATAAAGATGTCTTGTATATTAGATACTGATTTTCTGGATAGATATGGATAGACAGGACTAAAATCAGATATTTCATATGGCATTATAGATCCTTGCAGCTACACTTGGACCACTACTGGGTCTGTGTGTGTGTGTGCGTGGAGGGGTTTGGTAGTTTTTTGTTTCTGCCAGTGGCACCTAAAGGACTATCCTGTGAAACACACATGTACAAGATATAACAATGAGGTGGTTGGTGTACATGATTTTGTGAAGAAATTTTCACAAACATCTAACCTGCACCCAACACCAATTCTCTTCATGAATCTTTGCAAGAATATTGTGATTTGAAAAAAGTTTACATTTCCAGTAACTTGCTGACCATACAGACACAGATTAACATAATGGAGTTATGTAATATACATATTAATAAGGGATTTTCAACAAACACACTCCTTGCAGAGGCAGTCCAGATCCCAATTCAAATTTCAGGGCACTCTGCCTACTTTTCCCACTACAAAACAAGAACATATTCAATGGTATTATTAATATTATTATTATTATTATTATTAGTACGCGCACACTCGAGTCCGGACCGCGGTAATCCGCGATCGATGGCCGCGCGTACTTTCGCGCTTCCAGCGAGCGCGGATTTTATTGTTGAATCAGGGGCAATAAGAGGAGAGGACACTGCCCGAAGAGCTTACAATCTAGGAGGTGGGGAAAGCCTCACACAATGGGAGGGGAGATATAGAGTGGTGGGAAGTAGTGAGGGTTTTAAGAGACAGTAGAAGACTGGTAGGCAGGTTTGATATGATGAGTTTTGAGTGCTCTTTTAAATAGGCAACAAGTAGGAGCATTAGGGGAGCGAAGAGAGCGGCTAGGGTTGTATTTTCTTACCAGGTCAGAAAGGTAAGTGGGACAAGAACTGTGGAGGGCTTTGAAGGCAAAGCACAGGTCCTAAAATTTGATTCTAAAGTGAAATGGAAGCCAATGAAAAGAACTACAAAGAGATGCAGCAGAAGAGGAGTGGTCGGAAGGATGGACAAGTCTGGCTGTAGCATTCATATAAGATTGTACAGGAGAGAATCCAGTTAGTAGAATATCAGAGAGGAGGACTTTACAGTAGTCCAGACGAGAAATGATAAGCGTGTACAAGTTTGGTGGTCTCTGGTGACAGGTAGGTGTGGATTTTGGAGATGTTGCGCAAGTGAAAGTGACAGGACATGGAAATGTTCTGAATATGAGGGGTAAGGAAGAGGGCAGAAGGTGACACCAAGACAACGTGCCCGAGGGGAGGGATAAATAACAGTGTTGTTAACACTAGAAATATGTCAGTGGGAGATTTGGAATTTGAGGGGAGGAAGATGATGAGTTCTGTTTTATCCAAGTTGAATTTCTGAAATCTGTGAGTAATCCATGATAAGAAGGCTGACAGGCAGCATGAAACTTTATCCAGGTCTGAGTGAGGCAAGACAGAAATGGACAAATAGATTTGAATGTCATCAGCATACAGATGGTACTGCAATGCAAAGGAGGATATGTGGCTACCAAGTGAGGAGGTGTACAGGGAAAAAAGAAGCGGTCCATGGACTGACCCTTGGGAATACCAAGAGAAAGTGGGGTGGGAGAGGAGGAATTACCATCAAAAGAAACTTGAAAGGCTTGAAAGGAGCGGTCAGACAGGTAGGAAGCAAACTAAGAGAGAGCAGTGTCACTGATACCAGTAGACCCCATGTGGGGGCCAGGATGGTGGAATGGGCACGGAGTAGATCAAAAGGAGGTTAATTATGATTTACAGGTGGAAGGGGTGTATATGGTTGGATTGGTATGGTGGGCAGAGACATCATGTCTGACTTTGACAATTATATCTCTAAAGTAGGTGGCAATGGCCTTAGCAGAGAAGGTAGTTGTGAGGGGAGCAGTTGTAGGGTTTAGGAGGGAGTCAATTGTTGAGAAGAGGCTGCGTGGGTTGAAAGCTTGAAAGGTAATGACAGCAAATAAATAAAATTGCTTGGCAATAGTGAGTGCCTTGCTAAAGTTTTGTAGCTTGGCTTTGCACAAACAGTCTTTTATAGATGTTTGGTGTGATTGTTGTGCCAGGGTCGGGGTTAGCCGGACGAGGGTGGGAAGGGCAACTTTATCTAGAGCCAAAGAAAGAGTGTGGTTGAACTGAGTGGCAGCTTTATCAGGAGATGTTATTTTATAGAGAGCGGGGGTTAGGGATGTAAGGCAATGTGAGAATTGGTTGTGGTCAAGGTTACGGATATCTCTCTGCCATTGATCAGGTCTGGGATGTGGCAAAGTAGGGCAAGAGTTAGATAGGTTGAAGGTGATTAGGTTATGATCAGAAGGGGGAAATAGTGAGTTGTCAAGGTGAGTGAGGTTTCAGAGTTTGGAAAATACCAGGTCTAAAGTGTATCCAGCAATGTGTGTTGGGCCATTTATGTTCTGTGTGAGTCCAAAGGAGGAGGTAACAAAGAGCAGTTTGGCTGAGGAAGGATGGTTGGGGTCATCCACTGCAAAATTAAAGTCACCAAAGATGAGGGTGGACAGGTTATGGGAAAGAAGCCAAGAAGCAAAGTTATGCAAAAAAAAACAACAGTTTAAAACAACAGCAACAATGAGGGGTAGGGGTATATATATCTCCTGTGATATTCAATAATTATCTTTTTAATCATGGTTGCCGATCTCTTAATGTAAAAGTAATGTAAAGGTTGGGTATGAAAAGAGTAAGGGGGTAGACTGTTTTTCCACAGCCAGCCTTTGCAT
>NC_092858.1:104604845-104607376 GCF_032062135.1 Pyxicephalus adspersus
TGGCTGGCACATACAACTAATATGTAAAGCAGTGCCCTAGGGTGGCATAATCAGCAGTTACTATTCTAATACAACTAAACATTTGCATATCGAACTCAAAAAGATACTTTTTGGAATTTTCAAGATATGCTAAGAACTGTAACCGATAATGACCAATCAGATTTCAGATTACAGGAGACAGATTACTTAAAACATTAACTGATTTGCCGTTGTTCTGGGTTGTTATATTTTTTTTATCATTGTTCTGCAACACCCTGCTGCTTATTTAATATTTGGGAAACTTTAATGTTTTCAGAGGTGAAGTTAAATCAGACATAGGAGACAATCATATTGCAGAGGACACTACTCTGCTGAGTCAAAAAGGAAACATTGAGATTTTCAGGGAAAGGAGTAAAGAAAGTTATCCTGTATCAATGTGGTGCTGAGTTGTATATGCAGGCACTGATATATCAAAAGGAACTGTTGAGTTAGGGATGGAAAGTAGAGTTATCCCCAGGGGCTGAACAACATCAAATTAACAAGATAGGTATCTTGAAGTGAAATGTTGGGATCAAAGCATAGGGACCTCCTTAGAGGTTCAAACATATTAAACAAGTTAGGTTGGGTACTTATATGAATATATCATTGTACTGCTGAAGCAAGGAGTGTGACACAAACAAATTACCAGGTAACCTGTAATAAAATAAAATAGTAAATTGTGAAAGATCATAAACCAAAGGCTGGCTTTAAGATGTGTTTAAACAACCAAGAATCTTAAAATATGCACCCAAAAAGTTCTCAATTCAACCACATTTGCACATTGAGCTTAGTAAGGTTAAGGTTAAGGCTTAGGCAGGCTCAGTGGTCAAGGCTCAGGAAACAAGCTGGATCAGCAATTAGTTGTTATACACAAGCTATGGTTAGGAGACAAGCTAGGCAAGCAACTAGTAGTAACAAGCTCTGGCTATAATGCTGGAAATTGGTGTACGTACACCCAGCTGGATATATTTATAGGTGTTTGGTTGTTCAAGAGGTTAAATTCGTTTTGTAATTTTTATTTGCAAAGAAATAATCATCAGAACTAAGCAAATCAGTCTGCTCAGTTTTACTATAATTCAGTCAACATTCAGCTTGATGCCTGGATCCCCTTTACATAGGCCACCTCTTTCAAAAGCTCCCAGAGGCCTGAACGGATATAGCATTTCATGGCTTTTTTAGAGGTATTATACCATGTGACACTGTGATATTGTACTCTGTACAGAACTACAGAAGATATTAGATCTTTTCAAAAATAAAACATATTTGGAAAATTTACTATAATACTTGTTTATATGAGATTTATGTGTTTTTTGCCTCTTCTTGAGAGATATGGTTCTATAATTTCATATAGTATTTTTACATGGCAGCTTTTTAGTAGGTCAAATTTCAGCATAAAATTATATTAAAAACAGTGTGACTTGGGTGTTTAGGGCACTGTGTTTTTTTTTACCTATAGATTGCTGAAATATTAGTTGGAGTGATTTCCCTTTAAATGTTGTTCAGACCTAATAGGGAGTACAAAGAGCTAAAGTGAAATCCCCCTTCACTGCCTTTACAAGTATTAACTATATTTTTGGGATTTTTTAGGTTTTTCTGTCCCATTGACAAAAGCTACCTGGACAAATTTAAATGATGACACTTTTTTTTTCTTTGCTGTGAAAGTGAGAATCTTTGTAATGCAACTTTGATGGCAATCCTAAAATAAAAAACTTTAAATAATATGTTCAGGGCATGACCTAAGTTTTACATGGCATTTTGAACCAGTATGATTTTTAAAGACAGTCTCAGAGATGGCAAGATTTGAAAACAACTAGATGACGTACATACAGCAGCATCACCACAATCTTATTCATTTTAATTTTAATTAGTTTTAGAAGTGACTCATGAATTTAGGCAGTAATAGGCCTGCTTCCACCAGAAGATAGAAACTTGACAGCAGTTTACTAGGGCTGTTCTTGTTCTCACTGAATCAAAACTGTCCTGACGCTGGCCAGCCTCTATGAAACGCTCAGATACAGCTCTGTAAAAATTGGCCAGCTCCAGAAGATTTAATGAGCAAAAATAGGCTTGAGAAATGAAGTCCAGGCAATTGTCCTGGTGCAATAATTAAGAATGTCAGTCTGCAGATGTTAGAGTTGTGTGAAACCAGTAACAATAATTTAATCTTTCTAAAGGAAGAGGAGGGTGAGGTGAATGTGAGTGACATGAAGAGCCTGATATGTTAAAACTCTCCAAGACTGGAGAAGACAGAGAACCCTTTATGTAGGGTAAACAATTCATTTTTTCTGTGTTTTTTTAGGTGCAACACCCTTTTCTTTAAAAAAAAAAAAAAAAGGGTGCAGCACTGCCCCCTAATTCTCAGACTAGGCTGCCGAGAATGAATGGGAGCGCAAAGTCTCCCGGGATACCTACAATCATCCTGTCATTGGGATAACCTATAAAAAAAAAAAAAAAAGTTTAGTTACACGAACACACACACATTTATTAAAATAATTTAACATTAAAGCCTCGTC
>NC_092858.1:104608331-104620380 GCF_032062135.1 Pyxicephalus adspersus
CATGTAACAAAGTGCCAATAAAAAAGTATAAATAACAATAAATAACCATAAAAACAAAACATAACTATTTTAACAATATTACCAACAAAAAAACAATTAACATTTGTGACTCATATTGGTGGCGTGTGTACAAGTGAAGGGTGAGGCTGCGGGTATGCATAGGGGTTGGAATAGGTAGGGTATTGTGGGTTTAGTTGGTTCATCATTCCTTAGTTCACCCAATCCGTCATGATAATCTCCACAGCACCTGCTTGTTCTGGGCTCATCTGCCGCAGTTTTGACACAATATAGAATCCAAAGCCATCCAAGTGATCCTCTTTTTCATTTAATATGGGCATGGCTTTCTTGAAAGCTTCCTTTTTTTCCATCTCCTGATGTTTTCTTTTCTGACCCCTTTTTTGGTTGGAACTCATTGGAGTGGATGTTGTGGCTGCAGGTGAGCTCTCTGCAGGTTCACTGCAGGAGGAAGTCTGCAATAAAAATAAATAGAACATATAAACAGAACATATTATCATGCATATAAAACTCTTCCTATGTTCTCCTTTCAGTTTCCTGATACACCAGAGGAATGGCTGGCCATCGCGTCAGAATTTCAAGATTTATGGAACTTCCCAAATTGTGAAGGAGCAATTGATGGGAAGCATGTAAGAATTACCCCACCAGCAGACAGTGGATATTGGTATATATTTAATAAGAAAAAATGTATTATTTTAAAAATATTAAAAATATATTATTTTTAAATATAGTTCAAATATGGTTCTGATTTTATTTTGATGCAAAGTTGATTCTGGTTTCCCCTGCAGAGGAGGTAGTGGAATCTGTGGTGAAAATTGATCCAGGTATGTACCAAAATTTTAGAGAGGTAGGTTGCATATAATTGTGTGTAATTTAACTTTTTATTTTTGTTTGCTCCTAAAGTTTCAGAGGGAGAACGAGAAAGTCCTGAGCCAGGCACGTCAGGACAGATGGCGAGAAGTGTTGGTAAGCATTCATATATTGTTTATGCAAAAATGTCTCATATCCATGTGTCGGCTTCACATATATATATATATATATATATATATATATATATATATATATATTTATATATATATATAAATATATTGACTTATTCGGTTTGGTAGTGGAAGCACATAAAGGTGGATTACTTCTTTTAACCAGAAGCAAAATCATCCATGAATGCTGCTTGTAGCCAAGCCCATTACATCAGAAATCATAGGAAGAAATTGACAATCTTATCAATTTGAAGCATGTGAAACAATATGGTCCAAAAAGCCCTCTTTGCCTATTTCTTCCTATAATTTCTCTTTTCCATGTATATGTACACACATTGAAATGCATACATGTTTTGCTTCATGTGCACTTATGTCTATACATACATGCATGAGTGAACATGAAGCAAAACAAGCAATATACACACAAAAAAAAACCTGAATGAGGACTGTGCAAAAGTGAGGTGCATTTTTCAACTGATAATACACAGTTCACGTGCACGTAGCGGGTCCGCCTTGGCGCACAACTTTGAGCTACACACTCCTGAAGTTTGGCGCACAACTATGTGCATCAAACAACTGAGTTTCAACAAGACAATTGTGCTGTTTTTAGCCTTTCAAACAATTCAGAGAAAGGAACAGCTTAAAAACAATCACAATTGACTTTTTTAAACTGTATGTCCTGGGAGATTGGAAAGAAGATCACATTTCAAACCGCCAAAAAACAACCGACAACATTTTACAAAAATGTAAGTAAACATTTATAACTCCTTGTAAACAAACAAACATTGTTACTGGGAAGATGAGTGGTAGCAAGGTGGAAGGTTTGGTTCAGTGCACAATCTGCCACATGTATGCACAACTGGAGCAACAGCTCCTAGGTGAATACCACTGTGACAGATGTGTGTAAGTGGCCTTTCTGGTATCTCGCATTGGAGAGCTGGAGAAGCGCATTGCAACACTAATATCACTGGATCACCTTAAGAGGGGTCTCCTGCTCACTGAGCAAGCAGTTAATGGCTTGGATGTGGAGGGTGGAGAGGTTAATCAGGATGAGCATGTAGAAAGTTGGGTGAATGTAACTAGAGGGAGTGGAAGGGGCACCCAGAAAAGGAAGGCCAGCCCTGGGTTTGAGCACCCCAACATGTTTGCAAAGTTATGTGAAGATGTGCAGGTGGCAGACCCAGTGGTGGCAACTCTAGATGTTACTTCTACCCCCAACAGCCGGGAAAGCAGCACATCTAGTAGTGGTGGGGAGGGAAATGCAGGGAGGAAAAGACAATTGGTTGTCATAGGAGATTTTATCATCAGGAGGACTGATAAAGTAGTTTGTCGGCCGGATCCCTTTAACCGAATGGTTTGCTGTCTTCCTGGTGCCAGGGTTCGGCATGTGGTGGACCGAGTGGACAAACTACTGGGAGGGGCTGGACAGGACCCAGCTGTCTTGGTCCATGTTGGAACCAATGGCAATATAAATGAAAGATGGAGAATCCCTAAAAATCAGTTTAGGGAACTAGGTTTCAAGTTGAAGAAAAGGAGCTCCAAGGCTTTGTTCTCTGGAATATTGCCTGTGCCATACGCAACATGGGAAAGGCAGAAGGCGCTTAGGCAGCTAAATGCATGGCTTAAGTCCTGGTGTAGAAGGGAAGGGTTTGGGTTCATAGAGCACTGGGCTGATTTTTCATTGGGGTACAACCTGTATGCCAGTGATGGTTTGCACCTAAATGAAAGGGGGTCTTCTGTGCTAGGGGAAAGATTAAGAGGAATGGTGGAGAGATATTTAAACTAGGACAGAGGGGGGTGGGACAGTCAAAAAAGGTGGCAGAAAGGTTAGTCAGGGGTCAGACACTAGTGAAGGGTGGATAAGGGATAGTTGGGGGGAGAATTATGGATAATTTTAAGGAGCTTCCCATGTTACAAACAGACATTGGATTGCGCAGTACTAGTTGTACTGAAAAACAAAATGATTTGGCAAACAAGGATGGTAAAAGTAGCAATGGTTTAAAGAGCATGTTCACCAATGCTAGAAGTCTAGCAAACAAGATAGGGGAGTTGGAAGCCTTAATGAGTGAGGAGGATTATGACTTAGTTGGCATTGCTGAATCCTGGTTTTGTACTTTGCATGACCGGGCTGTCAATATTCCTGGGTATACTCTCTTTCGTAAAGACAAAAGTCAAACGAAAGGTGGTGGTGATGTCTGTCTGTATGTGAGAAGTGATCTAAAAGTGAATGTGAAAGAAGAAATTGTGGATAGAACAAGCGATGAGGTTGAGGCATTATGGATTGAGTTGAATGTGGGGTTGAAAAACACACAATTACCCGTGTTTCCCCGATTTTAAGACATCCCCATTAAATAAGCCACCCCCGATTTTTGAAAAAATAAATATATATTTATATTTATATATAAACAAATTTATATATATATATATGTATATATATTGTGAGACATTGACTGGAAAAGTAGTAGAAAATCGTTATATTTCACCTAGGTTTCTTCATTATACAATGTACTAGGCTACAGGAAGTGGATATCTCAACTAGGAAACGCTGGGTGAGATGAGCATGTGTGGGTGGGGGGACTGGTTGAACAGACTGTCTTTTACCATTGCTACTGAGGTCTGCTAAAATGACAAAAAGGACACTGTAGGTTTACTTTGAGTTGTATTGTGTGGCTGGTAGTAGGCCGCCCGTATAGAAAGGGTGATCTTGTGTTTAGTTAGTGCTCAGCCAAGCAGGAATTTATTTTGTGTTTTTGCCTGTATGTAAAGGAGTTATATTTTGCTTGTTGATGAAAATAAAGATAACAGGCAAATCCCGGTGTGAACTGTGCCATTGTGTCACTGTCTCTGACTGCTGTGCCTACCACTATTGAGCTGACCCCCCACAATATATATACACAAATATATAAATTTATATATATACACACATATATATATATATATATATATAGAAGCAAACAAGAACGTGTAAGTACTTGTGACTTTTGTGGGAAAATCTAGTCCGATGGCAAAGCCAAGGTTTAGCCTGCGGAAAGTCGCAAGATTTACCTCTAGGCAGCTTCTCCAATCAGGCATCGTAAGCAGTTAGATAGGCGCCTATCTAGAGGAGCTGAACTCAGTTAACTCTTGCCTAACAGGAAATAAAATAGGCTTATTTCTTAGCTCATATAGATGTTTTAAACATTTGAACGGCACAAACATTTTTTTAGGGCTAAGGGTAATATGTGTGCCATTAGAAAGAATGTTTTTTTAGGGGAACAGTGAGTTTAATGCAAGCTCGCCAATGTGAAACTGCCAGGGCTGCGCATATACATCGGAGAAATCGCTTCAGTTGATGACGTCTGCGCGAGTATGCCAGCGCCTTTGATTTGGTTGATAAATTGATCGAAAGCCTCCGATTTTGTATTGCGAATACGAATGCGCGAGCAAGCTTCCCATTTTGCTTGGTGAATCAGCCTGACTCTCCCTGTTTCATGGTTGAATGGCTGTTCGGAGTGTTGGTGGCAGATGGTGTTGTGCCTTTATTAAGGTAAAATCTAGCAAGAGCACAGCCAAGCTTTCAAGTAAACAGACAGGGCACACTATTACAATGCTAGGAGTACTTGAAATGGTCTCCTTTTATAGACATGGTCCTAAAAAAAATCTTGAAGGAAAGTTATAACATAAAACCCCCTGCACTGTCACTGTTTATGGATAATTTGGTTTCTATGTGAATGTGTCCCCCCCTATTGTGTGTTTTTTCACCTACCTCCTAGATTGTAAGCTCTTCAGGGCAAAGTATTCTCCTCTGTGTCACTGTCTGTATCTGTCTGTCATTTGCAACCCCTATTTAATGTACAGTGCTGTGTAATATGTTGGTGCTATATAAATCTGGTTTATTATTATTATTATTATTATTATTATTATTAATAATAATAATAATAATAATAATAATAACATATGAAGTTAAGGAAAAATAAAACATTTGAAATACATGGATACCACTATGCTGCAAAAGTGTTTACCAACAGTAGTATGAGACTAATGTGCACCCATATTTATACATACTCTAAAATTATTTTTTGTTTATGATCAGTTTAGAGTATGTAAGAGAAAATACAAATAATACTTCTTTTAAAAACAGAACAGTTCAGTTTTATGAAAACGCCATTCCTAAAGAAATGGAAGGTTAAAAGTAAGGTTTTTACTGTGCACATCATGCAGTGAAAATGATCCTTTGTGTGTACAGTGAAGGGAGGTTTGTTGGCAGTTATGCTTTGTAGAATTCTGTCTAGTAAATATACAGAATGATGGGTAGTTGTTGGTAGAAATTTTCATATCACTTTTTTTCATTCTTTTGTATAAGATTCCCTCCAGTTACAATAATGTAGCATAGTAGTAAAGTAAAATCATCATGTGAAGGAAATTTAGATAACATAAAAGCCACATCTAGGTACATTACATGCCTAGTTTGGTCTGCATTTACTAGCCATTCACCAACATTTGCCACTCTAATCAAATGAAAATAGCATTCAGATGTATTAGGTAAATGCTTGTATATTAAAGTGAGGATATTAAGCAAAAGTTCTTTTTTTTGTGAATCAAATGTAGACATTTATGATGGAGTGGAGTTGAGCACAACTGTTCCCCACAAAAATCAATGATGAAACATTGATAAATAAAATCAGTCACCAATGAAAAACAGCAAATGCTGTTCAATGATCAGTGCTGTGAATGTACCATTTGTTGAATTCTGAATACAGACAATGTTTCCATGCTTTGGATTTCCCAATAAAGAATTAAAGGTTTATTTAGTGTTATTTCTCCTAACATTTTATTTAAATTTATGTAAATTTATCTCATACAATCTAACCACTTCTCTACTCTTTGCCTGTTGATCTCTGACCTAGCCCTTCCCCACCTTTACCCTGCCTTAGTTCCTTTCTTACTCTCCCTCATTTTATCCTCCCTTTTTCTCCTTATGGGTTTCTGTTATTTTGTCTTTCTTCTTCTTTCTGTTTTTCAATGTGTAATATGGCAATTTGCTTGCTTTTTTATTATTGTTTAATAAAAATGTATTGAAATTCTACTAAGTAATACTAATAAGCTAATACTTTCAGGTTATATTCAAACTCAAGCAATCCGTTGAAGTGCATTATTGCAGATGACTTTTTAGCAATGCAGCCCACCACAATACTTATTGTAATGTGCTGCAGTGCATTTGTGTATTTCACTCCACTGTAAAATGCATCCAGACACTAATCACAATGAATGGCATTACAGCAAATCACATATAAAGTAGGTGTATTAGAGGAATAAATATTTAGGACATTGCTGCAATGCACAAGTGCGAATGAGCATGTAATGATTTTTAAAGCTAAAATACAATAATGGCTAATGTTATATATACAGCTGAAATTCATATATGGCAATTACTTTACTTGACAAGGGATTTACAATACTGTCCATTCAAAAACAGATTACAAAAGCTACTGTAAACAAACATTATCCCTTTTAACACACACATATACCTACAAACTCTCCTACAAACACATGTTCACCAACGTACCCGCCATCACTTCCAAAGTGGCACACAGACAGCCACTGGAACAGTTTTATTACTCAATTACTCATACAAGTTCTTGAGTGTTGGACTACCAAAAAATGTGCCAACTTAGAGCATGGAGATTTTGGGGTTTGACGATACAACAATATCATCTCCCAAGTCTGAAATGTTAAATCACCACTAGACCAGACAATAGACTTTGCAGTGGCAACAACTTGATTCTTCTTTGTCAAAGTGATTTAAAACCAAAAAGACAGCACTCAAGGTCATAGTTGTGTTTTTTTTTGTTATTACAATTGTGGTATTTTGATGACTGCATAGCATTACAAGGCTCCAACAGTTATTAAAGAATACCACTATAAATTGATGCAGATTAAAAGAAGGAAATACTTTAATTTCTCACTGAGTAATATAGAATTGGAATATCAAAATAATTGGTACAAAATACACAGGTTCATATTTCTAGAATACCCAGATTCTTACATTTATATATATAGTGTTTGTATTGTATTATACATTAAAATAACATTTATTGTCAGGTGCCTGTTATTAGTAGATATTTGTGGCATACCAAGTAAACTTATATTAAACCTGAGTAAATAAACCTGATCTTATATAGACTAAGTGCATAACAATAGGTTGCTCTCAGTTAATATTATTTGTAATAATAATTTTAATATTATTATTATTATTATTAATAATAATAATAATAATAATATTAATAATAATAATAAACAGTTAAATGACATTCATTAGATTAAGAGATTTAGACAGCAAAATCCACATGTAAATTAAAGTCCACCCAATTTTTTTCACACTTCACTCCCTCTTCTTGTCCCTTAATGTGATAAGCTGCATTAGGAAGGGAGCCAATATTGCCATTCCCAAAATTTACATTTACCATCAGTATGTATACTGATTCTGTGTATGATTTATACTCAGTTTGAACAGCCCCAGTTTATCACAGGGTAATCTTAAAGTGAAGCTGTGCCCAGATCATACACACAATTTTATATTTAATAATTCTCTATACATGCATCAAAAGCACCTTAAATAAGCCCTCATTCTGCATACCATCCTGTTTCTGTGGAATGTTTTAGTTTTAGGAGAAAATTTACAGCAGAATCACTGTGTGTACGTTAAATCAAAATACATCTCCATGCATTGTACAATCACTTTAAAGCGTTTTTTTTTTTCTTTAAAGCAGACCAGCCATCTTTTATATATACGTAAAAGAAGGAAAATGTAAACAGCCCCTGCCCCATGTGTGTAAGTAAAAGTAGAGGCATTTATGATGCACAAAACTTGCAAGATACATATTGGGTATTACCATGCAAGTCAGAGTGAAGGAAATAATTATATAGTTATTTCCTAAATGATGTTCTGATGAATAAATTAGCTAAACCTTTAGACAAAAATAGGTATCATAACTTGTTCTGAATTTGCAGGTGGACCTTCAAATTATAAATGTATTGTGTGAATAAACTGAATGCATGATATCTGTGTATTGTGTTGCCACTGAAGCTGCCATGAGTTTTATGCATTGGACTGCAAGCTCCTATCTTTGTTGCAGTCAAATAAGGTTTTGGGGGGTCTTAAGTGCATTTTCCTTAAACATTAAAAGGCATTTAGGCATGAAAAATTGACAGAAATGCTCTGATTGGGTTTAGTTAGGATTTTCTTTTAAGAATCCATTGTGAATTTAGAATATTTGGGTTCTTTGCCCTCCGGAACAAAGGGCAGTGTTTTTGCTTGTTACCAAGGTGTTACTAGTAATATAACTCATACAAAACAAAACACCAGTCTGAACATAGCCTTAAGAGATTCTTGTCTGTGTTTAAATACCTTCCAAAGTTATATCAAATATATAGCAAAAGTGTTTTGTGTGCATCAGCACAACGAAAACATTCTACCTCCTGGCTAGTCACAAGACAAAGTAAGTCTGCAATCTCTAGCACAATGTTCATGCAGTCGGTCTCTCTCTAACACACCATACTGCTCTCTCAGAGAGAATTTAAATTATACATCAGGTGGAGAAAATGGTTTAGGTACTGTTTATCTTTATACTGTTCATCTACTAGTCATGCCTACATGGACCAACAACTTACCTAAAAGCAAACTAAGAGATTACGCAAACTGCCATTGCTGATCTAGTTGGTGTTCTGATCCTCTGTCTTCAATACCTCCTGAATCACTGACCTAGATTAGGTTTACATCACAGGTGTTCAGCTAACTGTCACACAGCTATCTGCATGCTTGTTGCAAGTTAGAAATTCCAAGATCAGTTTTGCATTCTGGTAATTTGCATTCTTTTACTAAATTTAACAGTGGCAGTTTACATAATTTCCCAGGTTTAAACCCCTTTAAAAAAAAGTGCCAACAAACTAGAAGGCAGGTGAATCCTTTCCACTACTCTCGACCTAAAGGTAAGTTGTGTCATAGCATGAAAAAATAAAAGTGTCAATTTAGGAGAACTATTGCCAATTGGCTGAGGTTCAATGTATATTTCCATATGTTCACTTGAATGCATTGAGATGCATTACATTTCTTGCAATTAAATTTTTATTCATTGAAATATATATCTTTAAAAAAAGGGTGGGGGGCAATTATCTACACAACTAGTGGTAATGTCCTGGTGGGATGTTATTTTTTCTACATGTAATGAAAATCATAATGATTTCTTGGTGTGGTCACATGAGAAGTAGTTCTTTTATTGATCCTCCCTAGGCCTCTTAGCTCAGAAAAAATGATTGAATTGATGCTTGTTTGCCATGACACAACAATTGATATCTGCTTTAGAAACCTGCCATTACTGTTCATTTTGAACACTTTCTGGAAAAATGTGGTATCTGGCTGCATTTCTCCAAATGCCCATCCAGGCCAGATCCCCACATACACACGCACCTCATTCCTCCACTTTTCCCTATACATATTCTCCGTCTCCCTATTAATATCTTTATGTTATTCATTTGTCTAGTATAAGGGGATTTAGTACACCACTTTTTACAAGACTTTGTCAACGACTTACCGATTACTACATTGGTGTTTGCTTTGTTTGTTATTCTCATTGAAGTAGACAATAAATATAAATGTAACCATAAAAAGAACAAAAATGTACTGGTATGGATCTAAGGTCAACATCAGTAAACACATTGCACAACTTTAAAGTCATAGAACACCCAGCCTTATTTCACAGTATTTATATCACTACACTATACAAATGTATAGGTACAGAGTATAACAAATAATGCGCTTGCACAAAATTTACAGATGAAGCAACACAATAAGGCACAATTTGTAAACATCCGCTGAATGATTTGAAAAGATATTGTTCATGCCTATAAAAGGTTTTTTCTCCCTGTCTTAACTGTACAAACAAGTTTTAACGTGAAAAGCGTCTTGTCTATATATAGACTTTCATATCCCACAGAAGGATCACAGCTGGATGATAGTTCAGCTCTTCCCTATGTTTCTTTTGCCATACACCTTGCAAATTATGCTCAGAATCAAAACCTGAAGCTGTTTATCTTCACACCTTAAAGGCAGGGCACTTTCTCTGTTCAAAGCCTAACAATAACAGCTTGACTGCCGACAGCCAGCAAGGGGTAAAGGATTATATGTCTGGATCTGTTTAAGGGTCATATCCTTTTCTAGTAGGGTCATTGCACAATTATTGCACCCAGAGATGCACTTAAGTCGAGAGTGAGACGCAAATCTGTGCAAACTACTTTTCTTGCTTTTATTACATTTTGGATACCAGAAAGATCCAAAATATTTTATACTGAGTTTTTTCTTATTTCAATAAAATGAAAAGTGCTGCATTTAACACAACAGAAATGCAAGTTATTTTTTAAAGGCAGCACAAAGAGAAATATTATGACAGAGTGCAGCTGGTAATGTTTATATTCATGATTTAAACTGAAAGTTAGTGATAAAAAATACTTTTTTTTGGCCAGTTTTGTAAATTAGTCTGTAGTGCTAAAATGGCACAGTAAACATATATATGTTGGGTTGTTGCTTACAAAATATTATAAAAAAAAGTATACTATTACAAAAGCCTAAAACATACACTGCATCTTTAGCTGGGTAAAGTATGAAATAAAGTAAAGGTAAAGACAACGGCATATTCATTCAGTCCTTCACCTGAATGCAGCAGGTTATACTGTGTGAAAGATTCTGCCACATGTCCCGACACCATAGCTATGGCTGGGCATAGCTCCCCATCTGTCCCTCATTTTCAACAAATCCATCTGTTCCTCTTTGTCAATATGCTTAAACTGTGTGTTTTATTGTGCTAAACGTTTATCAAATCATTGAATTGTTCAGTTTATTTTTAAAAGCCAATATAAAGTCACAATGAAAATAAACAATTTTGGATTAAACCAGTACATTGTTTGTGTATTAATCTTTATGGAATGCATTACTGGACATGTGTCCTTTGCCTACATTTCATGCTTTAATGTTGGGAGATACGATGAGTGGGAGTCAGCAACCAAAGACAGCTAGGAGCTGCTGGATGGTAAACAAAATCTTAAAAGATTTGGTTTTAGCTTCCATTACATAAAGAGTTTGATAATGCCTACTACATACTGACAATTCTATTCTCTGCATTACAGAAAGAAAGCCAATATTGAAACTAATTACAGTTCGGTTACTGGTTTTCTGGTCACGTGATGCTTGAATTTTTTTTATCATTCTCAGTATCTATCTGTCCTTTTGCTGGGGCTTCATAATACATGGAAGCAAGAATTGAACAATTTGAACAATCAAGCTTTGCATCCTTGGGACACATTCTACACACGGAATTCAAAGGAAGAGGAGGAAATAAAGGTGAGTGAGTATGTGTTCTCACCCTAGGAAAATAAACTTATTACTAGCCAAACACTAAATAAAATAAAGGAAACAAAGTTTTGGGAAATAAAACTAATGAAGCTAAAATATAAAGACTGGTGAGTTGCAATATATTTTTTTAGGCAAGACTAAAAGCATCATCAATAATACAATAGTATTCTTATAGTAATAGTATAACTAGTATAATAATAATAATATAATATAATATAGTATATTAGTAATATTATAGTAATAGTACAATAAGTAGGTACGATGATCATCAGTTGACCATGAGGGAAAGCTAAATTGGTAAATGGCCATGTTTATTTGTTAGTGTCTATGGCTGATAATGCTTGTAAATATATACATGTTACTGGCATCTATAGGTTTGACATCATGACATTATACACAACTGGTTAAGAATTTTGTATATGTGTATGCAAGTTCATGTGTCTGTTTTTCACATAAGTGATAAATATGTTCATGTTAATAGTTTTTTGCACATGAGAACATCAATCTTATTTTTAGGTTTTTAAGTTTTGAAAGAAAATTTCTGCAAAACTATTTCAAAACAGCCCTCTAACATAATTACCTATCATATACATGTTGGTAGCTGCAAGTAGGAGAAATTACAGATAGGATTTGTGTCAATTACCGTATTTTTCGCCGTATAAGACGCTCC
>NC_092858.1:104620930-104660852 GCF_032062135.1 Pyxicephalus adspersus
AATTATTTTATAACACGGTATTTGTCGTATAAGACGAACCAACTTTTCCCCCCCTGCAGCCAGCGAGGAGAGGAGACACACGCTGCAGCCAGCGAGGAGAGGAGACACACGCTGCAGCCAGCGAGGAGAGGAGACACACGCTGCAGCCAGCGAGGAGAGGAGAAACACTCAGGATCGGTTATCGGGTGAGTATCTTTTTTTAATTATTTTATAACACGGTATTTGTCGTATAAGACGAACCAACTTTTCCCCCCCAGGTTTGGGGAAGAAAAAGTGCGTCTTATACGGCAAAAAATTCGGTATTAATTTTTTACGGTTTCTTTTTTCATTTTTACAGTATTGGAATGTTCTTTGTCAGCACAGTTTGGAATTGTAGATGAGAAAAAATGACACTGAAATACAACTTTCAACTTTAGTATATGAGCAGCATGGTGGCTCAGAGGTTAGTGCAGCACTAGGTCACAGGTTCAAATCTTGGCCAGGACACTATCTGCATGGAGGTTGCAGGTTGTCCCTATGTCTGTGTGGGTTTTCCCCCAGGTACTCTGGTTTCCTCCCACATCCCAAAAAACATGCAGTTGGGTTAATTGGCTACCACCGAAATTGACCTTAGACTGTATTAAAGACACATGATTATGGTAGGGTCATTAGATTGTGAGCCCCTTTGAGGGACAGCTAGGAACATGATGATGGACATTGTACAGCGCTGTGTTATATGATGGGTGCTAAATTATTACTGTGTAATATTAAAATTAGCAGTTCAAGCCCACTTTCTAGTTCAGATATCCCATGCTCAGGAAAATTATCCAGTTACAGGTGGCACAATTGGCAAACCAGTCTCTATTTTCTAAAGAGGACTGACATCTGTGCATCTCTCTATAAAAGATATTGCACGATTACACAAGATACAATTTATTACTACAGTGCTATTCAGACAGAGGAAGAGAAAGCTTGGAGCAGCTAAAAGAAACAGATATGAGAGGAAAAAAATGGACACACAGTACTTCCCAGGGCATCATTTCGGCCACTGCTAGTCAGGGACAAAGCTTGGGGCAGATAGTTATTAGGGACAGATAGGATTAAAAAAAATAATAAAAAATAAAAGCAAAAGGCAGTTTTCTCCTAACCAAGCTTTACCACTTGTGGATTGGCTGGTACATTCATTATCTTAGTCACAGAAGTGGGAAGAACATCATGAACATGATACAGTATCCTGAAGCCAGGGTACCTCTGCTTTCTCCGCAACACTTATAACCACTGTCTCTGAAGGCACAGGTTCTTGATTGCCTCTTCTGCTTGTGAACCATATTCCTGAATTTCTGGGAAATGAGACTGCTTGTGCTGGTGACAGTGATGATTATTGTGGTGGTTGGTAGTGATGATGTTATTCTGGACAAGACACTGGAACCAAGTGAGAGTGATGAGGAGGACAGTGGTGGAAATTAGAAGGAAAATACTGGTAACTGGTACTGGTAACATCCTTTTTGGAAGGCATGATTTCTCATAAAGTTTTCAGGTCTCCGTGCATTGAAGTTGCAGATGCCTCTGACTCTCGCACAGCTCTGATGAATGCTGTAAAGGCAATAGCTGATCCATAACAGTGGCAGCTAATTAGAAACAAGTGAAACTCATTGAATCCTATGCTGGATTTGATGCTGCATAGGGAACAGAAGGATGACTCTCATCCGTTGTCTCTCAATCATGGAGATCATAGTGGGGCTTTTCCAATACAGCAGAAGGTAGCTGGGACACAAGAAATTAGTCTACCGGTAGTAGACACTTATTGGGTCATGCTGAGGATGAGGATGCAGTAGGTGGCGGAAGGAGCGGGTTCAGCATACAGCTTGTAGCTGGCCAGCTAAAACCTGTCCTAGGTTATTAGTGCAGTATATTCTGTATACACCTAAACCTGCCAATAACCCCACTATACAGCTTATATGTTCATATGTTTAAGCTAGATGCAGAGTTATCACCGTATTTTATGGTTGTGAATGTTTATAACAGTTATATATATGCATTTTGTTAACATAGACAGAAAAGGAAAATATACCTTATCATTATCTAGCTAGAAGATAAGCCAATCACAGTGAGTCTTACACTATGCAGAGGCTTCAACCAATCACAACCAGCCTTACACTGTGTTTATGGGGAAATTCCCTAGCAAACCATGCTGTATTCAGTGTGCTAACACAGAGAGATAGAGAGAGAGAGAGAGAGAGAACAGCCAGAGTTCCAGCCAGAGAGTTCCATAGAAGTAGACAAAAGGCCAAAAAGTTCCACTGTGGCAGGCGCAGCACTATGAGGTGCCTTGTGCGCTGTGGTATTAGAGGAATTATAGAGTAAAGACAGTCTGATCAGACTAAAGAGAAACAGAAATCATAATTCTTCTAATGCCACAACGCACAAGGCACCTCATAGTGCTGCGCCTGCCACACAGCTGGGCAGACCAGATTTGTTGTATTTGTATGCTTGCTTGTTTTCCTACTGACAAGCATATTGTTGACAACAAACAGAGGTGAATACTGGACAGCCACACACCTAAGCTATGTGTACACATGTCAGATAATCCTTGCCTGAGATGAACAGTCATGCTCATCTCGGGTCAAAATCTGATAGATGATCAACCATTAAAAAATGATGTTGGGTCTATCTGTTTGCTGTTTTCTCTTGCTCCTTCTCCCAAGACCCAACTTGAACTATTTCACTGCTTCTCCTAAAAGCTTTGAGAATCAATTGCTCCACAATGGCCATTATTTATTAAAGCTCTCCATGGCTGGAGAGGATACACTTTCTTCAGAGAAGCTGGGTGATCCAGGAAACCTGGATTGGATATCTTTAAAGTCATTTGCTAATTGTTTTCAATCCTGAACCAGATCCTTTGCAGATTTTTTACTGCTTGTTAAACTAGTAAATTTAATTGGCTTAGCCTTACCATTGGTTTACTTTAAGGTTAAGTATCTTCAGTTTTTAGAACAATAATTCTTGCCAGATACCAAGATCCCATGATAGCATAAAATAATGTTTGTCATGCTGTTTCCTACTTATGCATATATTTGTCAGCACACTCACTGAAAATTAATCAGGCAAGGATCGACCTTCCATAGTTCTGAAACCAAAACTACTTTTTGTCACAATCAATATTTTATTTAGATACCATGGGGAAAACAAACATAATGCATACTGCATAATAACCAAGTGAATGGTACATCAAATATTTGTAGTTAAACATAAGGAGCACAAATCAGCTAAAGGGGGTGTGGCTTGGCATATGGTGGAGTAGGACGCGTGCTTTGAGCTCTCCAGTCCGCGGCCAGCATTTTCAGCTTTCCTGCAGCTTTTTCTTCTTCCCCATAGCACACCAATAGGCAAGCATGGACACCGGGACTCTGGTGTCTCCTCTGGCGGTGCCTGATCCCATGAAATCGGCACCTTCTTCCACACAGGCAGCTCTTTAGCTCCAGCCACGAGGAGCCAGAAAGCAAGCAAGATGGTTGCAGATTGCCCGTCAGCCTTAGATCCCCCTGCTGCAGCAACTCCACTCTCCTTCGCACAGCAGCTCCAGAGATCCTCTCTCACAGACCCCAATGGCTACAAGCTCTCTCAGAGGGGCACCATTCGCACTCCAGCATCCTCAGTGGGACCTGAAATCTAACTTGCAAACCCTCCCCACTAAATTGGATTTAGAGAATGTAGTTCAAAGGATGCAGAGCACTTACAAATCAAAAATGGGAGAACTCAAGAGAGATCTTGGGAATAGAATTGAGGAAACTGAAAGTACAACAGAACACCTCAGGGGCAGCCTCAATTAACACACTAAGGCCTTAAATGCTCACTCCAATCTCATAAAACAACTCATCTATCAACATGACAATCTTGAAAACAGGAATAGGCGCAATATTATTAGAATCAGAGGGATCCCTGAAAGTATTGGCACAGAGGAACTGATCCCAGCGGTGACTGCAGTGTTTAATGAACTACTTCTTAAACCGAAAGATCGTCACATTGAATTTGACAGGGTCCATACATTTAACTCTGAGGCCTAGAAACCCAGACCCTATGAGGCCCTGTGATATTGTACGCAGGGTTCACTCCTTTCGCCTGAAAGAGGATATTGTGCGTGCAGCCCGCGTGCAAGCCTCTATCTTGTTTATTGTCCTACCAATCATCCTCCTACAGGACTTGTCCCGTCACACTCATAACCCAATGTAGGGCTCTTAAGCCCATCCTGGAAATCCTTAAGTTTCAGAATATTAAATACAGATGGGGGTTTCCAATCCAGTTACTGGCCATCAATAATGGGAAAACAGCCTCCCTTCGTCAGTTGGAGGACTTGCTTACTTTCCAGTGTTCCTTGGGACTTTTGGATCCTCCGTCTCCATGACCTTGGATACAAGCCAGGCGCAAGTCTCACCGTACAAGTCCCTCTTCACCCGTGTACCAGGACACTCACAACCGTTGATGAGGGCTATGGCGATATGTATATCCTACTCACTTCCCTTTTCTTGGGGTTGCCCTTCCCAGGGTCATTGCTTGCCCTGGACGGCTGATGATTAAATTCCTGTTTGCCTTGGTTTAACTTCTTGTTTTTATTGCAGTCATTACTAGTCCTGTTATTATTGTGGTATAACTGCACTAATATTTTTCAGTCTGCTCAATTCTTATGTTTACTATGAGAGTTTGGATGCATTTTTCTCTATGTGCCTTCATACCAAGCCGCACTGTTACTGTTTTACTTTTGTGATATATGCTGGTTGTTGATGCTCAACGTGGGCAGGACCCTTCTCCTGTTGCACCACCCATGATACCCCATTTCGGGATCTTGACACAGGTTTTTGCATCTTACACATTATTTTACCCCCTTACTATCCATTCACCCCAACACCCCCTGAATCCCCCTTTCCACTTACCTTTGATCTTATCCTCCCCTTTGGGAACAGGAGGGGAGACCAACCCAGATTCAGTATTGGCTTGCGGGTATGGTCTAACCTCGCCCCTGTTCACTTGCAATTTGGTATTTTGCCCGCTAGAGGCCCCAGAGGTACATGGATACTCAATGATAGTTTACTAGGCAACTGTATGGCTGAGATCAACAAAGCCATAACTACTTTTAATCCGGTACACGCACAGGACACCACACACCCCATCATCCAATGGGAAGCCCTAAAATGTGTCCCCAGGGTTTTTTTTTTTATTAAGCATGGCTCTTGCTTGAAAAAAGCTAGGTCAACTCAAATTCAACAACTTCTGGCCCAAAAAGCGGATCTGGAGGCTATCCATAAACGTGACCTGCTGCCAGATACCCTGGTGGAACTCTCCAACGCTCGGCATGAGGTGTTGCGCATTTTAGATTCCCAATCCTTGATAGCTAGGGATAAAGTGAGAAGGCACTATTATGAGTATGCAAACAAATGCGGCAGGCATCTTGCTCGTACTATCTATCCTAGACCCCCTAAATCCTATTAATTAACGCAGGGGGGCTCAGGTACATGGTAACAGAGACATCGCTAGGGAGTTTGAGACCTTCTACACCAAATTGTACAATCTACCCTCACAGGCACCTCCCCCTCTCCCATTCCCTGGCTGAACACATTCACTCTTACATTCAAGAGACTGCACTCCTTACTTTGGACGCCCTCACCTCCGCTCAGTCGAATACTCCTCTGAGCCCTGGAGAACTCCTGGGTGCTATCAAATCCCTCCAGTCCGGTAAATGTCTTGGCCTGATTTTATAAGGCCTTGGCTTCTCCACCGCCATGACCAGAGCATTTAAGGCAGTGGACCGTGATCACCCATTTTCTCCTGACATACTTCTAGCAAACATAGCGGTTCTGCCCAATTTGGGGAAAGACACGGCTTACTGAGGGAATTATCGCCCTATTTTACTACTCATGTTGTTATTAAATTATTTTCTCTTCCCTCTATCCTCAAGGAAATGGACGGGTTTGGTTATTACAGTAACTTTAAAGTGAACCTTTTCAAAACACAGGCCATGAACATTTCTCTATCGCCCAAACTGGCTTCTCAATTATCTCCCCTTTAAATGGTGCAGTACTCACATCACATACCTAGGGGTTTCTATTCCATCAAATCTTACCTGCCTTTTCCAGCTCAACTATGCTCTGCTGCTCAAGGCCATATCCCATGATTTGGACACTTAGCAAAAATTTCAGGTTTCCAGGTTTGGCAGGATGCATGTCCTTAAACTGGACAAGCTTCCCAAAATATTATGTCTTTCAGGCCGTCCCCAATTTTTCAGGCTTTTAAATTTGTATGGCGTGGTCACTGTCCCAGGATTAGGCATATATCTTTATGTAGATGTAAACAGGTTGGCGGTATGGGTCTGCCTGGTTTTGAACTGTACCATGCCGCTGCCTTACTTACCAGGGTAGTGGAGTGGCAATCCAAACCGGAATGCAAAATATCCACTCAGATGTAATAGGATTTTCCCCCCTGGACCTACGAGCGGTGGCCTGGACACAAACCTTCATGGACTCCCCACACTCCTCCCTACTCTCTCATCACCCTAGCGACCATGAAGATTTGGCGCTCTACTAGAGATCGCCTTTCTCTTTCCTCTAAACCCTCTCCTCTGACCCCCTTATTCAATAATCCCTCCTTTCCTTTCAGGTTACACCAACACAGGATAGCAGGATTTACAAGGGAAAATTGGCCTCAAACCAGACATTTTCTGGATCTGACACTAGGTACTTTCATCCCTGCTGGCTCGAGCCCAGCGAGGTCAGTATCCTGGTTGACTTCCATGCAATTGTTAACTTTTTGTAAATCCTTGCATCTTTCACCAACGTACATAGGCCCCTGACTGGGTTTGAGAAACTTTGTTCTCAAGCTACACCTCCTTGGCACCTGGTTTCCTTAATTTATCAAATTCTCATTGGTTATTATGATTCACCCACACCCAAGTTTGTTCCTGTATGGCACAGAGATCTGGGACACCAGGTTGTGGAGTCGGACTGGCTAACAGCTTATGATCTCACACATAAATCCTCAGTCTGTGGATACACACAGGAGAAAAACTTCAAAGTACTGACACGAAGGTATAGAGATCCTGTCACCCTCCACTGCATGTTCCCTTCTGCTTCTAGAGTTTGCTGGCGATGCGGTATTGAGGAGGGAGACTATCTTCATATCTGGTGGTCATGCCCGACTTTGCAACCGTTTTGGTATGAGGTGTTCATCATTTGCTCAGATTTGTATGGCATTCCCTTGGCTCCTTCTCTAAAAGTAGCTCTATTGTCTATAATGCCTAAATCTCCAGGTTTTTATAAGAAAACTTTACACTGTCAACTGTTGGCGGCTGTCTGCCAACTTATACCGCTATATTGGAAACAGTCCTCCCCCCCCCGACCCTTGCTGTCTGGGTTGACAAGGTAAATATTATCATGAGGATTGAAGAAATCAGAGCATTTGATAATCATTGTATGGATAAATTCAGAGCACGTTGAGCATGCTGGGAACGTTTTAGCTCTTCATCTGCGTTGCAATCTAGATCGGGCTCCATCTCCCTTCTCCCCAGCCCTTCTGTGGTGTAATGTTCCCATTCCCTCCCCACCCTCCCCACATTGTCTTCCCCTCCCATATCCTACCCCCCCCCCCCTTTATTTTTTTTCTTTTCTTTATTTTTTTATCTTTTAAGAATAAAATACATGTTGAAAGAAAAAGGCTTGAACCAGGCTCCTAATTGTTTTATTGTGTTTCTTTCTTGTTTATTGTTGTTATTGAGGTGACTTGCATTTTCATAAGTTTATATGCTGGACTATATTATGTGTCAATCTCAATATTGTGTTTTTTCTATCTCTGAATTTTTTTGTTTTTGTATTGAGCCTTTGTCTGTTGCCACTATGCCACTTGCACTTTGTTCATTTCATGTAAACTGTTTGTATATTTTGGTTGCTAACCTCAATAAATTCATACTTACCCATAAATCAGCTATAATTATGACTGTAATATTAGTTGTAAATTAAAAAAGAGAAGAAATCATCTAGGGCTCTTTTTATAATATTTACCAGGGAATCTGACATTCCTTCAAACATTCCCTAGTAGAAATCAATTACTGCCTTACTACTGAAACACATGGATTTGGGAGATTCCCATCAGGCAATGTTTAAGGTAATATCAGTTTCCCTGTTTTTTTAAATAGAGCCCCTAGAGTATGCTTTCCATTGGGTGGATATATTGTGTTTTTTTGCCTTAAATGATATAAACATAAAATTAATAATTACCCAACCAAATTTAAAATCGAATAAGGCATATTGTTTTTAGAAATTACCTTTGGAACTAAGCACCACAAATTTAAAAGTGCTCTGTGAACCTGTGCTTGGCTTTAAATGTGCAGCTATAGGACTCCTTGTGCCTTTTAATGCACTGTTAAGTTTTACAAATGTTCACTGTCTATTTTCTGTGACTATAAGTCATCTATATATTGTTCTTCCCATTTGGGGTGTGACATGGTCACATCTGATTGGCCTTTTCAATGACTGAATTTAAAGAAGAGAGGAAATATATGTATTGCAGTGATGCCAGCACATTTGTTCTATGAAGATATTCCATCCATAACTTTGTTTCTATACACTGTTTGTTTTCACTTATCATCCTGGTTGCTATTACAGTTTGCTTTGTAAAAGTTGGGGCATGTTTATTTTAGAAAATTTCTATTTACTCCCTGTACTGGTGAACCAAAACAAAATGAGAAAATCTCTGCAAATTAAAGAAATATTCTATTTTAGCTGCTAGTGGAGCAGATGCCTCTACAGGAAGAGTATCCCCTCTTGTTCCAGTGACAACCAAAAAATATGTATTTCCCAACGTTAAAAAGGACTATGATTCTCCTCAGTGGTGACACAGACAGACTAAAGAGAAAGGTCTTAACTTTTTCTCACTCTATCCAAAACTATAAAAAGTAGAAAAATGTAAATACACATGGAATGGAAAATGTAAATACACATAGATAACATGATAAATAAATAAATAAATACAATTATAAGAGTACAATATTACCCAGGTTGCTGGAAAAATTGTTAGTCTTTGGCTTATTATATGATATTAGTACGTGCTTTGCACTGATAGATATTGAAATAAATAAATAAAAACCGGGTACAACAAATGCTATGGTCAAATGTTCTTTTGGTGGACAACATGAATTCAAACGCTGCATAGTTTTTTGGTGGCAGGAGCTCAGTGATGATTCTCTTAGCACCACCAAACCCTAAGGGTATGTACACACATCAGATGATTCTCGACCAATGCGTTTCTCAGCCAAGAATCTGGCATGTGTGTATGTTGCCCAACATCATTCATAGATCTATCCTGATGGATCCATAAATGACCCATTTTATTATTATTATACAGTATTTATATAGCACCATCATATTACACAGTGCTGTACAAAGTTCATAGTCATGTCACTAACTGTCCCTCAAAGGAGCTCACGATCTAATGTCCCTACTATAGTCATACATGGTTACTGTGGTCACATTAGGGGGAAGCCAATTAACCTGACTGCATGTTTTTGGGATGTGGGAGGAAACCGGAGTACCCGGAGAAAACCCACGCAGACACAGGGAGAACCTGCAAACTCCATGCAGATAGTGTCCTGGCTGGGATTTGAACCTAGTGCTGCAAAGGCCGGAGTGCTAACCCCTGAGCCACCGTGCTGCCCTTACCATGGGACCCATGGGGAAGGACCACTATAAAGGTTAAGGGAGAAAAGCACAGCAGGATGCCACTCACCTATCATCCCCCCTCCCTTCTCCATGGAACAGAATGGAGCTGTGTGTACAGCACTTATTCATTCATCTTTCACTCTTTGTCACTGGAAACGATAATGAAAGATCATTTCCAGCAACAAAAATGACATGTGTATAAGCAGCCTAACACTAAATTCCCCAGCTTTATCTTCAGTCTTTCACAGTTGTACAGGATTTTTTTCTGTTCTGCAATTGCTTACTTTGATTTCATTGTACACTGTAAACTTCTCCTAGGAGAAGCAATGGAGCACACTTTGTGATGTTTAAATGTTGATGTTGATGTTCTGCCTATGTTTTACAGAGAAACACAGAGAACTAGCGATGACAAGGAAAGTTTGAAATAAAAACAGAAAAGTTTTGTTTAAAAATGTCATAGGCCTTGTTAATTGGGGCAGAAGGCTCCATAGAAGGCAAATTCTAGGCATTTACTCATTGAAACTAACGTAGCTTGTGAATACTTACCTCTAAAAGGAGAGCAAAATGTCTGGAAATTTTTTTCTAATTTAAAGACAATAATTATGAATCATTAATTTTCTCAAATCAGAAAATATAGTAAAAAATAAAAATATTAATAAGTACATTTTTTTATTGGCAATGCAGTCCTAATTTTTCTAGTATGCAAAAACTCCACAGCAACAAGCATTTATTGTGTAAAGACTTGCTGTCTGTTTGGGTAGCAAGCAGCCTTTTTAAATTTCCAAGACTGTGGAGTTAGACGGAAAAAAAAGGCGAGCATGAGCCTGCAACACTCCCTCCTCAAATGCAATCCCCTTGCTGTAATTTCTGTGGTATTGCTTCATCTTGGGTGCAGATATATTTGTGTCAAGGTGCAGCTGCACAGATAGCCAGCGCTGCCTTACTCTATGCATAGTAAGAGGCTTTCAGAGAAAGAGGTTATGCCCAGAGCAAGGCCTTATCAGAGCAAGCTGCCTGCCATTTATCTGATTCCCTATCGAATATGAAAACAGGCCTCAATCTGCTGCTTCTATTTTCTTTGTGAAAGCTATGGGTGGAATAATAATTTAGTTCATTTTTTTGTTTGTTTTGAAGTAACCTTTTTATTTTTGCAAGTTTACAATTCCAGTACTATGCAAGGTAAATGGGAAAAAAATTTGAATTTAGCAGGATTTGTTAATAAATGAAAAAAAAACAGTACAAATATTTTTACATGTGCAATTTTACACATTCAATTATTTTCACTGTTCCTATATATTTTGTTAAAATTGAAAATGCAGCATACAGTGTGAAATAAATAGTGCTATGAATTTCAATGGTCTGACATGAATGGTACTATTCCAGTTCTCCTAATAGCTGTCAAATAATGCACCTGCTTCATACACTACACATTACTGAACTAGTTAAAAAATACAGCCTTCATATCCAATTGAATTCAGATCAGACCAGAAGGGGCTTCAATTCAGGGAATCATCTACTCATTTACAAACACTCAGGCTTAGCTATGAAGTATCTGAAGCTCAGAAATAGGACACAGCTACAATTAAAACTTTATCTTATGCTAGGGTACTTGCTTAATACTTTTTGGACTACATTGATTTTTTTTATTCTGTAGGTGAACCAGAGTGAAATAAACACAGCAAATCCACATATAAAGTTAAAAATGAATCTATACTGATTTTTTTCCATGTGCTTCTTTAAATGTCACTGATAATATTATTAGTGAATAGTGCAAGCAATATACAAATTTGAACTTTTTGGCCAAAGCCAGTTTATTAATCACTAGCTAGGTAATGTTAAACATAGATGGAGATAGATCCATATATATATATGTTTAAAGCCTTTGTCCATATCTACATGTTTTCCATGTCATGTTCTCTTAAGTATAACATTTGGGATGTTTATATAAATAACATTCCAAGACCACAGGAAGCGAGCCAGGACCCATGATGGGAGACTGAAGCTGTATAGCTGACCCATCAGATTATTAGAGGCGACTAATATCTGGTCGGCTGTACTTCATGTCTGCTCACACCTGCAGAAGAAAATGTGCATCCACCATGACTGCTTTCTGTGGGAACAATTGTTCCTTTGCTGCCCTCTCAAGCAAGGATTATTTGAGCAGTGACATGGAAGTCAATGAAGCAGCATGTTCCTGTTTAAAATTATTGGAAATGAGAACCAGGTGTACAAGGCACACCCAGATTGAATGAAATCGTCATTTTTATTATTTAAAATGTCTGTTCGATTGCTCCAAGATGTTTGGAAATAACTGTACAAAGCACCATTTAGAAACCATCTACTGTATTAGATAAATGAAGGATGTTAACGTAATGTTTTTTCAGTAATCTCTGTATATTATCAGGGCCTGATAAGCAAATACTTGTGAACCTATTAAAAAAAAAAGTATAAATTTAGTGTACATAAATATTCCAAGTGTTAATGTAACTTTAACATTATGGTTACGTAGAACCATCATCATCTTTTTCGGGGGAAACAAAAGCAATATGCTCAATATGGCCAACCAAATGACCATGAGCAGTTTGGATTTGCTCTCCGCAGTCATATTGGTCATTATATTCTTTATCTGATAATGTGGCATTCCATCTGGGTACCATTTCGGTGAATATCTCAAATTTAAAGACCATCCATATATATGCACCGTATTTTTAGGTTTCCATATTGGAGCCTATCAATCTCAAATGGAGAATCCACCCTAACACAAGAAAAAAACATCTGGTCTTTTGACCTCCACTATTAATCCAATATTGATAGTTCTTCAAATATTGCAGAAACTAATCAGTTTGTAGATCAACAACAACACAAGTTAGGTAACCCCTACTAATGTTAGTAATTAAGGGACTTATTATATATTATCTTTCTATATTCTTACTAACTTTTTCATCTTTGTCAGCAAATACAATGTGGATTTTACTCAGCCACCCTTCAATTCCACACTCAAACACCTTGAGCATCAAACATTTCCTCATGTCACTCATATGGCCAACAACTAATACTAGGTAAGTCAGAGCCTATATATATATATATATATATATATATATTTTTTTTTATTACTGACAGTGTGTAAGATCTCTGTGTACCACACATGTACCTAGTTTCATTTCATAAAATTACACCTGATATGTATGCTTAACTATCATTTGGTAATATATATTTTCTTATATGTATTATTGTGAATCTAGATCAAGTCTCTGAATCCCCTAAAAAAGCCACTGTGAGAAACACATTTGGAAACAAGACAAAATCTAATTGCTTTGATTATGAACCTATGTGATGTGTAAAATTGGTCTTGTGATGCTATGTAATATAAGTCCATCTAGTATAGTTGAGCTATGTCTAGTTAAGGTCTTGTAATAAAGGTCTTGTAATAATCTTATACAAATTAAAATATTAGCTGTATTTTATTGCCAAGAAATTGCAATCTTTTGATTTCTCCCATATTTTCAGCATACTTAATTACTAACATTACTAATATAGAACATGGCTAATTAGATGAGTAATAACAAGAGTTCTGGTGTGATGAAACTGTAAGTTATGTTACAGATTTTCCTAGAAACCTATGAGTATTCCATTTTATCCCAGTTAACAGTGCACAGGATTATATCAAGTTCAAATAAAGGAAGTAATTTACAAAATGTATTTTACTACAGCTAATCATACACAAAGGCCAAATGCCTTTATATTTCTGTTCTTCTAGTCTTGAGAATTACACAACTGTCACATACAGCACTGTCCTATCTAGACTGCTATCGGCTTCAGTTAGGTGACACTTACAGATTTTACCCCTCCTTCAACCTGTGGTGGGCAGTGAAAGTGGAAGCAGGAGAGTGATTATCTCATCTCTGTTACTCCACTCTCTACATCTATCTGTTCCTTGTAAGCACATGAGCACTGCAGCATAACTGATTTGCTACTTGTGCTGCTTCATCCTTTTCGCAGTCTGTATGTATGGGGATTTCAAAACACATACCAAGCCAAATGCAGGTTCCTACACTGCTTGTTTAAAAAAAATCACATGCCATTTGACATATATTATAACTATGGTAGGCACACTGGTAATATAGAAACAGAGATTTTGTAATTCTAGATATGTAAATTATGTTTTCTTTTTTTTTGTATTAACATAGCATGGTATTAAAAAGTATGCATTTAAATAATACATCCCTGCATATGAACTACTAATAAAATATATGCAGAAAATGCTTAGCTTTTTAAGATGAGATACAGTTTACAGCTGTAATTTAATGTAAATTTAGCCTAATCATCTACTTATCTGCTGTTTCTCAGGAGTTAGTATTCCCTGAGGATATTCCTGGAACAAACAGATATACTATGACCATATCAATTGTGTCTGCCTTCCCATAATTCAGCCACTGTGTATTAAAGATATTTCAATAAAAGAGAAGGATGAGTTCTTAAAACACCCCTCATCAATTCTTCACATCGTTGATACAAGCTTGACCATGTCAGTTAAAAACTGGCCCATCTGCTCATTCTTTTGTGTTTCTTAACTAGCAGTGCTATATTATAGGAAGGTCAGTGCAGTTTCGACTAACAACAACCTAATCTACAGCCACAGAATGGTTTTACAATTGTAAAATGTAGCTAACAACAAATGAGGAACACATCCTAAAATAAAGAAAGCACTGCTTATACAGTACACAAACAATAAATATAGTCATTGAAGAAAAAAAAAAAACAATGGGCATTTGAAATACTTAACATTTTTAAGACTTTTTTAAATAGGTATGACATGTTTTTACTATCAGAAATTGTAAAATACTTAGCAGCTGATTTACTCAAACTGGTGCATCTTTGTGATTTGGGTAAATTGTTTTCTACATACTAGCTTGCAAGTCCTAAAGTGGAACTGTAAATGTGGGCTGTAATTGCTCACCTCCTTCTGAAAATGTTAGATATTGTAATTGTGATAATGTTAGATACATTAGTATTTTGTGCAAGATCTGGAACAAGCATGTGTTTAGAAAATGGAAATGTCAGAAAAATGTTAAAATACCATACGACAATCTCCATACTTGTTCAGGGTTTGCAATTCAGGCAGTAGTGAAGGCATCAACAGGACAGCCACAGAACTAGCATTCTTTAAAACAGAGGTAAGCAATAGCAGACAATATTTTCTTATGACTGATTCACCTTTAAGCCAAATCAAACCTTTATTAATCAGCTAAATAAATCCTGTGTGTATCAAAACAAAGTGTATTCAATGTATTTGTTCTCTTTTTTTAAGCAGCCACAGCCCTGTCCTCTACCATCATGTTGCAGAAGGCCTTGTTCTCTGTTTGGAAGCATTGATGTCCCTACAGGGTCTCATAAAAGTCCTGCGGAGGAAGACCTTTTAGTCTGCAATTAGCAATGCTCATGCTCCCTGGTTATTGGTGAGGTCTGCCTCAGCTGGGGCATGGCAAGCTTCTGAAAAAAAAGATCATCGTTTTTATACAGAGAGTTTGGGTTCCACTCTGCAGCATGCTGGCAGGGAACATGCCCTTTTACGTAGGCTGTGGCTGTTTTTAAAAGGCATTACGCAGTATGTCTGTGTATAACTTTGCTAAGCACCACTAAGCTTTATATAAACCTTGTGTAAGGACAATCTTCCGTGTTGTGGTTCCATACACCAATGTGATAGTCAGGTTATCTAAAACCATGCAGGTCATTCCCTAGAATGACTGACTGGTAACCTGTGATTAGAGGTTTTAATGGTTGGACATAGTAATCATACTAACTAATCTGGAAATACCTGCTACTTTTCTATTAGTGGAAAAGATTTAACCACCTTTTCTTTGTTAGTTGTCACTGCCGTTGGTACCATATGTGCTAATTGTTAAAGGTCCATTCACACATGATTGCAATGTGCCATAATTTGATGCAAAAAGTAAAAAGAAATTGGGTCCTGATTAAAATGAACAGGCTGGAGGGTGCGTGGCTTGGTGGTCTCCGGAGATGGCCACGTGAGATCTCGGCTCTGACGGCACCAGCATGTTTCTGCAGCGTAGCGGGCACCTTACCTCGGGCAAAAAAGCTTCCCCCCACTTCAACACAGCAGCAATATTCTTCCCAGCCCTTGATTAGGGCTTTCATCATAGACGCTCCCGCGGCTCCTCAGCCTTTCCAAAATGGTGCCGGCTTCTTCCTCTTCTCAGCAAACATGGCATTCCACAGTATCGCCCCTGGGCTCCAGAGCAGCAGCTCGGACCGGCACCTCTCCCAGTAAGCAATTACATAGCCTGGCTTCCCAAGTGTGTGGATCAGAGGACAAGAGGCAGTTGACAACACTACTTTAGGGGACTCACCCTCCTCAGGGGCTCATCATGCTTGGGGACATTCTTACTCACCAGAAGGCCCCTATACCCCTATGGATGACACATTACCGGCAGCATTTGGACCTGAGGCTGCCTCCTCTACTGTGGAGGGGACACCCCGGGCGCCCATGAATCGGGTCCCCCCAGACTGAGCAGAGAGGACTTTCCCCCTATGGGCCCCTCATCGCAAAGACATGGTCAATCCTCAGGGAGACACTCTGCTGGGACTCATAGATTTATAGACCCCTCTCAGCTCTGCAGGCAGGGGCCTGGGCACGTGGCTGATGCTTTGCATTCCCTATGGCAGCAATACTGTCAAATGCTGCCCACCAAGGCTGACTTTCAGCAAGTAATATCTGAGGTACAAGCAACCCTCCTGTCTGAAATAGGGGTCCTGCGCACAGATCTGGAAGATATGGGTAATAAGGGTTGGAGGAATAATGTCAGAGTCCCTTGTTTACCTGAAGCTACCCAAAATTCAGATCTGAAGCTAATGTTGCAGGCTTTCTTTAATTGCCTCCTGGGGCACCCTTCTTTGCAAAAGATTGGAATTCTCATGGCCTATACAGCACGCCATGATGGGAAGTCGGCTGTCCTGCGCTACCCCGAGGACTTACATGTCTTTTGCCGAGATTTGGGAATTGCTCTGCTTAGGCTCCCGGGATGTGAGCTTGAAGAACCCCTGCCTCCCTTGCCCCCACCTTGACAGGTGGCCATGCTCAGAAAAAGATTCAGGTGCAGGGTCTGACACCCCCCTCTGCCTATTCTTCCTCAGGACAGTGCACAGCATTGATTGGGCCTGGCCCTTATACCCTTATCAGTACTTAATACGTTCATGTTGTTCATTTCAAGAGATTCATGCTGCTTTTCTTTACACTTAGTCACTACTTTAAGCTAATGTTTTGCCCAGTTTCACATTATTGTGCCAGAGGATAATGCTGTTTTTTTTTTATGTCTGCACTTTTACCATTCTACTGGCCATATATACCGTAGTAGAATCCGTCCTTTTCAGGAATACTTAAATAATATGTTTTGCCTTGGTGTACACAGATCCACTTTGACCTGTTGTTTTGCCTAGGCTTAATGTTGATATACTGTAGGTTACTGCTGTTTTCCTGATTGCACTACGACCACTATTACCACTGTGTTGCCTTTAAATGTCGCAGTATTTTTCATTCTTCCATAGATGTACCTTAGTTGCTCTTGGGCCCCTTGGGGGAGTCTCGCGTCGGATCTAGTATAGCTGGGCGTGGTGGTGGACCTTCTCCCTGGGCTAATTTGCTGCTTGACAGCCGGTGCCAACCATTGTGCCTTATGATGTTCTACTGGTTGTTTGGTAATTGTTCTGGAGAACGTTTGGTTCTCAATCCCTTTGTGAGTGTTGCTGTACTCGCCGGGTATGATTGTTCCCTTATTGCCTTTGGAAAGGCATAGGGGCCAGCAGGTAACGAACGCCCCCTGGTTGCTATTTCGCGACTGCTTTATTTTGGTTTATTGTATATGTTTTTGTTTCTTTGTTTAAGTGTTCCCCCTTTTCAGTACCCGTCTTGTTCTCCCCCTTTCCCCATGGAGCGATCTAATTGTCTCCAATTGAATCCCCAAGAGCTTATAGTTAACCTCCATGTTTGTTCACTCAGGCAGTATGGAGGTCTAAGCATTGTCCAAATTGCAATAGATCCTAATGGATTAATGTGGGACAGTTCAAGTTTCTTTCCATGATATTAGCCATCTGGAGGAGTTCACACATACTTATTTGATAGTTGGGGAAGACTTTAATTCTATTTTCTCCCCAACCCAGGATAGATTGTCCACTTTTACAACTCCTCCACCACCTACTGTGCTTCAACATTCTAAGTTTTTTAGACAGCTTATCAGACATCATCAACTTTATGACGGCTGGAGAATCCAACACCCCATGAGCAGGCAGTTTACTTTCTACTCCCCCCCCACACCACACCCATACCCGCATTGACTACATTTTTAATAATTTACCACTACTGAGGAATAGATATTCATCCCATTTCGTGGTCAGATCACGCCCCGATCACCTTGGAGGTTTTTTTTGCTCCCTCTAAATCTAGTGTCTGTCATTGGAGGATGAATGATTTTCTCCTCAAAATGTAGACACCAAGTTGTCCCCTACCACGGGCATATAGAACTATTTTATTGAAAACAAGGGCTCAGTAACGCATACTTCTACCCTCTGGGAGGCCCATAAGGTGGTTGTTAGGGGTCGAAGTGTGGCCTTGAGCTCCCGTCTCAAACAAACTCGAACCTGCAGCATGCCTTGACGGAACAGACACTACGAACTGCAGGGGAGAAGCTCACTAACAAACCATCGCTGGGTCTCTTGCAGGAGGTGACCTCCCTCCTCTCCAAATTGAGGGCCTTGGAGCTGAGGAAGGTCAGTTGAATGATGCAGCGTACTCGACAACTTTATTACCATAAAGGCAACAAGGCAGATTTGCTTTTGGCACGCAAATTGAGAGATGCACAAATTAATTCCTCCCCCATGGCCATCAAAGACATAAAAAGGGGATAATAAGGTATGACCCATCTAGCTTCCCGGTTTCAACAATATTATACTCAGCTATATCATATGGTGCAAGCACACATAGACTCCTACTTGGCTGAGTTGAATCTTCCTTAAATAACGGAAAAATACTTAGAGCAACTTAACAGCCCCATCACTGAAATTTCAAAGATCATTTCTCATCTCCCTTCGCAAAAAGCCCCTGATCCAGACGGTTTACTGTATTTATACTATAAAACCTTCTTGCCAAATTTACTCCCTCATCAAGTGGATTTGTTCAATGACTTTATGAAAGGTAAACCAATCCCCCCCTTCCATGTCATGCTCCCATTTTACAGTAATACTCAAACTGGGCAAGGATCCCATGGATTATACTAACTATAGGCCCATAGCATTATTGAGGTCGGATCTGAAAATTTAATTAAAGGTTTTGGCGAACAGGCTTTCTAAATTTTTACTGTTCCTTGTACACAGGGACTAAACAGGCTTTATCCCATACCGTCATGTGAGTGAAGTCGAAGAGTAAATAATGTTATAGACATCCTCAAAAAAATGCAAAACTCCTTCAACAGTTATTAGCTTAGACGCAGAGAAGGCATTCGATCGTCTTAGTTGGCCATTCATGTTCTCCCACTTACTAAAATGGGATTCTCAGGAGCCTTTTTTGGAGCAATTTGTTCCCTCTATAGTTGCCCCACAGCCTCTGACAAGTTGGCTCATGCCTCCTCTACACTGTTTCCCATTAAAAATAGGACGCAACAGGGCTGTCCCTTGTCCCCCTTGCTCTTTGCTTTAAGTATTGAGTCTCTAGCAGAGAAAATAGGATCCAATCTGAATATCCAGGGTGTCCCAGTGAAAGGATCCTCTTATAAAATCTCGCTATATGCCGATTATGTACTTCTCACATTACCACAGCCTATTACCACCCTCCCGAACTTGTGGACTGAACTTAATGCCTTTATTACAGTTTTTAGTTATAAGGTGAATTCCTCAAAGACAGAGGCTTTACCTTTATATATAACGACTTTACAACTTTCAGCGCGGCAGGACAGGTACCCTTTTATGTGGCGGGGGCATTCTATAAATTACCTGGGCACTCAAATTGCGGCCCCTTATAACAAATTGTATGCACGTAATTTCCCTCCGCTGTTCCAGGAGCTTTATAATTATCTGAATAAATGGAAGGGGCACCCATTGTTGCTTCTGGGATGATTCCGTCCATGAAAATGATGCTTTTGCCCAATCTCCTATATTAATGCAAGACTCTCCCGGTCTGGGTTCATGTCCCGGCCCTGAAAAAACTGAAAGCTAGCTTTTTGAATTTTATTTGGACACATAAACAACATACATTGTCCAGATCTGAGGTTTGCACACCCAGGGAATTTGGGGGTCTGGGGGCCCCAGACCTGGTTAAGTAATATGTGGCAACTCATTTCACTATCTGCCCTCATGGACTATGTTATTCTCACCCAGCATATGCCAGGAGTTGGAGAAAGCTTGGATTGCTCCACTTCATCCTAATGTGATGTTATGGAGTTCCTCCATGTTATTAACAGACAGAGATCTGCTTTCTCCGATGGTGTTCATGTGGAACATATGGAGGGCATATAAGTCTAAAAATGGTGTCTCCTCTCAAACCTCTCACACTCCTTTAACCTCCTGGGCCTTTCACTGATGTCTGGATTTCTGTACCAAAAGCGGTACATTGTTTTTCATGAAAATTTTTACCAAAATATGTCCAAACAAGGATCTAGTAGATATCCTGAATATAATAAAGTTTGAAACACACAATCATGTAAAAAAAAAAAAAATAAACCTAATAAAAAAATTAAATAAAAATCACAAAAATCAGCTTAAACAAGAATGCATAAATACATCAAAAATACTGAAAATGCAATAATTCTGTATACTGTAAAGTACTATATATTTACATTGTAGGCCTATAATTCTTGAGCATAACTCACCAAAATATGTCCAATATTTATTAAAATTAATGAATTTAATAATAAACTTTAAGAAAAAAAGAATCTGTTAAAAATACTGAAAATGCAATAGTTCTGTATACTGTATAGTACTATATTTTTTCATTGTAGGCCTATAATTCTTAGACATAACTCACCGAAATATGTCCAATATTTAATAAATTTATTAATTAACTTAATTTAAAAAAAAAACACAACAATCAGTTAAAAAATAAAGTGAAACGTAATATAACTGTACAGTAGCATGTATAATATATATATAATATAGTTATTTTTATATTGTATAAATATTTCTTTGTATTGGACTCAATACAGCTAATCTGTATTGAATCCAATACAATATATTTGAATTTCCCGCCACTCCTCCCGCCTGCATGGACGCACACACCGACATCATCAGGAATCGCCGAGGGACATATACGAGAACGCCGAGGAAAGGAGAAGACGGGGATCCGACCGAGAAGACAGGCATCCTACCGAGAAGACGGGCATCCGACGCTGGAGACTGGCATTGACGCTGGAGAACACTGCCGGAGGACGAGATCCGATGACAGCACACCAGAGGATGCCAGCGGCACCAGGTAAGAATCGCTTGATTCTATTTTTAGCTACCCCAAGCTTAGCTTTAAACGCTTTTAACAACTTCTTTTACCCCGAACTTTGCTCGGGGTAACCGCCCAATAGTTTATCCAGAAATATGTGGCAACCATGGGGAGAAAAGGGGCACCTTCGGAATATTTTCCACCTGGTGGAGAAGAGATTACTTTCCTTTACGGAACTCCAGGCCAAATTTGACCTCTGGCAAGCCTCTTTCTTTTCATACTTGCAGATTAGGCATTATGTCCTCTCCCTTTAACAGACACCCAAGTTTACTGAAGTCACTTCTTTTGAGGGAATATGTGCTGCGGTCCCTATGCCAAGGGTCCTCTTTCCTCTATTTAACCCTGTACCCTGGAGGGAGATGAGTGGTCAGAACTTTGGAAGGTGGCACACAAAAGCTCAATATGCACAGTCTACAAAGAAAATCTATATAAGATGGTGGTATCACACGCCGGATGTGCTCCACAAATTTTTTCCAGCTGTGGACCCTACTTGCTGGTCCCAGCGTGGAACTCTGGAGCATATTTTTTGGTTCTGTCCCAATTATTCAAAGCTATTGGGATAGAGTTAAGAAGCTAATCAGAGAGGTGACCCAACAGCAGTTTTCAGTTGATCCATTTAACCACCTCCTGGCGGTCCCCAAATTTACATGCAAACTTACTACCCATATTTTGGTGGCAGCCCGTACTCTGATTTCAACCACTTGGAAATCCACTTTGCCTCCTTCTCTGGAGGATTTTCATACTCCCATTTGAAAGTCCGCCTGATGGAGTATCTCACTGCTCTCCTCAAAAATAGTGTTACTAAATTTGAACGGGTCTGGGAAACCTGGGATGCTTATTATTCTCGACTACAGGCTTTAGCATTTTAGTTTGAATATTTCATTCTGTGGGTTGCCCATCTATGCTCACTAGCCTTTTCCATTCCTTTCCTTCCCTCCCTAAATTACCAAGTTGTTAATATTAAAGTCTTTTTTTCTTGTTTTTGTATTATTGTTCTATGTAAATTGGATTTTTACTTATCATCAAAGATACAGTATGGGATTGTGCTTATTACACTGAAGTTCTGCTACCATGGTTTATGTATATGACTTAAGCAGTTTTCTTTTATGTATACCTTCCTGTATGGTTATGTTCATATTTATGTCTTTTCCTTGTTTAACTTTTTGTATATGGAAAATTTTTAATAAAAATACAGTTTAAAAAAAGATGAACAGGCTGCAGCATATGTGAAATAATAAAAATTCAGAGCATGATGCATTGTACCAAGTTGTGCATTTTGGTGCACTGTGGTGTGATGCAATGCTTAGCAACACAGGTGCATTTTGGTGGTGCAATAACACATGCATTGTAGTAACGTGCATGTTACTGTGTGTGAACGAATTGTAAATGTGAAAGACTCCTGAAATGTGCTGCATTAAATCTTACATCTAATTATTAATACTGTTCTTCACAACAACAGAACACAGTTATCTTTGTAATGACTAAGATAAGAATATCCGCAAATTAGATCAACATTTAAATTACAGCAAAATTGCTGCGTGAAAATAATTGTTTAGCATATTTCAAGGGGCTTTGCCACCACACAAAAATTACTTTGCTCATTGGCTGCCTGTAGGCACAACATATGTTTAGTAATATCTGCTAGAAGTACTACCCAAAACTGATAGTTGATCAATAAATACATGTATACTATGGATATGTAGGCAGAGGGATAAGGCACTGCCACCTATTTTTTTGTCCTCCCTTTACCCCTGGCATACACTTCGGAAAATGAGAAGGTGGGGGGGGGGGGCTGGGTCTTTCTGACATATAGCCAAGAATAAGGAACATTTCAGATACCTTACTTCATCATATACCAAGTCTACTGTAAACTAAGGGTTAGAATAAGCTAGGGATAAAGAAAATGTAGTCCAGGCAGCTAAAAAGCATCATTTATCCTCACTTTCATGCAATATTTGGAATCTTGCTATATCTTGTTAAATTGTTCTACAAGGTGTATGTACTTTTATTCCTAATATTTGAGAATAGACTGTAGTTCATATGGTTTTTAAAACCCAGTGTAAGTTTAAGTATGCTTTTAAAAATAAGTTCACCAAAACACTAAGTATAAAAGAGAAATGTCTATCCAATTCTCAGTCATTGTTGATTCTTTTCTAGAAGGATATAATAGGTTTTATAAATCTGCTAAACTGGTGCATGATCATGCAGGTGCCTCCATGCATGCTACATTTATTGATACAGTGCCCAATGCCTAAAACTCAAGGGGCTCTATGCAAATATGAGCCAGTTTTTTTATGGACATGCTGTGGTCAATCTCTGCTTACAATACTTTTTTAAATTGTCCATACAAAAAAACAAACAATAGGCAGGCTTGTAAGTCCATAGAAAGGAATAAATGAAAATGCAGAGGCAACCCACAGCAAGACCAACATGGTATTGCTTATGTTGAAACGATGCAGAAAGATAGTTTTTTTCTGGGTAACAGGGAACACTGCACATTCAGGTACCTTAATGTGCCTTCATTATGCTCCTGTGACATGTTTAGCAAGTTTATTGATCTCAAATGTTTACTCAAATATCTCAAAGATGTGACACACTTTTTGCTAATAAACCACCATTCTTAGAGTATGAAGAACCAGCAGGAAGACTTTAATTAAGACATCATATGTTGGATGCAATGGAAGAAATTCAATGTGCCAAGTTTAATATAAGTAAATAATAGTACAGAACTTATGGGTATGGGCTCATGGTTTCATTTTTCTTTTGGCAACATATTCACTTGTGTTGTAATGGACATTTCTGGTAAGAAACACATATTTACTAAATGTACAATGGTATTTCTTAAAGCACATCTTTACTTTAAATCCATTTCACCAGTTGTTTTTCTAGCACTAATGTCATCTTCCTGTGCCAGTGATAACATTTTGGAGACACAAACTTGTAGTGGCAGAGTAGTTTATAGTTTACAGAGATATTGCATTTGATAAAAGATGCAGGTCTTTCCAGATTGCAAAGCAGATGATGATGTTGGAACAAACTACCATGGCAGGATTTTTACAGTCTTGCAGAGCCAAAGAGGAAGAATTTTTTAAACTCTTTTTTTTTCAGGGGGGAGGGGGGTAAGGATAAATCTCTATATTAGTAAGAAATGAAAAATTTCATAACGTTTTAGATAATAAGTAGGTCTGCTTTAACATACATTTAAAAAACTTTTTTTACTTTTTTAAGGCATAACATGTTAACATGTGTGCTTAGATTGTAACAAAACAAAGGGAACATATAGACTACAGTTTGAAAATTATATGGAAAATAACTTATTGTTAATATAAATACTAGATAAATCAAGTTGCCAAACCATTTCCTAATAGAAAATCTTTTTTTTTTATCTATGAGTTGATATGCAAAATAATTTATTAATTACTTTTTATACCTGAATTTTGCTCTTTAAACATAAGATGTCTATAGACAATCTCAGTACATTCAGGAGTTTATCAAACACAGAACATAAATTACATATGAAGGTGGTCTTTCCTTGAGATATTCACCTGATAATTATATAGCAGACTGTAATTTATGATAAGGCTCAAAAGAGGAGTAGAAAAGGGAACACCAAAAGCCGAGGCTGATCATTGAGCATTTAGTGGTCACCTAAGTCATCACATAAGCTTATCGCTGAAAGAGCAGACGGTCCATCTGCTGCTATGAGCTGATAGGCAAGTCCTTCCCCAAAGGCTGGCTATAAATCATATTTATGTTTCACGGTTATGGTCCATGCAGTGCATTCTGTGGACACGGCTATTGGTAGCACATGAGCTAGGGTCAGGTGAACATAAATCACTTTGGACATTAAAAAAAACATTAATAATGAAATGCTAGGTAAAATGCATTTTAAGATTTTCATTGTTAAAATGTGCTAAAATTTTTATTAAATGTGCTAAGGTGAATTTAATGTTTACAAGTACATTCAATTGGGTTATGCTTGTAAAAGACAATTTGGCCTTAATGGAAATCCCTGCAAAAATGAACTGGCATCTAGAACTGACTAAAGATGGTGTACTGTGGTCCAGATCTTTTGTTCCAGATCATATTAGCTAATCAAAAAAAAATTTTGAATAAAGTATATGTAAGCCACAACTAAATGTAATTATATTTGTTAAGTTACTGATTACAATAAACATTTATTTTTCAATAAAATATTTGCTTTTATCCTTGTCCATACTTTTGTTGCATTTCATTGCTTCTGATTTCTCTGCAACCACTTTCAGTCTACATACTGGGTTTCTTCTAATTGTGCCAAACTTCTCCCTTTATTACCAGAGCAACAGACCTATGAAAACATCAGTCTGAATCTATGACTGTCATATATTCTTTAGATTTGAACTCTATCATCTGTAGCCCTGCAGTAGCTCTATCAGGATTTTAAACAGGAACTGATCTATCATAAGTTGGTGGGTAGGTTATCAAAAGTCATGTAACTCCTAGCAATAATTGTTCAAGTCTTATTGCTTGCACTTCTTGTGTATCATGTGGTTTCTGGGAAAAAAACATTGATATATTCAGTGAGTTGGCAAAAGTTGGGACCTGGCTGTCTGCATTGAGCTTGGCATAACAATTGGTCTAATGTCAACAGGATCTGGCAAGGAAGGCAGAAAACAGAGTATGGTTAAAGTAAATAAAGAAATGTGCTTCCTTGCTAGAAACCCAGACACTGTGGATGTAATTACTCCCACTATCAACAAATCAGATATAGAATGTTTAAAAAGAGTTTATATTAAAAAATCAAACAGTCCAACAGTCCAGTTCTTTAAAATCCACACCTAAATAAAATAATATAGAAAATAGAGTATGTAATAGAGTGGTTGGTTAGAACCAGGTCAAGCAGATCACCACAAAGAACATTTTTACCAACCCAATGTTATGGCCTTTCTCCATTCTATTTTTTATGGGCAATTTGCATTTATATCAATAAAAAGGTCAGTTAAGATGTATTGAGGTTTCTATATACTTAGGTTGAGGTTTTAGTCAATAAACCAGGCACTAACCATGTGCATTTTCTCTCATAGTTTAGGTGGCAATATTTACAGTTAAAAAAATGTTATTGCTACCCTTCATGTTTTTGATGTGACTGTGTCATGGGTGACAATCTGAAGAAGGCCATAATAAAGCCTTTAGGGAAATGTTTTAAATACAGTTCCACTTTCAGGAAAGCAAAATCATGTGTTATTCTTTACAGAATGTATTACCATATGAAAGGGTTAAATTGAAAGTATTGCAATGACATTAGATGACCTGCTTTTTATATCCAATACTTTCAGTGTGGCTAAATCTGCCACAACGCAGGAAGAATATTGTTTAATACAATGCTGACCAATGCTGGAAAATATAGTCAGCCTGCATAATCCACTATCCTAATGGTTTCCTTTTGGGAAAGTTTTTGTGAGACTTCTTCAGAAACTGAATATGCATGCATCACCATGTCAGGAGATAGTGGGGCAGTAGGGATAGTAGTATGATAAGGAAAAAAGCAGATACACAATTAATTCACAGAAGAAGAAACATAATTATGTTTTTATTACCATTATTTATATGACAACAGAAATTGATTTTCACTTCAGAATGGATAAATATGTGACATAATGAACAGGATAATTAAAGAGTATTAAAATTCAAGAGAAATGTTTAATTGTTGTCAATCCTAGACTTATATTGCACAACAACTTTAAATCCTTTTATATGCATTGGGGTTTTGAGGTACTCTTCCTTAACTATAATTTGCATACATTTGAAAAATAGTTTTTTTAAACAGGACCAATAATGACGGACAATAATTTTAAAAATTACTTGCCGAATTAGAGAATTCTGTTTGTCAAGCTAAATCATTTTTTTTCCAGTTATGACCTATCAAAGCATGTCAATTTAATTAGTAATGTTTGTAACCTTTACAAATATAGGTCTTCTTGTACAATGCTCATAACTGTGCTCCATACTCAAGACATATTTTTAAAATGTTAAAAATGGTTTATACAGGAAAGGTTATATACTTACTTGATGTAATTCGCCTGCCTATGTCCATGTATATACTCCCAAATGGTATCAACCTCCCCCAAATCACTCTGTATAAGCTTTCTAGCTTGCTGAGATTTAATAATTTTGTATGCTTGTTAACAAAAATTGCCTTAGTGGTTTCTTTTCCACCCAAAAATTAAAACCAAGTTTTAGTCTTTTTGCTACACCACTGGTCTGTGGCCTGTTTTAATACTAGTTGTGCATCTATGTGGCCTTTAGGTTACAAGTCATAATAGGAAAAAGGTATGAAGGTCATTTCAGGTATGAAAGTAACATAAATAATGCTGCAGGTTAGTTAGCATTTCTTTGGTCTGGCTCGCACTCATAATGTAAACTGTAAATGATGAGGAAAAATAGTAAAATAATTTAGTTTCACAATTCTTTTTAGAAAATAAAGGTAAACTGTTACAAAATGTTGAGGTATAAGAACTGTTCACACTAATATGTTGTGATAACAAGCATATTACCATGTATTACACTCAGTGCTAAAATGCATTGGTGTTCATTAGGAATATCACCTCAAAGCAAATTGTAAATACAATTGTATTGCAACACAGTAAATGAAGAGAAATTAAAGAGCATTACTAACCATTTTTTAGACTATTGTGTGTGCTTTTAAACTATAGCTGCCAATGGTTGAGAGTAAAATGATATTTAAGTTAAACAATTTAAATGCATATAGCTTCTATTGGATTGAGATCTGGTGACTTTAGAGGCCCTTTAAGTACAGTGGCCTCATCTCATGTAAGTAGATTTCAGAAAATGGGTATGTTGCAGTGATAATGGGATGGACATGGTCAGCAACAATACTAAGGTTGGTTTTGTTATTTAACTAATGCTGTGTTGGTACTAAGAGGATCAAAATGTGCCAAGAAAATATCTCCCACACTGTTACATGATCACTACCACCCTAAATCATTGTTACAAGGAATGATGGCTCCATGCTTTCATGTTGTTAGTGATAGAAGATGGAAGAAGTGTATAATGAATTAGGTACACCTTCACAGTTTCCATAGGAATTGGAAGGGTAAAATGTAGCCAGTTGCTGCTTATCAAATGCACTTAATTAACTGATCATCAGCAAGTGTGGGCACTTATATAAAAGCAGAAGTTTTAGGACCTGGCAGTCTGGAGCATTCAAGTGTATGTTATCACAATGGAATCACATCAATGACATCAGCAATGATCTTAGAGAAGTAGTTGTTGATACCCATCAACCTGGTAAATGTTATTGGGTAATTTTCAAACAATTTGAAGTGCATTGTTCTGCAGTGAGAAAGATTATTCACAAGTAGAAAATGTCCAAGACAGCTGCCAACCTTCCGAGGAATGGACATTCCAGAAAATTCTCCCCAGGGTTGGGCAATGCATCTCACAGAGAAATTGCAAAAACCCAAAAGCGACATCTCAGACCTTACAGGTCTCCGTTATAGCATGTTAAGGGTCTTGACAGTACAACTAGAAAAACACTAAACAAGTACGGTTTGGATGGAACTATTTCCAAGAGAAATCCTATTCTCTCTAAAAAGAGCATGGCAGTGTGGCTTAGGTTGTATTTGAACAAACCCCAGACTTCTGGAAAAATGTCTCTTGGACAGACAAGATCAAAGTGGAGATGTTTAGCCATAATGCACAGTTCCCGGTTCGGCAAAAACCAAAGAGCAAACAGCATATCAGCACAAACATCTCACAACAACTGTCAAGCACAGTGGTGGAGGGGTGATGATTTAGGCTTGTTGTTCAGCCACAGGACTTTGCATTCATTGAGTCACCTATGAACTCCTATGTATACTAAAGTATTTTAACATTAAAATGTTAGTTTTTTTGTGCAACAACTAAAGCTTGGTTGAAATTGGGTCTTGTTCCAATGTTATTGTTTTTGGATGGTTGGACAGTATCTTTTGTCTGCATCATTGCCTTAGTCACCAATACCTAACACTTGACTCCTTTGAGATAGTCTGGAATCATATCTCACATCAAAGACTCTCATGTTCATATTCTCCCTTTCTGATAATCTGTGATGTTCATCCATGATTGTCTATCTATGATAATGGGTTATGTTGCCACCCTATGTTTTTATGCTGATTGTTCTCAATAAAAATTAATTGCAAAAGAATTGGGTCATGCAAAAGGACAATGGTTCCAAGCACACCAGCCAATCTAAAACAGAATTGGTGAAAAAAAGTATCAAGATGTTGCATCAGCCTACTCCAGACCTCAACTGGTTGAAAATGCTGTGGCAGGACCTTAAGAGAACAGAGCATAAATTAATTGTTATGTCCCCCTTTTTAAATCCCTTCTGTTCCTAATTAGCAATTGCAGAAAGTCACACTTTGGCAACCACTGACTGTCCTTTTCCGTTTCTTTGTTTTTAAAATCCCTATTTCCCAAAATACCAATAGTAGAAAATGGCACCTTGGCAAGCACTTTCTGGGCCCTGTTTTTCCTCCTCAATTATACCGAATTAGCAGTAGTATAAAATATTGTTTTGGCAAGCACTCTCTGCCCCTTTTTTTTTTTTAACTCCTCTCTGTCCCTAATCGACAGTAGCAAAAAACAGCACATTGGCAAGCATTTTATCAGTAATTATCAGTAGAAACACCCCTTTTTTTAAAGGGTCTCTGCTCTGTCACTGATTTGCCTTAGCACAGAATTACATGTGGGCAAGCACTCTCTGCCTTTTTTATTCTTCTCCATCATTCCTAATTATCATTAGCAACATATGGCACCATAGCAGGCACTCTCTACCCTTTTTAACTTTTTTTTTCGGTCCTTTATTTACAATAGTAGAAAAATGGAACATAGGCAAGCATTCTATGTCTCTTTTTGGTTTTATTTTTTAATACCGCAATTTCCCCAATAAGCAGTAGCAGAAAATGATGCCTTGTAAGGCACTCTCTGCCCTTTTCAAATTTTTTCTTTATCTCCTCAATGTTTTTAATTAGTGGTGAAAGGAAATAGTAACTTGGCAAGCACTCTCTACCTCTTTGAATTTATTCATTAATTTATTTTACATTACTGATAATAATATTGATAATAGTGTTTACAGTTTGACCCTAGTTGAGGTAAAAGAATACTGTTATATCCATCTATCTATTTTGACTAGTGACTAGTTTGTATTTAAAACATTTTTCCTGTACAGTAAGAGGCACAGTACCATTTGAAATCATTGATATATAAATTACTGCTTCCAGTAATAAATCATCTGTTTACATTCCATTGCAGATAAGGTCTCTATTTAGTCACACTTTAGTACCCTAATATTTTAGTCATGTTAAAATTATAATCTATATACTGGGGTGTTGTGGAAAAAGTACACATCTGTTAAAAAAAAATGACATTGAGCAGCTACAACTGCTTTGATACATTGTCCTCTGATGCAGAACTGCATCTGTCACTGAGAGAGTCTGAGCTGCAATGGATGAAATCAGTATATATGCACTACTATTCAAAGAAGACCTTACTGAATGCAAAAGCTTTAAATGAAAATCTTTGGGCTGTGATGCGTAGCACTTTAAAACAAACATAGAATTCCTGCACGCTGCATATATCAACAAACAGAAAGACAGAATGCAACCGACTTCATTTCATATTCTTCATGAAAAACCAGTTTACTAAGCTAATGCATCATTAGATCAGCATTTTGATACACACAGCGTGAATTGATGAAACTGCATGAGCTTCATTTTGTTTTTTAATCAAAGGAGTGAAATACAGATTTAGATACATCTCTGCTTTAAACAGGTCAGTGATGTAAACTGGCAGTCAACAAAGTGAGAAGTCAATACAGATTAGCACTAAATATCTCCTTGTATCCATAAATGCACAGGAGATATGGGCTTCAATTAACCTATGTGAAAAAAAAACAGTTGATCTTAAACTGCTTTTTTGTGACTTAAAAAGGCAAAACCAGGCTCACTGTGTCACCCTAGATATAATATTCCATCCATTTAGTAAATGCTTTGTTATACAACGCAAACTGAGTAATTCTATCACTGGAAATTAAAGATACAACAGAAGTCCCAGTACAAAAAAATGTTTTATTTCCAATTAAGCCATCATTTAAAAAATAATGGTTATTTAGGAGTCAGTCTTGAAGTTGAATCGGACAAGAGTTAAGTCTAACACAGTAAATGTGCTTACAGGAGAAAAGAACATCAGGCCTTCTTTTTTCATTCTTTATTCTGCTGCTAATCCATCATCCTCCTCTAATCTTGCAGAGGGAAAGGGGATGAACCTATACATAAACTGCCGTTTTTATAAACACATTTGGATGACCAAATACCATAACCATAATTTTAGAAGGGGAAGGGTGTTGAGCAATGCAAATAGAATGTGCATGATGCTATATTATTAAGTAGGACAACATGTAGGGCAAATAACTGAGATTCTAAAAGTATTGTTTATTTTAAGAAAAATTATTGTTACAGCTGTTAAAATACCACACAGTTACAATTAAAAAAAATGTGCATATGTTGTACTGAGAAAATATGGAAATTGCAATAACTGCCCTCTCTCATATAATGCTTGTTTCCTAGGCAAGAAGTCAAAACTCCTGGGCTGCATACACGTGCCAGGTCAGGAACTTACAAAATGGTAATGTCAATGGATCATCAAGATATCCAGGCAACTTAATTTTCAGCAAAGGCAGCCAGTGTATTTTATCAGTACAGGTTTTCAGCAACAACAAGTATATCCTTATTTTCCAAGAATAGTATTCTCAAAAATAAAAAAGCCTATTGCCACACATGATTTGGAAATAAAACAATGATGCCATATTTGTACATTTGGCAATGTAGGACGCTAAAAAATTAGAGGCATGCTTCTCTTTGTTCACTTGCTCTGTCTTTCTCTTTTTCTGATTCCCTCTGACACTGCAACTTTTTGTTTTAATTTTATGCAAATAGACTTCTTTGGCTTGATCAGACTTTATCACATATCTTTAGTTGGTATCCTGCTTGCTTAGCAGAAGACAAAAATGGAAAGAAGAAAAAAAACAGACAAATAATAGGAAGGATTTGTAGCAGCTGAGGCTTTGCATTCAAATGTTGGTCGGCCTCCTCTGAGCCTCAGCTTTATCATGTCTTTACAGCCAACAGCTTGTTTATGAATAAAAAATGTGGCATGAAACCAGAGGAGTGAATTGTCTTTGTTTTGTCAAGTGTGCTGAGACAAAATGCTTGCTGCTCACAAGTCTTCACTTCATACAAGCCTTCTGGGACCTACAGGGGCAGCTGGACTCAAACTGCTACCTGCAGTCTGGTTGCTATGGCAAGGCTGCTTCACCTCCTTGAAAGCTCTTGAATATTTACTACCAAAAGTGTGCCCATTCATTGAACAGTAGAAACATGGAAAGGAAACAAAAGTGTATGGGTTTCAATGTATAAGTGTTAAAATGAAGTGTTTATGTGTTGCTGTATTGGTGAATTGTGTTTAAAATAAAAAATACTTAGAATTAATTATAAATAGTGTTTGATTTCTCTGAGTAAAAAAGTGCAAAAATAATATGTTAAATATAGTGAATTTTGAATGTGATAAGATAGAATTATGTCTGCAGATGTGTGATAATGATCACCATTTACCAGCTTTAGGTTTGCTCAAAAATATCCATTTCTTTTAAAGAAACCTTTATTTAATGTCACTTTTTGAAATATCACCACATTTATCATCTCTCCAAAATGTAAAATGTATTTGGTACGTTGCATTCACTATTTTTAAAGCAGGCATGTCCAAAGTCCGTCCCGGGGGCCAATTGCGGCCTGTGTTCCGATTTCCATTGGCCCACAGCTTCTGTCATAAAATTAATATTATGCGGCCCATGTGTGTGTGTGTGCACAGTGAATCCCCTATGTTTGTAGCGGGCGTGTGCTGTCCAGGACCCACACGGACCAAGCCCACTCTGATTCCAAGAAAGTGCTGTGCACGGAGCCCACACTGACACTGGACTCCATGCACAGGGAATCCCTCATGTCACCCCTGGTGGGCATATGCTGTGTGGGACCCCCGCAGACCAAGAACCACACTAACCCTGAGTACATGCTCTGTACGGAGCCTGCATTTTTACCAGGCTCCGTACAACACTGCCCCCACACCTATATCTTTCCTAGTTACTGAGCAGCCATCAGATATAGACGCAAGAGCTGAGCAGGACGCACAGGGTGTACACAGGGATCTGCTGAAGATCAGGTAGATGTGTAAAATTATTTCTGATTGTGTAAAAGTTGTTTTCTGTATAGATCAGCCAATCAGCACAATTGGAATAAAAAGGAGGCGGGGCCAAATGATGGTGAATGGAGTTCCTCCACTGATCTCCCCCATATCCGACTGGGTGAATGTTGGGTGCAGTGAGCGGATCATCTGACTAGGGTAACTCCTGTCTCCAGGCAGTGGATGATCACGCTCTGTTCATGGACCGGGTTCATTAGTGTCCGGGGCTAAAGTGTTTTAAACGACCTCAGCAGGATATATTGGAGAATTTGCCATTTTTATCCACCCCCAACTTCTGAATTGTCTATGGCAGCCTCCTTTGCACACCCCTCGGCCCGGCCCTAATTCAGCTTCATTTTTTATAATTATAATTATTTAAAAATAATTTATAATTATACTAATTTTTCCCACCTATGCCCCACCCCTCCAATTATGCCCCAAATATGCAGTGTAAAACAGAAAGAAACTGTTATAGTGCTTGGCATGAGAAGAGTGGCCAAGCTTACCAGTGTACTTTTGACCCCCTAAAAAATTGTCAGGGTACAATAAAAAAACCTATGCATCCATTTTAAGCTGCAGGATACATTTCACCCCTGACAGGTGTCTATGCATGTATCTATGCATTACTGATGTTTAATAAATGAATATCACTACCTCCCAACATTAATCTACTTTTTATATATATATATATATATATATATATATATTTATATATATGTGTGTTTAATTGTTTTTGAATTTATTTAGACAACAACCGTCACAATCGTACCCCTGAGGAAGCTTAAATGGCAAAACGCTTCGGTACAAACAATTGATTGAAACGGTTCATTTCCTATATGCTAGCAGTGAATTGTATAACACGAATATCTGTGATTGCTTAACAATGTTCAGGATATATATAGGTATTTTGATGTAATAATGTATGATTTATAAGAATATAAATTCATAATTAACCTTACTGCCAAACAAATCCCTGCCTCTTTTCTACATATCTCCCTATTTTATATTTTACCAGAAGATGGAAGTAGACCTGTGGCCGCACTCTCACCGTGTGACCCCAGTGTGATTCTTTCCAGCTCATTTCTAAAATGGCGACTGTAACAAAAAAAAGGAAAGTTGACAGCGAGGGCTGCCGCTTCCAGGACAAGTGGAAATTGGAGTATTTTTTCACTGAAATACGAAACAACTGTGTCTGCCTAATTTGCCAAGAGACTGTGGCTGTTTTAAAGGAATTCAATATCAAGAGGCACTGGCAGATAAAACATGCTAACTACGACAAACTAACTGTGAACAAACGTGGTGAAAAATTTAGGCAACTGGAAGCTGTTTTAACGGCACAGCAGCACTTTTTCACAAGAACCCGTGAGTCAAATAAAAATGCCACAAAGGCGAGCTATGAGGTGGCAACGTTAATTGCCAAGCACTGCAAACCTTTTACTGAGGGTAAACTTATTAAAGACTGCGTGATGAAAATGGTGGAGAGAATTTGTCCTGAGAAGAAGCAAGAGTTTGCCAATGTTTGCCTGGCTCGTACCACTGTGGTACGGAGAATTGAAAACGTTTCATCTGATATTAGGAGACAGTTAGAGGCAAAAGGAGAAGGGTTTGACTTTTTTTCGTTAGCCTGTGACAAAAGCACGAATGCATCTGATGCCACTCAGTTACTGATTTTTTTGGGAGGAGTGCACAATGAAATGAACGTGAGTGAAGAGCTACTTGACCTCCAGAGCCTTAAGGACCAAACAAGAGGAACAGATATATTTGTTTCTGTTTGTTCCGCTGTGGATGACATGAAACTACCGTGGAATAAAGTCACTAGAAATATTACGGATGGAGCCCCTGACATGGCTGGTGAGCGAAGTGGATTATCAATACTAGTCTGTAACAAATTCAGCGAAGAAGGAGGAAAAGCTATAAAACTTCACTGTATTATTCACCAACAAGTTCTCTGTGCCAAGCATCTGAAATATGATCATGTAATGAAATTGGTGATGAAGGCTAATATTTATATTCGTTCCAAAGCCCTGTGCCAGCGCCAGTTTCAACAGTTTCTACTCAACATCCAGGCTGAATATGGAGATGTTGTGTATCAGAGCGACGTAAAATGTCTCAGTTGGGGTTGTGCACTGCAGCGCTTCTACTCTCCTAGGGAGGAAATCTGACAATTCTGTGCAAAAAAGGGACAACCGATGCCAGAACTATCTGATCCAGTTTGGCTGGCTGATTTGGGATTTTTAATCCATAATACGACATCTGAATGTGCTAAACATGAGCCTTCAGGGGCAAAAAGCAGAGGTAAGCCAGCTGTATATACACATCAAAGCCTTTGGGGCCAAGCTGCTAGTTTTCCAAAGGCACCTGTCACAAACGCAGCCCAATACCACACATTTCCCATTGCTGCAGGAAAAAATGACCAGTTTTCCACAGAACAATATCAATGCGCAAATAAGGAGGTATGCAGCAGACATCTCATCTCTGGCAGAGGAGTTTCAACAGCGCTTTCGGGATTTTACAGCTATTGACCCTGATGAGGCTCCAGACCACCTGCAGCTGCATTGAGCTGCAGTGTGACGCCGAGTGTCGCAGTCGGCACCAACAGCTCCCTCTTGTCAACTTTTCTTGCCAGCTGGATAAAGGCAGGTTCCAAGAGATTCGAACATTTGCTAAGAAAATGCTAAGGTTGTTTGGCTCGACATACTTGTGCAAGAAGACATTCTCAGTTATGAACATTACCAAGAACCGCGTGAGGACGAGACTAAGTGACTCTCACCTGCGTGACATCTAGCGCATCAAAACCACTGTTTTTTAGCCAGACCTGGCCTATTTACTGCAGTTGAGATCTCAGTATCACCCTTCACATTAGTGAAAGCAAGTGTTTTGTTTAGTCTTCTGAGGTGAATAAATTCTAAAATCTCAGTAAATCGAATTTTTTTGTTATTGTCAAAACCAAAGGTTTGAATATGAGTCTTTTCAATGAGTCTTTTCAATCCGTATACTATTTGTTCTATTGTTTTTCAATTGAGAATCAAACTGGGTCTTGTAAACCGGACAAATTAAATATTAAAATCAAATTCGATCCGGCAGCCCATTTTTCTATTTCTTATTTTTGGTCCGATTCTAATATTCAAATAATTGAAAACACAGCATTTTTCGTTTTTGATATCTGATTCAAACTCAGATAACATATTTTCATTTTTTCATTTTTGATGGGCAATTGAAAAACGAAAGAACAGATTTATATGACCCTCAATGTTTTCTACTTCTGAAAACCTGTTATTTTCCTAATCACAAGTTTTGAATTTAGAAGTTTACAGCAAGCATTTATTAGTGAATAATATTTAATGTTTTAAATGAACCTAGATATTTTAATCTTCCCGAAAGTTTTTTTCCAGAGAGAGATTTTCTTCATTTTTTGTGGTCCTCAAATATGAAAATATGAAAGGCAGAGTGATTTTGGTAAAAACTAGATTTATTTGTGTTCTGTGTGAAGAATTTAAAAGTATGCCATATGCAAAAAAATTTCATAAAATAGTTAATTTGCATTTAATGTTAATGGTTCAAGGAATGTCAGGCTGAATGGTCGGTCCCCACACATTTTCACCCCACCAAATCTGGCCCTCTTTGCAAAAAGTTTGGACACCCCTGTTTTAAAGCCTAGAATGCAATTGGCTGCAAGGTAGAGCTTTAGTTTGTGTTTCAAACATACTTTTGCCACTTATCCCCTCTTTTGAGAAGTGGTGATATGTGGAGAAAACAATAGGAGGAAAAAAATTTGGTTCAGTCATATGGCATTTAGCAAAAAACAGTTGGGAACAATTAAGGTTTACAAAGCACCAGAGCCCGATGGATTACATCCACGTGTCCTCAAAGAGCTGAGCTCGGGTATTTCAAAGCCATTAATTCTAATTTTTGAAGACTCTTTAGTCACTGGCAAGGTACCGATGGATCAGTTAGTTTATCGTCCATAGTTGGAAAGGTCCTGGAGAGTTTGATAAAGAACCACATAGAGGAGTTTCTGCTAGAAAATAATAATATAACTGATAGTCAGCATGGCTTCAAGAAAGACCGAAGTTGTCAAGCAAATTTACTCTCTTTTTATGAGGAACAAAGTAAACAGGTGGACAGTGGAGTAGAAGTTGATATAGTGTACTTGGACTTTTCTGAAGCTTTTGACACAGACGGTTATTATGCAAGTTAGGGTCAATAGGTTTAGAAAAGTCAATCTGTAAATGGATAAAGAACTGGCTTAACCCTCCCAGCGGTAACCCCGAGTGTGACTCGGGGTAGAAAAACAATGCTGGAAGCAGTAACCCCAAGTCACACTCGGGGTAGGTAAACCTATGGTAAATATTAGTAAATCCCTTCTTACCTGATCTGTCAGCGTCCCATGTCGTCCTTCGCGTCTTCTCTTTTCCTCCGGCCGGTGTCTTCTGCACCCGATGAGTCACCGGGGGGTTCCCGGTGACGTCGGTGTGTACGGACGTTATATTCATTTGTATTGTGGAATTCATTTGTATTGCATTCAATACAAAATAACTGTATTGAATGCAATACAGTGGATTTATATGTGTAAATGCTGTACATTGTCTTTAATGAACATTTATTTTACAGTATAATATAATAGTATGAGTATAATATTTATTTATTTTTAAAAAAAATTAAAACTTTTTTTTTTTGTTATTATTTAATTTATTATTTTTACATGATTTTCAAACTGTGTTTTTCATGTGTTTCAAACTTTAATATATTCATACTATTATATTATACTGTAAAAAACTTTCAAAATCAACATCTCCACCCTCTCTGGAGAATCTTTACACACGAATACATGCGATCCGTCTTATGGAGTATCTTACGGCAATTTTTAGAGACACGATGGCCAAATTTGAGTCGGTTTGGGAAGCATGGGACCATTATTATGCAAATTTGTGTAGCTGATGTTTGTGGTCTCTTTATTTCTTAACTGTGCAATGCCTTACGTCTCAGGTTTTACTTGTTCTCCCCTTACACCTTCAGAGATTTATATGCTACCTTGTGAAAGTTAATGTATATTATATACTTTTTGTGTGACTCTGGAATATGTTTTGAATTTTTCTTATAGTGTTGCTACCCCCTTATGTTTTTTCCCCTTTTTTTTCCTTTCTGTACCCTGTTAAAAATTTCAATAAAAATATAATTACAAAAAAAAAAAAAACTTTCATGAAAAACAATGTACCGCTTTTAAACGTATAAACTGGACAGAAATGAACCACTCAGGAGGTTGAAGACCACATCCAGAAAATGCTGCATTTGCAACTAGTAATAGGCAGAAACTCCTTGGCATTATACCTGTTTTAGGGTTGAGGATAGGAAATCCACAGAGGTGCATAGCTAAGGGTAACAGTTCAGATACATTTTAGTCTGTCTCATGATAGGCACAACCTTGCTTTCTAATCTGACATATTAAATTAAACAGAACAGTATTTTGTCCTTTCAGATATAAAAATTAGATAAGATTAGCCCAAAGGTGGCCATACACTGGTAGATGTTTTTAATTGATTAGCATTAGCTTTACTACTGAAAACAAAATCAAAAACAATAGAAATCCATTAAAAACTTGGGCATTCCTGATTGATGTTTGAGCAACCTATTTCTAGAACATTGATTGGGAATGATCATTTTTTGCTGATTGAGCAACCCTTCTCCCATCTGCTTGTTGCTATTGTATACAGTCAAAAGTCCTCCCATTAGCTGCTGGTTCCTGGAGAGCTTCAAAATGTGTCAGATAACTTGGCTACATATCTACAATAATGTTACACAGTACATTCCATGGTTAATGTCTATCTATGCCTAACTTTTTAACATTAACAGTGCTCTGTATGAATGTATAGGTTTCTTGGTACACTGGTATCATAAATACCCTAATGTCAAAAGTTTTTACATTTTAAAGAAATGTACCCATTTATTTGTCTGTCAGATGTGGAATCTGCTAGTTTCTCTATAGGCCATTTGTTGATCATTAATAAATTACATTTTTATTGGGTTCTCTGCCAGGGAAATCAAGGAACATTTTTTAAACTGAATGCAAATTAACAAAACGCATTTACCCCTCACCAGAGGTGATTACAGGTGCCCACGTGTGCAAATTTACTGGGTTTGTTCAATTTAGGAAACTGCAAAAACACAGAAACAATCTTTAAACTAGTAGGACAAATTTTTGTCTGACATTTAAAGGTTCTTTACTGCTGAAAATGTAGAATACTGAACAACATAAATGCTAACTGACTATTTCAAAAAAGGGGCTGGATGTGTTTCTAAATGTGCAAAATATAAACAGTTAAAAAATATTTCTATTATTTCTAAGGAATAACATTGTAATAGTTGATAAAGGGATGCTTTTTTACCTGCTGGAGAAAATTGGGCCATTATTTCTAAAGACTTTGTGCTGTTGGATCAAGTGCAGGTTTGGTGTTCTGAGGTTACAGAATTTACACAA
>NC_092858.1:104662194-104760858 GCF_032062135.1 Pyxicephalus adspersus
GCAAGAAAATGCTTTCTTGTATTAGAAGAGTTAAGTATTTCAGAAATCAAGACATAATTTTGCCCTAATAGAAAGCATCAGTAAGATCCCATCTGGAATATGCAATCCAGTTTTGGGAATCAGTTTACAAAAATAAAGTTGTTGCACCAGAGAGAAGGCAGAACAAGAGCAATATTAGTGAGGCATTGAGTAGCTCAGCTATGAGGAAAGATTACCTACACTTAATTTCTTCTCTCTTGAGAAGAGGTATTTATGAGTGGGGAACATGTATAAATATATAAATGGTCCATATAGAAAACTTCTTTCAAAATTATTCACTCTAAGCTTATTGCTAAAGACAAGGAGGTACTTTTTTTATCTGAAACCAGTTTGTGAAAATGTGGAATAGACTCCTCTTTAGGAACTAGTTATAGCAAGTTAGATAGATTGTTTTAAGAACATGCTGGATGCATTTCTAGATCTTGATCCAGGGAACATCCAGCCTTAGAAAATCAGAAAATAATTTTTTTCCCTGTTGGTGTAAATTGAATAGTGTATTATAGGGTTGTTTTACCTTCCTCTGGATTAATTATGTACAAAGGTTTCATCCTAACCCATGCAGGTTTTCCTAGTATGTTTAGTTTTAGTATGGGCTTTTTTCAACTTGACCAACTATATAAATTATATTTCATGCATATTTACAGTAGCCCGTGTGTTGAAGCAAAACTACTTCTGCTTTGTGGCCACTGCATGTATTCCACAATCCTAGGTGTATGAAACAACTGTTCCCTCATTACACATTGTAGTTCCTCCCATCAGCCCTTATGTTACTACAAGACACAGTAGCAGGTATTCATACCATTTGAAGGAGTAGGTATTTCCAGTCAATGTTTCCAGTAAAAGCTTACAAGCGGATGTCTCTGCCCTGCTCTGCTTTTACTTTAGAGATCCATTGAATCTGAAAAGGTATTTTCTGCCAAACTGTACTATTTTAGGGATATGACAATTAATTGATTAATTGATTTACAAAGGGGCTATCTTCTGTTGTAACTCAAATGACATACTTAGAAATAACTTGCTAACTGCTCCCTGTGGCTAAATGAAACAGGCAAAACCCAATAGAAAGCTAATAAAATGGCCCCAAGAATGCATACTAAAATATTTGTAATAAACAAAATTATTCAAGAGAGCAGATATGTGTTTGTCTTTTATGATCCATTATGTGTGTTTTGTTGACTTGATTACACGTGTGATCCAAAATACACTTGATTTTGGATCCTAAATTTTGCCATTGCAAATCTATTACCTTTAAAAGTTTTATGTTTATTTCCATGTTTCAAAATGTTATGGATGTATCTGTTGTCAGAAGCCTTGAAGACCTACGTCTATTGAAAGCCTCTATGTAGTTTACCAATAATATAGTGGAAAACACATCTGGGATGCTGCTTCCCCCAGATACAGCAATGTACTGTCAATTCTAAAAGGCTGTTGTTGGGTCTAGATGTGGCTATTACCTGATAAATGTATCCATATCTAAGCTGCAAGGGTGACTATCCCTGCAGTAATTTTATAAATGTTGTCACCTGTCAATGCATCTGTTGCCGGGATCAACAGGTATTAAAAATATGTTTAAGATGTTACTTGGAAAAACTAAGGGCAAGTCTTTCTCATATTGGGCAGTCTACATCACATATGTAGATCTATGGATTTGCTGTTCTATGAATACAATACTAAGTTCTATATTACTTAAAAAAAGGGGAAATCTAAGAAAGACACAGAATAGTTTTATCCAATATTATTATTATGCTTAATATGTTTATAACAAAAACTGAAATGAAAATGCAGTGTTCTGCAGCTGTTTTTTTAAGTTTCTTACATTTTTTAAATTTTTATGAATCAGTCTTGAAGCAACTATGCATTCAGTTAGATTTAGTAGGCCAAAATTAGAGCTATAGATGCTATGAAACAAATGCTATGCCCTACAGTCTTCCTCTCGCAGCTGCCAAGTAAGTATGGTACATTTGACAATTATACAAAAAGATACTTTAATGACCATTGATATTACTCTAATCTATTTGTGAGTGCCACCATTTTTCACTGACAATTGGCTAGATATCATATCACATGGTACATTCTTGTCAGTTAATGCATTTTGCACTGTGAGACAGGAGTTGATTGAGGTTAGAATGCAGGAACTGTAAATGTGCTTTCCATTTTCCAGACCCGTTACACAGTACATTATTAACAGATATCCAGTGAGCCACAAGGAATGAAAGCAGAATACGAAATGTGTGTCTGCATTTCTTCATGCCTATACAATAGCAGACTGCAAGCCTGGAACTGAAAAAGAGCATTGTTGATTGCTCATCATTGATTGAACCCTAGGAAGGAAGACATTCATTGCAGGTTGCATGATAGATAAAAGCTTGCCAATAGCTATTGCACACCATTCTGCCATACAATGATTCTCTACAGCCATCAAGTGTGATGAGAAGTAAAGAAAAAATACCTCATTACATCATATGGCGGACAGGCTGAAAGAATCTATTTATAGAGAGTGAATATTTGTGCAGTGCAAGCATGTTTGAAATCTATATTCCATGTTTTGTTTGCAAATCTGAGGTAGCTGAAGTTATCAGATAACAGTTGTTTAAAACCTGTCATCTCAACAGATATGAGGGTACATACACAAGAACTCCACTCATATGCAAAAACATGATTGCCACCTGGTCTTTTCCTATAAATTTTTAGTTGTTCTTTGGTGTATGAGCAGAAAAGATTGTAACAAAGGATAACTGTTGTTTAATGCTTGTAATACTGTTTTAATCTTGTGTTTCTCTTTTCTTATTTAGACACTCCACACACTAAACAATGGCTTCAAATTTTTTTAACAAGATTACAAATATTAGTCTTATATATGTTTTTACTCAATCGTGAACCTCTAAAATTATAGCACAATAAATGATAGACAAACAAAACATGTAAAAATTAATGTATTGCTCAATATGTTCTTCAAAAGAAGACTGTTTGGGCCTGATTTATGAAAGCTCTCTAAGGCTGGAGAGAATACACTTTCAGAAGTGAAGCTGAGTGATCCAGAAAACATGGAATGGATTTCAAAAAGAAAAACATTTGCTAGCAAACGTTTTAAATCCTGGACCAGATCTATTCCACGTTTGCTGGATTACCCAGCTTCACTGATGAAAGTTTACTTTCTCCAGCCTTGGAGAGCTTTCATAAATCAGGGCCTTTATGTAAACAGTAACAAATATGATAATTTCTGGATAATTTCTACAAATCAAATTATAACAACTGATAACTGCTGCAAGCTCTCGAAAATTATGGAGAAATGTTGATTAACAATACATATTACTGTATTATACATTCCCAGCAAAAACATTCCCCTTTTTCTAGCTATAATTTGGGATTTCATCCATAGGAAAATGTGGTTCTCCAGCAGTAAATATTTACGGTACATAGAGCTGTGCAGGTTCATTGGTCATAGGGATGTGTATCTATCTGCAGGAAAAGAATGTAAAGGTTCCTAAAACCATCAACAGCACCTAATCATGCCAGGTAAAGCTATTTTGAAAAAAAACTTTTTATTTTTTTAGGCCCACATGAGAGGAAGTTGACTGGATGGGATAAATGTTCCAGGTCATTTACTATTTATTTCCTTGAGACAACAGGCCTTGCCAACGATTTCCCTTCCCACTGTCATAAACATAGATAAGTTCCCCCTCTCCTCCAATGTCAATCTGCATGTTTGCAGAATATTCCTTTACTCTACCGTTTGGCAGAACTATTCTGCATGTATGTCTGGTTGCTGTTGGGTGTAATAATTCCAAATAATTCTTAATTCTATAATAATTCTCATATAGACCACCATCATACATTTTTTTAACCCAGCTAACAATCAGATTTAGCACTCATTTAGTGATGGAACTATTGCTCTAGCTCAACTAGCTCTAAATACTGCAGTAAGATTACACATTGGATAAGGAGTTTGATTTATTTTATTGGTATATTTTTAGATTAAAAAAACTGCATTCATAGGAGAAGTATGCTGCCTGCCATTGTCTGCTTTTAATGCAGTATTTTCAATCACAAGCCTAGAACACAGATGCTAAAAGCAAATTCTATCAGCAACTCAAACCAAAAATGCAACATGTTACAGTTTTGCATTGTATCTTCTTTTCAGAAAACAACTAACCTTGCCATTTGTAATGCAAGTGACTCTTCTCTGTACAAAAGTTTAATATGACTTAATTTTAGGTAAAAAAATGACTATTTCATATTTTACATCTTAGGTAAAGATCTTCTGTTTCTCTACTTTAATCCTGAAAAACAGACTGGTAATTTAAATTTTAAGATGTACAAACCAGACTACACTACAAACCAGAAAATAACACTTTTCCAAACAGTAAGTTTCAGATTATAATTACTAATTCAGAGTCAATATGTGGCTTTTGTGCTTCTCTACTTTTTTGTATAACATCCTGGGTCACCTGATTCTATAGGTACTCCTCTATACAAATATTGACTGTATTTCCTGATAAGCAGCCTAGAGATTTTGTCCTACATTACAAGCCTCACCATTGGGTATTTCTCAGTAGAGGCAAGGGAGTCATTGCCGTGATCTCAGTTAAAACTATGATGGATATTCGCTTTTCAGAGCATCTCAAGATCAGAAGAATTGCAGTGCTACATAGGAAATCTGCACGATGCAGTTTAAAAAAATGCAGTAATTCCATAATTTATTGGCAGCAACTACCATTTGTTTCATGTCTCTTTTATGATGCTGCCACCACCATGATTCACAGTGGTGTTCTTTTAGTGATGTCTGGACTATAGGGTAGAGTTGCAAAATGGAAGCCTTTTCTTAAAAGGAAAAACATCCAGGCCCATTTGCAAAAAAAAAAAAAAAATACATTTATTCTTCCTAAATGTGTAAGGCCAAAGCTGAACATTTTAGCCACAATTCCAAAACAAATTGGCACAAAAACAACACTGCATCACCAAAAGAACACCACCCGCAAGGGGAAGCATGGTGGTGGCAGTATGTTGCTTTGGGTTTGCTTTTCTTCAGCTGGAACTGGGGCTTTATTCAAGTTGAAGGGAATTATAAACAGTTCCAAATACCTATCCATTTTGGCCCAAAACCTTCAGGTGTCTGCTAGAAAGCTGAAGATGAAGAGAAATTTCACCTTTCAACATGAAAATCACCCCAGGCATACATCCAAATGAACAAAAAATGGCCTAACCAGAAGAAAAGTTTTGAAATAATCCAGCCAGACTGCAGACCTAAATCCAATATAAAATTTGTGGAGTGGCCTAAAGAGGGCTACATTTTTTATTTTTTATCATTTTTTCCTGTCACAGGTCAAATTCAGGGTGGGAAGTATGTTGCATTTATTGTTTCCTCATTTTTTACATCACAAAAACCTGCCATTTTAACGGGTGTGTACACTTTTTATATCCACTATATGTATATATAATGGATATACACCACACCACCTCACATCTAGCTAGAAAGCTCTGTAGCATGAAAAGCATCTAAAGGGAAGCCACATAAACTGCTAAAAACATAAACACCTTGGGTAAAATTGTGCAAATCTTTTTTTGTTGAAGATCACTATAAAACATAAATAATCTAATCTTCTATAAATCAATTCAATCCAGAATAGTCCAGTATAGTCCGTAGGAATTTCTATATGTCCTGGTTCATTCTCAATGGTAATGCAAATTGATTCTGACATTCTGATATTTTAATATATTTTTTTATTTATAAATCAAAGCAAGTCTACATTTTCTGTAAAATCTTTGGTAAATAAAAGTACTGGCAAAGCAGATGGATGAGACTGATAAATACATATGCATAAACAGAGAGATGGATAGACAGCAGTAAAGATGTTTGGGCAGAGAGAAGGAAAAATTAATAGAGAGAGAGTAGTAGAGGAAGGCAGATGGAGAAAAGAGAAGATGGATGGATGTAAGCACAAAAAAAAGAAGTGTAGGAAAATGATAGAGGTAAACAAGAATGGGTTGATATAGGGATGGGTGACTGACAGGCAAAATTAGCAGTGCAAAACAAATCTATCACACTTAAAAACCATGTGACAAAATAATAGTTCAAGACAAAAATGTATCATAAGCAGTAATGTGGAGTAGGACAAGTAAATATAAATAGTCTTCCTTTTTAAATGGAAATCTACAGCGCATAATGTCTGCAACCAAAATTACCATGCAAAATTCAGAACAGAATTAGTGATGGATGTATGGAGTAAGTGGTTGGAAGGAATTTGTAGGTATAAATACATTTTTAAGGGCATTCTAATAGTTAGACATAGATAATTGCATTATTATTATTGAATTAGTAAAGTTATTTTTGCAGTAATTTTTAATTTAATAATGAAATCTGCACTTTCATTCACTTTTTCTTATATGGTTGGTATCATGGAAACAAAGATTTGTGGTGAAGTTGGCCAGAATTTTATTTTTCCTCAAATCAAAGACAGTTCAACCTGAGATGACCACATCATAAAATGTTTCTTGACCATTAAGTAAAACCAAGGTCATAAAATCTGGTAAGAACAAATCAAATTTTTTCAGTGCTTGAAATATTGTTTTCACTTTTGCTCCATGGATTTTCTTTTCCTTTATCAGGAGCAAATTTTTCATCAAACTTTACATTTAGAACAATTATTATTGTTTAATAATAACTATTATTGCTATTAGAACAAAAACTTTTTATGAGTCTTCAAAAGAAGTAAGAACTGGTTATAAAATACATGGTGCCACGTCATATAATTTCTGAACATGGAAAACTTTTTTCTTCACATAAAAAGACTTTAATAGCACTTTAATGGTAAACTATTATTCATCCATCAATTCAGATCCAAATGAATCTAACTTGTTTTTTTGTTTTTTTATTTTGATACCCCTTATTATATAACATTAAAAAGACAAATAAAATCAATTTCTAGTACTATCAAGCACAAATTTACATGCAACACTTGTCCTTCCAATTACAGGATCTGTCCATTTCCACAACATAATGAATTGATCCTCCAATATGCATATTATTCTCTGCTAGTTACAGTAGTCAATGTTTGGCAAGATGATCTATGCCACAACACAACACATTTTGCAAAAACAATGTTCCTGAATCCTTGAATTTCGAGGGAAATATATACGGCCCCTTAAGCACAGAGTTTTTGGAGGCAATGTAATTTTGCCTATAAAATTGCTAATTCACCAACAGAGTGAGAAGGGTCATCATCGGACAATGTTAAACCTTGCCACACCATGGTAGACATTCTTAGACCGAAGGGTGAACTGTTACTCTTGCCAACTACAGTTACCAGAATAATGCCATATTTTTTTTCAGGCCACAAATGTATGAGACCATTTGTTACCACTGTCCCCGTGTAATGAAATGATATTTTTCCACTGACCAGTGAAACTCTGGCTTCTACTAACAACCAACATAAAGTAGTATTCATCCTGTCCCTATCAACCATGAATTTCTTTCTATCTTTTATTTTAAATATATAAATATATATAGAAAAGTTATAAATATAAATATATAAAGTTATACATTTTTTTTAAATGCATTGCTGGATAATATGATGACCCTTTGGCCTAAACAGTTTAAGTCTGTGAAACACAATAAATGTAGGGATTGTCAGAAGTCCCTATGTGGATACTTGTTCCATTTCAATGGTACAAAGTTTTAAAACAAAAACTGTCTCCTAGCAAATGACCTAAACACCAAATAAACATTTTTAGCAGGCAGCAGCACTAGTTAATATTCAATTATTGTATTCATATTATTTGTAGTGGAAAAAAAGCTGATCCACTAATAGCTGGTCCACTGATAATGTGATTATCCTTTAAGGCGCAGACCCCCTATACCCTGTATCTCCATAGTTTAGCAATTGAAGAAGCTGACTTTTTCTTCAATAAACTTTATAGACCAACATGAACACTATGGTGTTATTGGTTTAGGAAAGAAAAAACCTAGATTAAACTGATTGACATATTTATTATTAAAGTGGCTCAACATACTTCAAAACATTGAATTACCTTGTAGACAATAAAAAGAGAGTCTTTGAAAAAATGTATAACGTAATTTTAGGTTTGCTTTAAGATACATTGCATACCTGAAATACTTAAATTCCAGAGCACATGAGATTCATTATCAAAAGCTACTTAATAGCTGAAAAGAAGCAAAAAGATGTTGAAAGAAGGCCTGGATAGCATGGCAGTGGTAGGAAATAAAGCATGTGCAACAGGAAGGGGCAGTTATAATCTATCAGCATTGGAGAAGGGTTAACCACCCAGTCATATGCAAGAACACTGTGCTTACTTGCCCATTATTACAAGATCACTAGGTCTGCTTTAATATAAAGATGTTGAGTTTACCTGTCCAATCATGTCCAATGTAATTTAAAAGAAAAAAAAACAAATTTTAAAATTAACATGATTGAATGGTTGAAGTGAAAACTGTTTTACTATAAGGTAAACGAACATTCTCTTCCTTCAGTGAATCAACCCCTACATGTTATCCGCCAAAGTGGATGAATTACATTTTCTTTCTAATTACCTTACATGCCATTGAAATCAGGCTAGACACATGTATATTGTTACCACCTGTCATATAATGACCAAAACACAATTTTATAAATTAAGATTTAATTGTTTTCAAAAGTACTAATGCATATAATGTTCTTGTCAATCCCTTGAAATGCCATTAAATGCAACATGTCATGCAGCGCAAGTATCAAAAAGATGTGCTTCTAGCAAGTGTTTATAAATAGCGCAGGAGATTACAACAGCATTTTTGTAACATATAAAGGATGCATTACATATGCTGCTGACTTAATACAATATGCATATTTGTACTTTCCAAGTAGCTGGCAACCCTTAATCAATGTTAATTGGCTTTAATTAGCATATGTTAATTAATGATATTTACTACAAATTAAAGGTATGAGTGCTCCCAGAGGGTTTCCTGTTCATCTAATTAGTGCCAATTAGCTGCAATTAACACATGTAAATTAGTTGCCATTGAACCCAAAACAAACAGCTTACAGTCAGTTGTACTTACATGCAGTTGAAAGAATGCAGAAAATGAGAGCACAATATTGTAACATCAGCAGGAAATGCATACAGTATGGATGTTGCCCCAGTTTCCCCTTGTGCTGCATATTTTTAGAATATATAACCATACAGCAAAACAATCAGCATAAAGTATCTGAACATTAGCTCAGGGTGCAAGGCTTTATTGTTTAAGACAGAAGGACATTGAATTAAGAGATTGTAAAAAGTCAATAGGCTATCACTCGGTCTCAGCACTATCCAATACTATTCACAGCATGGTAATAATGCACAGATATATAAGCTTGGAACACTAGGCTCTTCAGAGTGTTATCTGACCTTAACCTTGGGATCCCTTCAGTATATGAATGCACCTCACTTATTCCTTACAAAAGGACTGATATTGAAGATGAAAGCTCCCAATAGACAGATATGTGAGCTTAAGGTGATAACCATTGCTTGAACTTGTAATGCAAAACAAAGCTTAAACTATCAAAGGCTGGATTTTACAACAGTATGTACACACAAGAAGTGTTGACATTTTTGTTCCATGTAATAGTTCATGAAAATTTTTTTATATATTTATATATATATATATATATATATCTCAATAAAGGATGCCGAGTAACCGCTCTAACTGATACTTTAAATATTTTGGAATTTAAAACGTTTTGTAATGGCAATTAACAAAACCAAAAAGGCCATCTCTTCAAATAAACATCAGCAGGTACATTTTAATATATAGATCTAACTGAAATAAAAAATACTGTGAGTGGTAAATAGCCGAGCCACATAACTGGTTTGAAGCAAATACAGACAAGTGTAGCTTTATTTGGCATAATTATAACTTAGTCCAAAAGCAAACTGCTTAGAATTCACCCCCTGAAAATTCACTTGATTGGCCCTTTGACCTGCATCAATATAGAATCTATATAAATATAAATATGTAAATATAAATTTACAGAGTAGGGATAGTATCGTTAGAAGCATAGTAGTGATGCAGGAGTCTTCATCAGGGTTATATTAGGATTATTTTTCCAGACATAAATTGACTAAATTATACAATGGTTGCACCACCAGCATTTGTTAAGTGAGTGTTTAGCTGGAATGAGAGCATAATCCTTATAATAATAATGGACAGTCTCAAACCACGAGTATAATGGACAGGAACACTAATCATTATACCAGAAAAACCACTTCGTCTATAAAAATAATTCAGACGCTAAATGCATTTTAATTAACATATGCAAAAATCAGAAGTAAACAATGATAATTTTTTTATAACAATATTTATTTAAAGCATAAGACAAACAAACATTATATCAGTGCATACAAATGAAAAGGTTCATAACTCATACATTAAAACTGCAAATGAAACAAAAGGGATTTAATCTATGTCAAATTGTGGCTATTGTCTGTGCCCAGATAAGTTTCAATATTAGATTTTTTCTTGTGAGCACTTAGCAAAAAATGTCGGCACCACATATAAGTAACAATCTAAAATGTAGCGTGTAGTTTTTGTTTCAGGTCAACTGGATAACTCACCCCCTTTTTATATAAATGTGGGACTGTTATTGTTTTTATTAAGTGTATCACCTCATTTACCATTATCAATGTTATCCTGACATTGGTATATGTCTGGCTTCGAATGCATTTTGTATGACATCAGTTTGCTTATTAATCCCACCAATTCCCTAAATTAAATAACAGGATTCATCCTCTATAGACTAAAATTAGTTCACCAATAAGTTTGCAAACATTAAACTTGAAGCAAAATTTGTAATATGTTGGCTGTTATCTAAAGCCACACAATTTTTTCACTATATTGAACATATTATATATTAAATTTGAGAAAGTCTGTGGACAAAGTGGATATGAGTGCTCAGGATGCAAATAAGAAACACTGGAAATATAGTTATTTCATATTTATAGTTACATTTAAGATATTAAATATCAAGTCAATTTCCAATTTATAACATTACTGTACAGGTTGACAATGGAAAATCCAGCCATCGATAATCCCGGTCCTTCAGTTTCCCGGCATGAATGTCAGATTGCATTTTCAACACAGGGACTGCATTACACTGTTTGGCCACTAATGTTTTGCTGGTGCTGTTCTGCAGAAACAGCAGTTAGGTCTGCTTGCTACACTAAATACACTTTGAAGCGTCCCTGCTGCCTGCTCTCTGGAACTCTGCCAGACATCCGCGGGCTCTGTGAGAGGAAGATTGGCCTGTGTGTGGAGGCAAGTATAACTTTTAAAGAATCCGGAATTTTCCAAAATCCGGTGCCCCTTCAGGTCCATGGTTTGCCTGATTTTTTATTGTCAACCTGCATAAGCAAATGTAATCAGTATGTACTACTCGTATACAAGAGTTCTAAAATTTGCAAGTACAAAAAAATAGTGAGATACTAAGAAGGAAATTCCAAAATGTATATATAAAACACATATCAACATTTAGAAGAAAGAATGGAATAGGCAGAAATGCAAGCCATCTAGGCTATACTGTATTGCTAAGTGAATTTACAAATAGGAGCTTGCTGGTTAGAGGTAAAAGTACAGAATTTCTCTTGTTAGTAAGCTGCTGCCCCTTTACTATCCAATCACAACACTGGACAAGTTGTATTGCTTAGGTTACGTACACACATGCAATAATTGTGGTTGGAAACAAACGATTGATGACCGATTGTCAGTTAATAAATTAAATAATTAATAAATGAATAAATAAAGTCTTATATGATGTGAAATATAATACACACAATATATGTTTTTTTGCCAGAAAAACCCAGACTCTCCTTTATTTCTTCATTTTATTCTTTCGTATGTTTATTTTATTTACCCACCTTTATGGAGTTTTGAATTTAAAATTGCCAAAAATTCCCTCACAGGCAATTGCAATTCAGGCCTTTTCTATGGTTAGCCAATGATTAGCTTTGAAAGGTATGGATAACATACTAAAAGGGAGAAAATAAGTGAAGGTATTTAAGGGTTTACATACAAGAAATAACTGAATAAAACTACTCTGAAATTTTATGAATTAATATTTTAAAAGCTTGTTGAAAGTATTTCTAGAAAACTAAATACAAATTGTAAGTAACTAAAACTAAAGGGAATCAATAAAGTTTTTGTTTTTTTTTAAGTTATTTTTAAAGTAATTAAAGTTCTGGGCTAATTGATGTTCTCCTTCAATATTACCTGGCACAGAGGCTTATAATGTAGATTACAAGTGGCTGTTTCAACATACATTACACAAGCATGGCCCACTGTATGGATAAACACCAACATTTTTACAAAAATAATACAAAAAATTCATCTTCCAATTCATCTTCCAAGGTTTTTGACTTTCTATCGAATTTTACTTTTTCTTCATCTATAGCCAACAACATTTTCCAAATACGTCAAGACCCTGACTTAAACAACAAAAAGAGTAATATGAACAAATGGTGATTTACAGTATTTAAATGTAGTTTAGGAAACAAATAAGTCACAACAACAGTTACAAACAGTCTATATATCTAAGTGTTAATATCTCCAATAGTATTCAAAGAAAGTTGCCCAGACATAGAGCAGAGGCCCAGCAGACCAAGGTTTCAGAATATGTATTGTCACCATAACTGCTGGGGAGGGATGGGGACATGTAGGAGCAAATAAAGCCTATAGTTTTAACATTACAGGCAGTTAGACAAGTTACATTATAAATTGCAAAATGCAGTTTTAACGCCAAGAGGAAACTAGTTTAGCTCATTAACATCCCAGTACTCCAATCAATAACAGGTTTTATTCCTAAATTACTTGGAATTATGCCTTTAAATGTGTCTTTTTCGTTTATTTACATATCAACTCTGAAGTACCTATTGTATAGTATGGGGACACTTTCAGCACATGTCTGACCCTTTCTAATCATGTGGCTTTACTGTGCTGTTTTCTGTGTTATTTCTCCAACATATACACTACATAAGTTGATTGACATATGGAATGCCTTCTTTTTGAGAATTGTTATTTTGGTATGATCCACAAACACAAAAGCAGTAATGTACAACATACATCACGGAGACTGAAATATTAACTCTTTTTACAGCTTCCAAAAAGGTGCAAAGTCAGTCCATAGGTTTTGTATTTACATTTATTCTGACCAACCAGACTTTAGGGGAATATTTACATCTACTGCCTGTAGTTCAGAAATATTAGGAAACATTTTAAATGTAATTTGCCAATGTTGGCTTTTGTGGCAGTAAAACATTTATTTAGTTGTTGAACAATATATGATCCATGTTCTAATTCCAAGGAATGGGTTACCAATGGGTTATTTTTTCTTGCTTAAAGCTAAGCTCTAGCCAGGTAACTGTAATTTGTATAACAATGTAAGCAACAACATCTTCCCTTAATTTTACTAGCTTGCATTTTGTGTCCTTGAAAGGAAAAAATATGACTAAAGGTTTAATTCAAATACAAAGTTTCCAGTGTTCAGATGTGCACATTTTTAATATGTGATTCTGATTAAAAGTCACATATTTTGTAAGAAAATAACAACACAGGTTAATTAAAATAAATATAGGATGTTGATAATAATTTTCTTGTTAATCTACTTTGATGACAAATTTCTAAACCTAAATTATGCAATTATCCTTGATAATAATATGCAAAAATAAAATTGCTTAAATCATTGTAAAACTTTATACTTTAAAATACTTTTAAAATCCCAGTTCAGTGGGGCGTGGCTTGGGACATGGCAAAGTGAGACGCCCAAATTGAGAGCTCCTGCAAAATTGGCTCCTCCATGCCGGCAACCCACAGTCAAAAGGGAAGCAAGATGGCACTGGCGGTGGAAACGCCAGCAGCCACTGACTTTGCATCAGACCAGGTGGGAGCAAGATCACAATCTCCCTCTCCCAGCGGCCCAGCAGACCCTCTAGTGCAGGATTCTCAATCCCCCAGCTTTCCTACCACACATGCCACCGGAAGCCCACCACTACATGGGGACATTGAATCCTACCTAAGGGCCCTACCCACTAAGGCTGACTTCAAGTCCCTGGTCCAAAGGTTTGAACACAACTTTAAATCTGAAATGTCTGACCTGAAACTAAATCCAGGGAACAGAATGGATTTAGAGGAAACGTTGGAGGATTTAAGGGAGCACCTAGTCAAGCACAATAAAGCTAATGTATATTCTATGCCTTTCCACCAGCTCATCTACCAGTACGATGTCCTGAAAAATAGAAAAAGGCTGGACAAAATCCGGCTGCGGGGAATGGCCATCTTCAATTATTTATTACAAAGGCCCAAAGATCACTCACTTCATTGAACTTGATAGGAACCATAGAACCCTTGGGACTTTCCGAGCTGGCCCTACCTGACTGGCCAATACAACTTACTGTGTTTGACCCACCATCGTCTTTACCGTGGACTCCTCACAAGCGCAAGACTCCTCGCAAACCAGCCTTCCAGCCCTCAAGTCATGTGATCCAGGATCACTGAGTTGCAGAGATGCCCATGAGGCAGAAAATGGGCCCAGGACGAATATCTCCACGTCTGCTGGTTAATGAGTATACCTCATTCTCCCCTGTATACCGCTTATTGATCAGACGATTTTTTGTTATAATTTAAAAGCAATAAGATGTTTACTGTCTTCCATTAATGCTTGATTCTTGTTCTCCCTTTTGCCACGTTGAGTTTCTCACACACCTCATCTAAGCAAATAGATTTATTGGTATATTGTCTACTTTAAACGCATTAGATAGGCTAATGTCTTTTTGTTACTGCTTTATTCATAGATATTTGAACTTAGACTGGAGTTTCTCCTGCCTAGTCAACCATGTTATCCCACTTAGGGACACTGACACAGATTTCTGTGTCACACACTTTAAATTTTCTCCCCTACATAGTACCTACATTCCACCCCCCCCCCCCCACCATTATCTATAAGACCCACACAGGACACAGAAAAGAGACCCATGCTTTACTCTACCTCTCACACCTAATGATGGCGAATGACCACATGCAAATTTAATGTACCTGAGAAAGGGATTGAAGTCCTGTATCATTTCCATAAAGCCAAGACCAAAATATTTTTCCCACAGGAAACCCACTTTAGAAGTGACCCAGTGCCTCAATTTAAAAATCTGTATTTTACCAAATGGTTTTACAGCACTAATCCACAGGCCAAAGTCGAAAGGAGTTTCCACTGCAGGCTCAGACCTGCGATGGGAGATTGGCCGAGTTCTGGCATTATGACGTCACTCTGGGGGACGTTTCTTTATTGTCATGGGTTACTGCCCCTTGGTCCCACTCCATACGGTGTCCCCCAACCCTGTTCCCCCTGTTTCCCATTCCCAGTTTACTTACCTCTATCTTAGGAAAATATGTTTACTGTATGGTTCCTTTTGTTTTGTTCCGTTTTTTTCTGTTCCAATGTATCCGATGTGAATTTCACCCAGAAATTCATAACACTGTTTATGTTCTTTACACCATGTATGTATCATTTATAATGTAAAAAAAAAATAAATGTATATACCTTTTCAATAAAAACATATTGAACCATAAAATCTTATTTCATCTACTGTGAAGTTAGGAGATACCACAGGACTAGGTAAATTCAGTTTCTTTCCATATAAATAAAAAGCAATAGGATAATATGTACAAATTATTGGGGTTTAGCTTTACCAAGTTTAATTTACAAAGTGCATGATTTTAACAAAAACAAATTAAAGTGTAACTAGAGTTTCAAATTAACAAATTGTGAGCAGGAATAAGGGAAATTTGATTTCTTTCCACAATAAAATGTTTGCAATTTAATACACTCATCTGCCCTAACTCTGTCACAGGTGCCAACATCTTTAGCCGGCCTGATTTCCAAAATTTTGGGCCACCTTTATTGGCCAGGTTGATGGGAATTAACTCCTGCGAATGTGGGCCTTCATTTCTGCCAACTGAACATGCCAGGTATGTTGGGATTTTACATTTAGCTGTTCATGTGCAGCTCAGTCTACATAAGTGTACATCACAGCAAAGGCCAGCACTGAAAACGCCAGCACTGAAAACTCATGCCCCCAGATCTAGTGAGAACACAGCATTTCATTTTTACTATTGGAGTGACATGCTCTATTCTTTGCAGAGGCATCATGCTTTAGAAGGCCCACTGACTATAGAGGATATTTCAGCCCAACTGTGATTGCATAGTTTCAGGCTCAAGTCTTTCTTCAAAAACCTGAAACCCAGGGGGAAACGCCACATGATCTCTGCAGCATTTATCAAATAGCTAAATCTTCAAAGTATAGTAATGAATATAATAAAGGCAGTATATAGGAAAACTTGACTGTGGAAAAAACATAGAAGAAAAATAACCTGAAGAAAACATTTAAGGATTGGAAGTCTGGTTGCATTGGCCACCAAAGGTAACATCATGCCTCTACATACACACAACAAAAAGAAGGAAAAGTAGAACGTGCTCAAAGGTTCCAAGAAAAAAAAGATCCATGGCTGCCATACTTGCCTAAATTTTTCATTTTTATCCACAGTAACTTTCATGCCTTTGCAATAGTATGCTTAGCAACAATAAAAATATTAGAAATAAGAAGACGATCGTGCTTTGAAACTCTCTTGAGCCCCTGTAAAGCAGAGTGCCTCTAAAGCGAACAGATATAAAGCACACTGTCAGAGCAACTTAATTTAATGATATACTGTAGTCCAGAAACTATTTAACACCCCTGTAAGTAGTATAGTAGCATGGAAACAAAAGCTTGTACCAGTTATCTATAGTAGTAATGTTGATGGAACTTGTCACTAGAGATTTTTTCAATCCTAAACATCTTTGCCTATCGTATTCCCTTTTTTTAAAATATTCCTTTTCATCTAATTGTTGAGAACAGCAATATCAAGCCCCGTTATTGAACCAAAAATATTGGAATACCCTTCAGTTCTGACTTTCATGGGATTGCATTGTAAATTTCTAGTGTTGCCAAATTGTGCATAATTTCTAAACAAAAGAAATGCCCTCTATGGAAAAGAACCAGCAAGAAAAAAACATTGTCGGGGAAAGGTTTTTTTCTTTGGATTTCTTTGGGGTTTTATTAAATTTAGATTAAGTAAAACACTTAGAAATAAGAAAAAAATCTAAAAAAATAGGATGAACATACAAACACAAGAAATATCACTTCACAAGACAAAGCAAAATGAAATAAAAGGGGTTATAAAAGAAAGTAAATAAAATAACATATGGAGGGGGGGGGCAAAGAATTCAGAGAGGGGAAAGAAAGAGAGAAAAAGAAAAAACACCAAGGGGCTGGCATATTACTACAGCCCCTCTCCACAACCATCTGGTGCACCCTAGTGAGCTAGATGGACAATACCAACCAGTCAAAATTCAAGAGAAGATTGTGAGTTATCTACAGTTCCCAGATTCTGTCGACCAATAGAATCATTCAAGATAGTCGACAATTTCTCTGCATACGCTCATCCTGCTTAGCTGCAATAAAGTCCACTCCAGCCATTTGAACAGGATTAGCAACATTCATATAGCTATGAGGCAAGTTTAAACCCACCAGCTGCTTTCCTATGAATGGTCATTTGAGAAACCACTACAAAGCAACTCTAAAATACAAAGCTACGATCATTTTTGCTGATTTGGTGATTTTTTAAACAGTTTTTATTAAAGCAATGTTTGCATTATTTACTTTATAGAGAGAGTGGATATTTAAATATTTGCTCTATATGGTTTTATGGTATGTTATAATGATTTATTTCCCAAAAATAAAACTCCAAACCTGGCCAAAAAAGGAAAAACAAAGACTTGTTGACAGCTACAAACCAATGTTTACTCTTTTTGGAAGAAAAAAAGATTTACTCCTGAACTCTACAAGACAGATCAGAGAAACATTATATTGATAATGATTATAACATTCTATGCTGTAATTTTAACCACCCAATTAAGCAAAGCAAAGAATAGAAGAATTAAAGAATAGAAAGTACACATACCATAGATGTTTTTTGTATGATGTATAGAGCATACATTTAAAAAGAGAGAGAATGAACCTAACATGTATTATATACACACATTGTGGTTATAACCATTTTTTTTATTTTATTATTTATACTAATACTTTTTTAAGCTGCAATTGTACTAAAAGAAAGGCCTATTTGTTCTTTTATAGTTAAAAAAAATATATACTTTATATTTATGTCCTTAAAAGTGACTTATACAGGTGAAAAAGTATATGTCCAAAAATTCAATGTAATTTGCTTTTATTCTGTCCATGTTTGAGTATTGCTGCATAGTTTATTGGCAATTAGTATTCCCAAGTTAACATCTATGCATGTATTCCTTAACTGTATTTAGTAGTGTAATAAGGAAATTCCATTACCATAGCTTAGCTGTTTAACACTCACTGCCAGGGTTGGACACAGGACCTGGGTCCCATCAGGGAAAATGAGAAGGAGGACCCAACATAAAATCTAGCATGTGGAAACAAAGGTACTAAAAGCAAAAATCAGATGATTATATTCTGCATACAGTATATAAAGAGAGAGCCTTTTCAGAGTGATAATAAACCCTTGTTCAACCCTTCAGTAACCAACAACTGTTCAGAAAAGAAACACTGTGGTCAGGATTGTGTAACATACAACATAATGCAGTAGTCATATGTATTTAACAGTATCTCCTAGCAAGGTTGGCCAGTAAAGAAAATGCCACATGCTTAGTGCACTGCCACCAACAGCTTCTGTGCTTGGCTATGAAATTGGGTGCAAGTGTAAGTCACTTTACAGTGTACAGAAAATCATGACTGGACGTACACCAAAGATCAAAATAAGGCTATATTAAAGGCAGTTACTGTAATAAAAACTCCCAGGATTAGTGTCAGTGACTGTAATAATAATCCACAGGATTGGCGACAGTGGCAGCAATAATAACAATCAGGAATGGTGTCAGTGGCAGCAATAACAATTGCCAACATGACAATGGTAGCAATAATACCCTCTAGGATTGTTGTCAGTAGCAACAATATTAACCACCCGAATTGTTGCCATTGGCAGTGATAGTGACCCTGGGGATTGCTGTCAGTGGCAGCAATAATATTGCCTCAGGAGCAGTATTCTTGGCAGCAGTATTAACCCCCAGCAATATGTTTCAGTACTGAGAAACTTTTTTTTTTTCCAGTGGGCTAGCTCAAGCCTGTTTACAACTCTTATACTTTAATATTTAATCAAAAACGCCATGCCACAATGCCGATCTGTTAATATTTTCTTTGATATGTTGCAATCTTGATTAGTTTTAAGATTTTATTTTAACATTTGTGACAGCAAAAGATGGTCATCTTGCTCTTTATTCCAACCACTAGGTCATTAAAAAAGAGATTAAAAAAACAACTTCACTATACTAAACTTTGTTGTGCACCACTTTGGTTTACTATGGATATGTCCCAATGACAATCACCCACTGTTTCTTGTCTTTAAGCCTCATGTTTCTGAAATTGTGAGGCCTGGCTTTCAAAATGCTGAAGTCTAATAGTAGTCCTTGCAGTTTGTCTCATTTACTATAAGACTAGCTGGTTCTAACTTTTTTTTGTCAGAGAAAGGCTGAAAGTCCCAAATATGTATATGGTACAGTTAAGCCAAATAAAGTAGCATGGTGAGTTCTAAATCAAATGACATCTTTCCTTCTACATATATGGCAGTCTTCATGATATTGGTGGAGGCACTTTTTTATGTGCAGGGTAAGGTGTCCAAACTCTATGCAGTTTGGTTTAAATGGCTGTATGATATTAGGCATGCATTTTGCATGGCTCCACTTCATGCCAAAATAAGTTATAAATCCTTTCACATTTGGATGGGGTGAGATCAGCAAATATCTTCTGTTTCAAAAAGGCTCCACTTTATTTCTCATCAGGTGGGTAGGGGGCTTGTAGCTTGTATGTGATTAAATTAAAGTGGACAGCATTACTCTGTTAGGTATTCTGTGTAAACAGTCTCTATTTCTTTAGTTAAACAAATCTCTAGATGTTTTAGTTTATTTATATGATGATCTAAAAGGTTATAGGCACATTTAAAGCCACTCTCCATATAGTTTTAGTTTTTTTGTGATGACATAGGTTAGGCATAGGTATCATCTATGACAAGCATACGGGAAGTCTTGGTTGGTCTTTATATCCTTAGAGTCTGTACTAGGTTGGTATTTAAAGAGAGTCCACTGGTTTCCTAGAATCCAAATATTTCCATCATTAGAATTTCCAGCATCAAGATATAAACATACATTCTCATAAATGCTGATCAAGTTAGTTAAAATTGACCTATCTTTTACTAAACTCTGCTGATTCCCTGAGTTTTCTCTTTGGTATATTTGAATAGTATATGTTTTCCTTCAGCTGTTATCTAAGATGTGTACACAAGTATAGAGTAAAGGAGTTTAAAAAAATAAATATCAAATTATCAGTCACATCACACACCATCATCAAGGAAATATAAAAATAATTTTTAATAAACATTCAAATAAAAATTGAAAAGTGTAATAAAACAGTTGCTGGCACATTACCACATGCCATTATGTCCATATTAATGATTACATCAGATTGAAATACATTACAGAAAAAGTAATAATCAGCAAATATTGGTATACAATGCTCTTCTTTCAACTATGGTAATATATTTTCAAAATACAATTCTATTGGCTCAATAAATAAATAAACATATAAAGTCATACAGTTCTATCACATATGAATTATCCCCATATTATGTCATTTTATATCATATCTATCAATGTGTATTATTTTTTATGACTTTTAATCTCTAGGTCTTCTTTTTTTACTGAATTCAAAATATTAATTAATTTTTTTTTATATTTTCCTGTAAACTGTGAATTTTTATTAGTTTACATTACTTTTTTTATACAATGAAAACAGCAAGAATGATTACAGAAGGAATATTCTAAAAGAAATAACAACCACCCCAAAAAACACATTTAAAAAGAAAAACAAAGAAACTTTTTGTGTACTAGGAAATTTTGATCCTGCGTTGTGTTTTCTTATACTTTCCTAATTTATAATAAGAAGATTTTTATCATGTAATAAACCTTAATTACTTTTCATTAATCATCGTATTTTGATGATTGCTTCAAAATGAAAGTGTTTTCTACTTTTGCATTTCTACTGTATATAATAACTTTAGCTTAGAAGGCTAGACAATATGGACACAGTTCTTATTATCACATTCTATGTTTCTACATAAACTGATAATTAATTTGTAAAAATTATATGAGTTACGGTACAAAGAACAGAAATAATTTAAAATCAACATTACATTACAAGAATTAATCAATAGCAGTGCCCTTCAAATCAACATGACACAAACAGACTACATAAGCTCAGTTTAATAGAAATGCTCAAAATTATAAAACTCTCTGGTTTCATTTTATACAGCATAGTTGCTGTTTTTAAATATGCCATTCATGTAATAAGATCAATATATCTAAAAGGGGATATTCATTTTATACAGACAAAAGCAAAACTATATCATGCATTACCTTGATTTTTGTTGATTTAATTACTTTTTTGCACAATAATTATTTCATGTTTTATCTTGATCAGGAATCAAGTGACATTAGTGACTTTTACAATAGATATTTAAAATGCTTGAATAAATTTTATTTTGCTGTTATTGCTACATGAATATAATTGTAAATCAGGGGCACAGGATTAAAAAAAAAATATTTGATATAAACATTGATATAAAAAAAAATATTTTCCACAAACAAATATGCAAACTAAAAATAATAAAATTACAACTATTTTTTTATACAAAAAGCTAAAAAATTTGAACTTCATATTTAAAATATGGTACTTGCTGATAATTTCTGTTTTTGAAAATATATGCAGAGGGTTTATGAAAACAAGGTCTGAGAACAGATAGATGGATTTTTGCTAATTCTTTATTCCATGCAATACTTTACACAAGAATGTTTTTAATACACTCCACCTCGGTTTCAGCTTTAAAGATAAACATGACTGAATTTCTTCCCCTCATCAGCCTAAATTCCGCTTGCAGGCTGGCAGGCAGCAGAACAAATTGTGATAATTGTGTTTAATTAAAAAGCCTAAATGGATTATCTGCAGGTAGGTTTGATTTATTAAACTAATCAATCAGATTACAGTGAATACATGGGCTGAAGTGTGGAATTAATTTGGAAAAGAGTGGTAAGACCTCTTTCCATCAACCTGCTAATTGTCCAAGATTTATTATGAGGATGCATCCTCAGAAAAGAGCATTTGTAAAATTTGGTCTCATAGTATTTTCTTAAGTGCTCTAATATCATTATATACAGCAAAGACAGATATATGTCATATTATCAGAATTACAATCACATTTTCCATTATTCGGTAAAAATGCAAGAATACAATACATTTTGTAGCAATATAGCTTTTTTTTAAAAAGTAATATGTAATTCACAAATTCACAAGTGGAAATTACCTCACCTGCCCACGCTACTTTGGCGGTCAGGCATCTTCACTGTGTCGTTTTCTGGGTTTGGGATCTACAGTGATTTTGATTGGCCAAGCTGGCCAAATTGGCCAAACATAACTCCTGCACATGTACATGGTTCATTAATTTCAGTTTGTACATGAATGCGCAGCTAAGCATTTATTCAAAGGAAGACTGTGAACAGGAACAAAAGTTCAATTCTGTAATTAATTCTGTAGCATCAACCTGCTACAATTCCATATAACCACTGCATTCATAGTTACAGAACATCATTTTGATGCAAGTATGTGATGTTACAAGAAAACATTTAATTGCAGGAGATGTAAGGTTCTCTTCTTTTGAAGAGTTGCTAAGGCTGTGGAATAATAAGAAACTGGAAGCAAATTAGCAACATTTACTATTTGCTAACAGAAGACAATTTAAAAAATGCTAAACTATATTTCTCAACTAAGGTTCAGATCCCAAACTTCAGGGTAAAAAAACTTGGGTAAAGTTTTTTTCAGGGTAAAAAAACTTGCTCAAAGCATTTACCTCGAACTAGGCTCGGGGTAGCTAAAAATAGAATCAAGCATTACTTTGGCTCCGGCACCAAATTCAAACCCCTAACAGTGCAAACTGATTGTCATACAGCATTGTATGACAATCAGATTACTGAAAATCCCACTTACCTGGTCCCCGCAGCTCCTCCGGAGACGTCTTCTTTCTTCTGTCTACAGCTGCTGAATGCAGAGACGATCTCCGCGGTTTCCTGGTGACGTTGGTGCGGGCGAGCGGAGGGGCGAGAAATTCAAATCATTTTGTATTGGATTCAATACAAAATAGCTGTATACAGTCTAATACAAAGAAATCTTTATATAATATATATATATATAATTTAATGATATATATATATATATTTTATGAGCTACTGTAAAGTTATATTACATTATACACTATTTTTTTACAGATTTTTTTTGTGTTTTTTTATTTAAAATTTATAAAACATTGGACATATTTTGGTGAGTTATGCCTAAGAATTATAGCCTACAATATGAAAATTTCCATGCAAAAAAATGTAATGCCTTTTGCATGGAAATACAGAGAGAAAAAGAATGCTGGGGGGTGTGGCTGAATGCAGTACTGCTTTGTATCACTTTCAGCCACTTTTTCCGGACAGAATCATACCGCCAAGGAAGTTAAAGTTGGGTTCGGTACGGTAAGTAGTATACCTACCTAACCACTTAATTCTCACTATGGTATATGTTTACTGTATTATGGCCGTAATATGCAATTTTATTGGTATTTATTTTCAATATTGAAACTTGCCAGTAGCTGCAGTATTTTCCACCCTCGCCTTATACGCGAGGTAATCAATTTTTCCTGTTTTCCAAGGTTTTTCCTGTTTGTTGCTCACTGTTTGGCTTGTGAAACAAGTGGATTTCTAACCAAGTGGAGTTAGAAAAAACAGTAGTTTGAAAACAAAGGAGTTAAATTCTTATAGTAACCACAAACTGTAGGTAAATGTTTATAACTCCTTGTAAACAAAAAATGTTTTTGGGAAAATGAGTGGTAGCAAGGTGGAAAGTTTGGTTCAGTGCAAAGTCTGTCACATGTATGCACAAACGGTGCAACAGCTCCTAAGTGAATACCGCTGTGACAAATGTGAGCAAGGGTCCTTTCTGGTATCTCGCATTGAAGAGCTGGAGAAGCGCATTCCAACACTGAAATCACTGGATCACCTTGAGAGGGGTCTCCTGCTCACTGAGCAGGCAGTTAATGGCTAAGATGTGGAGAGGGGAGAGGTTAATCAGGATGAGCATGTAGAGAGTTGGTTTAATGTAACTAGGGGCCCCCAGAAAAGGAAGTTAGCCCTGTGTTTGAGAACCCAAACATGTTTGCAAAGTTATGTGAAGATGTGCAGGTGGCAGACCCAGTGGTGGCAACTCTAGATGTTACTGCTACCCCTAACAGCCCGGAGAGCAGCCCATCTAGTAGTGGTGGGGAGGGAAACACAGGAAGGAAAAGACAATTGGTAGACATAGGGGTTTCTATGATCAGGAGGAACGATAGAATCGTTTGTCGCCCGGATCCTTTCAACCCGAATGATTTGCTGTCTCCATGGTGCCAGGGTTGGGCCGCATGGACAAACTACTGGGAGGGCCTGGACAGGACCCAGCTGTCTTGGTCCATGTTGGAAACAATGACAATATAGATGGAAGATGGAGGATCCTTAAAAATCAGCTTAGGGAACTAGGTTTCCAGCTGAAGAAAAGGACCTCCAAGGCTATTTTCCCTGGAATATTGTCTGTGCCATGCACAACACAAGAAGGGCAGAGGGAGCTTAGGCAGCTAATCGCATGGGAAGGGTTTGGGTTCATAGAGCACTGGGCTGACTTTTTATTAGGGGATTGTATGCCAGAGATGGTTTGCACCTAAATGAAAGGGGGTCTTCTGTGCTAGGGGAAAGATTTAGGGGAATGGTGGAAGTGTTTTAATCATGAGAGATTTCAACTACCCTGACATTGACTGGAGTAATGGCATCACAGGAACAGCAAAAGGGAGGAAATTTGTGAATTTAACACAAGATAATTTTATGGTACAGTTTATAGAAACACTAACTAGAAATGATACTCTGCTGGACCTAGTTCTTTCTAACAATGCAGATCTTATAACAAATGTGCAAACAAAAGAAAATCTGCGTAGCAGTGACCATAATATGATTTCATTTATTGTAAGCTGTAAACAGGAAGAGAGAGCAAATTTTCCATTATTAAGGGCTCTCTTTGACTTGGACTGGGAAACAACATTGTCCTTAAAGAACACAGAACATAAATGGGAATGTTTTGAGTCTGTTCTACAAAAGCAAACTGAAAAATATATTCCAGTGGGTAATACGTTTAAGAGGCTAAAATTAAAACCTATGTGGCTCACAGCTGATGTTAAAAAAGCCATAAGGAACAAGAAAAGGGAATTCCAAAAATATAAAAATGAAGGATCACCTTCATCATTTAAAACCTATAAAGAACATAACAAAAGATGTAAAACGGAGATACAATGTGCAAATCTTCAAAATGAAAGACAGATTGCAAAGGAAAGTAAGTCAAACCCCAAAAGTTTTTAAAATATATTAATAGCAAAAAGATCAAATTTGAGCATATAGGCCCCTTAAAGGATGTCACTGGGTTGGTAACTGGGGATAAAGACAGTGCAGATTAACTAAACAATTTTTTAGCTCTGTGTACACAAAGGAAAATGGCAGAGCTCAAGTCCAAATTCATAATAGCAATGTCACTGCCTTAAAAGAGTCACAATGGCTCAGAATTGATATGATTGATAAACAGCTGGGACAAATTAAGGTTGACAAAGCACCAGGACCTGATGGATTACCTGAGCTCAGTTGTTTCAAAGCCATTATTTCTAATTTTTAGAGACTCTTTAGTCACTGGCAAGGTACTGATGGATTGGCGTTAGGCCAATGTGGTTCCTATCTTCAAAAAGGGAGCAAAGTCATTACCAGGTAACTACAGACATGTTAGTTTAATGTTCATAGTTGGAAAGGTCTTAGGGAGTTTGATAAAGAACCACATAGAAGAAAATAATATTATAAGTGATAGTCAGCATGGCTTCAAGAAAGACAGAAGTTGTCAAACAAATTTACTCTCATTTTATGAGGAAGTAAGTAAACAGGTAGACAGTGGAATAGCAGTTGATATAGTGTACTTGGACTTTGCTAAAGAGAAGGGTGGGCGGGAGCACACTAAGCCAGGCACACCCAGATGGATCCGCCCACCACCAGGGAACACCCCCTGAAGTGAAATCTTTCTCCTCCGTATGCGTTGCAGAGGAGAGGGATTTACCTTCAGGGAGCCTTCCCTTTTTACCTCTCCAGTGGAAGTATCAACGCGGGGCGCGGTAAATAGGGGAGCCACTGCAAGGGGGTAGTACCGGAGCTCCGGTGGCTTCGGCTACGGTAGTTCCTAAGGCTCCCTGGCCAATTCGCTCCGGAGCTGCGGGTTGCCGGCCGGCATTAGGCCGGATTGTCCAGAGGGCGTTGGGCCCGAACAAACTACCAGCTAGGCCGTATCTGGCCTAAAGGCCGGAGTTTGCCGACTCCTGATCTAAAGCTAGTAAAGTGTTTTCTTCTATTAAAAGAGAATTAGACTGCAGAGATGGAGACATTATCCTGCCCATGTACAAAGCCTTGGTCAGACCACATCTGGAATATGCAGTCCAGTTTTGGGCACCAGATCACAAAAAGGACACTGTTGAATTGGAGAGTGTGCAGAGAAGGGCACCTAAATTAATAAAAGGAATGGAGGAGCTCAGCTATTAGGAGAGATTAGCTGAACTGAATCTATTCTCCCTTGAGAAGAGACGTTTAAGGGGGGATATGATCACCCTGTATAAATATATAAACGGTCTATACAGAGAACTCTCTTCCCCATTATTCACTTTGAAATCATTACAAATAACAAGAGGGCATTCTTTGCGTCTTGAGGAAAAGAAGTTTAAGCTCCGGATAAGGAAGAGATTCTTCACTGTAAGGTCTGTGAAAATGTGGAATCGGCTAACTCAGGAAGTAGTTTCAGCAACTACTATAGATTGCTTTAAGAAAAAGCTGGATGTTTTTCTAGAAGCACAGAATATAACTGGGTATTAAGGCTTTAAAGTAAAAATACCAGTGACTGTTGATCCAGGGAACATCCGATTGCCTTATGGAATCAGGAAGGAATTTTTTTCCCCTGTTGAAGGAAATTGTACTAGGGGATTTTTTGCCTTCCTCTGGACCAACTATGTCTTATAGGGTTTTACAACTGGGATATGTTTATTTCCCCAGTGGTTGAACTTGATTGATTTATGTCTTTTTTCAACCTAACCTACTATGTAACTATGTAAAAATAGGTACCTCGGCTTATACACGGTTCGATTTATACACTGGTATATACGGTACGTGGTGCTGCTGGCATCCTCCAGTGTGCTGTCATCGGATCCCGTCCTCCGGCAGAGTTCTCCAGGGTTGATGCCCGTCTCCAGCGTCGGATGCGTCTTCTAGGTCGGATCCCCGTCTTCTCCTTCCCTCGGCTTTCGCGTATGCATTCCTCAGTGATTCCTGATGGCGACAGTGCGTGCGCCCGATGACGGAGGGCGTAGAGGGAAATTCAAATTCAAAAAAATTTCATGAAAAACAGTGTACCACTTTTGGTACAGAAATCAAGACATCAGTAAAGCGCCCAGGAAGGTAATTGCACTTTGTTCCCTTATTTGGACCAGAAATTGATGGAAGCCATTGACTGTAGGAAAACATATTTTTTTCTGTAAAATGGGTAAGGGTTAGAACCTCCAACAGGTTGTTACTATTACATGTTTTAATTATCTATGACTCCTCGTCTAAGTGTCAACCAATCCCTTTATTTTGTATCCTGCTGTCACAGGTTTATTAGGGAAAAAAGCAAGAGAGGGGAAATCCCTCCATCATTCCAGCAGACAAAAGACAATAATAACAATTTGAGAGAAGTACTTTTTTTAATTTAAAACTAAAAAAAAAACCTTAAACAAAATACCAGCTACCAAGGACAACCTAAATTTATAGCATTACTCAGTACTCAGTGACTAAATGCTGCACCTGCCTAAATACTTTATAGGTCACAATTGCAGCTGCTCCTGCTTTACTGTTACCAGATGGCATTCCAGGGGTTAAAATTCCAGCCACTGAGATTTATTAGGGGTTTTTTACTCCCACTTACTTCAGTGTAACCCCAGACTCTATTTTTTCTGAAATTTAACAAAATGAGAAGAGGGCAACTTTCTTGGCCATGCCCACATGATTTAGTACCTACTGACCTGAAAATATTTATTGGTAAATTAAACAATGTTTTTTTACTAACTGTACCCCTAGAGGATCTCACAATCAATTTAGAATTTAGATCTACTTTAAGCTATTACCCAGGAGATATTATATGAGAGTTTTTCCACTTAGTATATATATACTTAGGTACTACTGACATAAATGCATGTAAAGATGTAAAGGGTATGGGCCATAAGGATTATATAAAAGTCAGCTTTACAGATATATACAATTTTGTAGGTGACATATATGTTACAATTGCCTGACTTTGTATATGTATGTCTCTGTGCGAGGGCAGCTAGACAACTTTTAGCAGTCTATTAATAGCACTAACCAAAAACATCAACACAATTTATAGTTGGATGATCATCCAGTAATGTCTGCAGTGATCTGACTTTACCCCTGGACCTAAAGAATATATCCAGGTCAAGATGAATCAGATAGATCAGGCAACATTCAGCTATTGTCGCTAACAGACATTCTCAAACAGAGTTTGAAGGTGCCTGCATAGTTTTGAGGTCGGTACCACTTAAAGGAGCCAGCAGCACGACATCAACTATTTAGCAGTTGTTTTGGAGAATAATGCATTCTGTCCACTAACAAATAGGTATTAGCAGGGGTTCCTCTAGACCTCAAAAAAATTTTAGGGGTTCTTGGGAGGGGGGTTGAGAAAGGTTTGCCTATAGAAACCTTAAAGTGAACCTGTAATTTGGCCCAGCAGGACATAGCACGAGAATCAGAGTAATATTGGAGCCACCAGTTTTGTTTATTTATTATAAGTTTATTTGCAAGTTTACAGAAACAATAAGCAAGATACTTAGATACTTTCTTAGAAAATTATCTGAACACATAACAAAGTTTTAATAGAATAAAAAAAAATAAACACATAAACTGTGAAATTCCAATTGATATGCTCTCATCAGGACCTCTCTCTTGGAACCTATCTGTGAACAAATTTTTCCATGTAAACGTGTACTAAAAAAACAGAGATTAGAAAGAAATATTAGAAGAAAAAGGGCGGGAGAGAGGCAACAAAAAAGTAAGTATAGAGGGGAAAATGGGCCCCTAATATGTATGGTATACATTTATACATAATCTGTAAAAACTAAGAAACAAGAAAATTCAACTAAAGCTGTGTGAGGGAGCATTCACATATTCCGCAGAAAACGAGAAGGTAATCCAACCTTCGAACCAATGACAGTGGAAAGCTTCACCAGTATCTCCCATATTTGGCCACTAGATTTTTACACATACCTATTGTTGCTAAACCCATCCCCCCCCCCCCCTCTTAAGCTACTGGGGGTGTGGCAAGGAAGCACTGCATGAGATGTAGTCCACAAGGCTAAGGACTCCAAATACCCTAATAATATACATTGTTACATGCATTAATATATATTAATAGGTTTATTGACTTTCAGCTATTTAGCCCTTTATGGGTATAAATAAATGCTTAAACATTCTTGGTACAGCACTGTAGAAAATGCCATGTACAAAAGATAAACAAATATTGATTTTTTCAACTTCCTCTTACATATATACAATATCTGATCTGATCAATTATTTGCCTTTGAAATATTCATTGGAAAACTTCAAGTGAACAACATTTTTTAAAATTTTCCAAATATTTCTGGTAACAGTTATGTTACAAAAGTTTTACTACACGAAATTTTAGTTGAAGGCACTAATGAACATTTACTTAAAAAAATGGCACTGTTCCTTTTGCAAAGATAATGTTCATTTACCTTAATAAGGTAAAGCTGTTTTCACTTTAAACACCTACTTATGCGCAAAGAAAAATCTTGTTTTAATATTTAAAAAAAAAATCATTTTTGTGCTGATCACTGTTCTCTCTGTGGGCTGGAGGCTCTGGCAAGAGGAAGCACTGCCTCTATCAAGATGGCTGGCTCCACACAGGGATGCAGTGTCAAAATAGGCATAGTAATTCAGTAATGGGGTAATGATCAGCTAAAGGGAGACCAGATGCAACAATGAGTCTATTTTTGGGAACAGCTCCCTTATGTTAGATCCCCTTAAATATAGCATGAACAGCCTCTACTCCTTTAATAAATCAACCTCACTGATTCTAGAGGCCCACTTGCTAGAGACCCATGCATAGGAACCAATAGCTTCTCATTGTTAAAAAAAATAGCAATATAAAGTACTTGCTCTGGAAAGTCTAATAAAGTTAAAGGAATACACAGCATTGGACATTTAGTGAGTGCTGGCAGCCAAAATTTCAGTAGTATTATTACTTCCACTACTACTACATTGCTGTTAGGTCATGTCAAACTGCTTAGATAATATGTAGCCTTACCGAAGCTTTACTATATGTATATTATTTTCCAAATTAAAGAGTCAATATCACTAAAAGATTAAGAAGATTTAAAAAATACAATATATTGCAAAGGTAACACTGTTTCAAATTGATGTTAAGCCACACAAAAAATGATAAATAGAATGTGTTTAAATCTCTATGGTCCAGATCCAGATAAATTTTTACATTTTTGGACTTTGTGATTCCCAATTAAATTAGCAGCCATGTAAGTTTATATAATTTTGTTTTAGTTAATTTGGTGCTACATTGCATCCATTCAGCCACACTTATTGTAAATTTAAGCCATATTGTATGACTCAATATATCAAACAATATTTAGGAAAATATTTACTGTTGTAGGTTAAGGAAATGAAAAAAAATATATATTGTTGAATTTTATTTTCTAACTACCACAAACAATATATTTTTTACTTGTTCTGTGTTTATTATTGCAATTAAAAAATAAATACTTTTGTTTTTTTTGGCATTGGACCTCAACAAGTCATACAGAATAAATCCTATAACATCACAACAGAAATTAATCCCTGACTAGGTAGGTCAGTGTGTCATCCTAACACCTTTCCAGTTCCATTTAAAATCTTTTCTAATTTGCCAGGAAAAAAAATAGCCCCAGATGGTTCTTGTTATCAGAATCACGTTCAGTCTGTTAATTTAAAATAGTCACCCACAGAAGGTTTTTATTTCAAATTATATCCTTAACTTTCATCCATATGAGGGTGGTATCCTCCACAGTTGGAAGGCCATTACTTTCTTCTCCAATTCACAAATCCCCCTGAAAGAAATCAATGCAATAAATAATGTTACTTATTATAAGGTGGTTCTATAAATCCAGAAATGTGCTAATCAAGAGATTATTGTTATTGTGAGTTATAGTTAACAAAGCTTCTGTAAAGTGAGTTTTAAGCTTTAAACTTTATTTTTCAATAGAAATTAGAGGACAACAAAAAAAAATAGTAAACATTATCTACTATAAGTAGTAGTATTATCTACTATAAGTGATTACACTTATAGTTTAAAAATATTACATTTAAGCTTTTATTATTACTGAATTGCAAATTTAGTAGTATTTGAAGTAGTGCAGTATTGAAGCATTGTAAATGCAACTAGTGTAAGTAAATTATTTGACAATGCTCTACTAGATTTAAAAAAGGAAAAAAATGATCAGATTGAAATTGAGCATTGATCAGAAATGGACATTTTTTCTCTAAATTGATTCTCACAAACTTCTTCCTCATTCTGGGAAGCTGGTGAAACTCAGCATGGAGCGCTCTATGCCATGTAGTGTAGCAAGGTGGTACTGCCTGTTTTACCAAACAGTGAGGTGTGTTTCCATTGGCTGGTAGATATTATGGTGTAATTCCTGCTAAATTACACCACTGCCTCTCGGGGAGACACTACATGTAGCAACTCCATGTGGCAGCCTCATAGAGTATGATTAGGGACGGCAGTGAGTCCGCTGTCACATGTGCAGATGGTGGTGAACCAGCACTGCTGTTTGAGTATTCCAATGGCTGCACACAATTGGGTAACTCAGAGACAGGTGGGTGTGATTTTGCCTCTTGTTTTGGTGAGGGCATATTTACATTTTAATATCCTGGTGGGTTGCAAAAAGACATTATGAATGTGTTTCCAATGTACCATAACACACATTTTTCTGACTGTGCTCACCACAACACACAGTGTGTGTGAGCATTATAGTGCACTGCACAAATACAGTGTGTGTTATTTTGGGGGTGGGGGTTGCAATGACTTAGTGCCTGGGTTGCCATTAAACGGCACCACAATATGCCAACATAAGTTTAAAACGGTTGTGCATTGAAGTGTTTTCCCGAGAAAATGTTTTTAACCAGGGCAACACGTGACAAATTTAGTGTTCCCAGTTCATTGTCTCAGGTATCTAGTAACCCCTATAATTATGTCAGCTTTCTACTGCCCCATATATTAGGTTTCAACTGTCTCCTGTTTCACAGTACACCCTATTTTTTGATTGTCTTTGTATTATATCTTAACTAGCGGTGCATGTGTACTGTGACCCAACTTCCTAGTATCCCATGTTTTGTAAAGAGTGTAATCACTTGTAGTAGTGTAATAGCCTACTTAATGTAGTGTAATAATAATATTTTATATTGGTGGCATTTACAATTCCTGATCACTTGCTGTCTTACCTGTGCTGCGTTAGGCTGATTTTTGAGGTGCATGCATGAATTCGATCTCAAATATACCCCTGATGAAGCAGATATAATGATTCTCTGTGAAACGTGTTGGGTCAAAACTATATTGAAATTATATGCTGTATATTGTATGTAAAGGTTTTGCTTTTTTGTCTTTTTAATATTTATTGATGAAGTTTGCTGGAATTTTATTGTAATTGCAAAATGTATTCTATGATGCTTGAAATGCACATTTTTTATTCTTTAACATGTCATATTTGTAATGTGCAATAATTTCTGAAAAATTAGAAGACTTTGTTGGTTATATTCTGGGTTAAATATCTGTGAACATTGGAAAGTAAAACTCTGCATTGGAGAAAATACCAGAATTTGTTAACATTTTTCATTATTTCTTCCTAATTAAAAGCCTAAAAAACACAATATATATGTACACAAGTATGCTACCAAATAAAAGCCTTATGTGTCCTGAAAAAAAAACTGTATCGCTTCAGGCTCAAAGGTATAAAATGCTTCCAGGTTAAGGTAGAAATTACCTAGGAACTCAGGTTGCAAAGGCTATGAAGACCACCAATAAACCATAGAACAATAAATATTTTAATAACGAATGTTTCTAAAAATTATGTCAATTGGAAAATCCACGCAATTGCACTTGTGAGGACAGAGTCATGAATTGCATCTCAATTGTGGGGCAGACACAGTGACCTTTGCTTCATCACACCCTCTATTTATTTCCAAGCACAGCAATAAGTGATAATGAAACAGCACAAATGTTTTGCTGATTTGGGTACTGATGTCTATAGCTGTTTACATTCATGACACCTAGGTAATTAACATTGCTGTCTTTTAGAACAGGAGTCTAGAGCTTATAGCTTGGCAAGTCACAATATGTGTGGAATATTCTTTGTGTTTTTTCCCTTGGGGTTTTTGGTTTCCTTGCATAGTCCAATGCAAACTGTGCTTGAGTGTACTTTGTATTAGATACATTTGATTGCAGTTAGGGATGATATTTAAAGAGAACTATTTATAAATATTTTCACCCAAAATTCAATAAAATTTTAACTTTAATTCTTTTCGTGGTTTGTATTGGATTCCAATTAGAAAACATAATAATTTTGATTAAAAGCTGATTCGCTTATTTAAACGTATTATTAAACCCAATATGTGCATTTTTTTCAAGACAAAGGTGTACATCTAAAGGGGAGCTATTGTTTTTATTGTTTTGAGTGTAAAATAATGCCTGTTGATCCTGACAGATATTATGTAAACTGATAACTGGAATGCTGAATTCTTAAAAAATTTCATTGAACCTCGCCCACCTATGTTATGGAAAATGGGGAGGGGATGTTTTAGTAGCCCAGACACGTTTTCTTTTGTCCTGATACCTGTCCCTTCTGGACAGGAAGCGAGTTACTGCCAGGATTACTAGATAAAAATAGAAGCTTGAAAAAAAAAAAACATTGCCGCCGCCACATCTTTCAGCTTGTAAGCAGCCATATATTACATAATTGTTTTTAGTTTAAGAAACACTTGCCCGTACATTTAACATTTCTGATGAGTTTGCTTGAGGCCTAGAGGTATCTATTTTTCAATGATTAGGCAGGTCATTATTTTAGAAATGTATAGGTGATGTCCCTTCTGCAATATTCAATCTTACCTGCCTAATCTCTCCTGGTTTCTGGTGACAAAGGTGAGCTGCACATGTGAAGCTTTGGTTGCCAGAGAAACCAGGTACTCCCGGCTTCCTTTGCCTGTGCAGGGGGTAGGTATTTGTTGCATCATCACAGCCAATGAAGATTCCTGCACTGGAATGCTGATAGGTGAGTAACGTAGATTTTATTCAGCTTTAAGGTCCCTTCCAAACATCTGGTTAAAAACTGCACAGTTAGCCATTCCCAGGTAAATAGCATATTGTTGCTGAGCCTCCAGAAGAGGCAAACCAAAACACAGGTCAAAGCATCTGCATGCATTTCCTTTGTGTTTGCTGTGCCAGTGCAGTGGTTCCTCCCTAGGAGAAAAATGAACCGCATGACCAGAAGCAACATATTTTAATTGTATTCCACTTAACCCTGTTCAATTGCTTGAACAAAGTGGTTCCCAACCACTTCTATATAGTTGTATAGGAGCGAGCGTATAGGAGTGTGGTTGAATTTGCAGTACAATGCTGCAGTCGACTGCAAGTTTGAATATATTGAATATATGCATGACATATATTGATTGCAAAAGAGAATTTTTTATTGTATCCTAAAAAATCTCCATGGTATAAACTTGCTATGTTGCAGTAATGCAAAAGATTTTTGAATTTTATTGAAATATAATTTTTATGAGATAAGTGGGATGCTTTGGAATGTACATTCCAGCATCCAAACAAATATCAGCTGAACAGGGGCATGAATTTTTAGTGTTTACCTGACCACTTTTAGGTTTGTAGGAACACAACTATATGCACCACAGGGTCAGACATAGGAAGGTGTAAAGTGTGCCACAGCACAAGGGCCCTGGACCCTTTTGAGTCCCCACGAGGTCCCCAAGTGAGTTTGGCACAGGGGCCTACAAAGTCGGCCAATGATGCACTGCATACTAATAAAATTTAATGATACGGTAGAAAGGCAGTGACAGGAAAAAAATTATAGTATCACAGTGCACAAATATGCCCACTGGCCAGCAAAGCAAGAACACATACACAATTTCATACACATTGCTGCAGTCTGAAAGGCAGTGGAGGATCCAGAAATTATTATCCATACATGTACTGTTTTTTTGGCTCCAATCTCAGTGTGCAGTCCTTGTTATTTCTACTTCTTTGCTTGGTGCATCCTTTTTTCAAATCTTAGTGAGCAATCATAGTGCTTGCAATTTTTTTTTTTTTGGGCAGTTAAATTCTGACACATACATTCCTTTGTGTACTTAGAAGGTTCTAAAGCAGCATTCCCTCCCTGAAAGTAATGCATACTGCAAGCTAGGACTGCACTATATGCATTTAACATCAGTTTGCTAGATTGGTTCATCAATTGCAGCTGCTCCCATGCATCCATAGAGTCACAAGTTGTACAATAGTAAACCATCCTTTCTGTTCTTTTTTATGAAGATAAATATGGATTGTTTTCAACTTTAATTTTGCTTTGCATTTATTGATCTTTCCTCTTTTGCATTTCATTGCATTTTTTAAATAAACCTAAGGGAACTCCATTTCAATTCATTAACCTGGTGTGTTTATTTACATTGTGTTTTAAATAAAATTCTTATAGAATGTACATAATCTATGTTTGGACTTTTGTGTAGGTTAGGTCAAAGGTAAAACAAAGGTCAGAGTTTTGCAAGTGATAGATCCCTATGGTGATCTTTGGTTCCAAACACTGGTCTTCCCAAACAACTAGGTGAAAATTCTTGAGCCAAGGTGAGAACCATACAAAGGCAAGTATCTCTAATTATTTTACGGTCTGTCACTTTTACAGTCACACAGTGACAAAGTGTGGTAGATTTCTCTTCATGTAAACAAATATCAGTGATGTTTATGGCTTTAAATCAGCACATGCACTTTCTTTAACATACACAAGCCTGCAAGACCTTTGAGGTAATTACCCTCATGATCTGACTGTAATTGATAAATGCAAGTGACCCTGATTATTTTATGTCTATTTATACAGAGACATTTAACCCATCAATCATAAAGACTGAATGTTTCACTAGACATCTTGTTGTCCTAAATGAATATTTTATTATAAACAATCAGTTATTACTTTACAATAAAGCATAGTTGTTAGTTCTATTTTACAAACTGGCATGTAGTTTCTGATCAGGAGTAGCTTTTACAATAGCCATAAACTTCATATGGCACTCAAATGTAAACTTTGGATCAGACGATTGTCATCTCATGTTATTAGATTGTGTAAGGCCTACCATACAGAACAGATGCCAAAGATGATTCTGGCTTTACATGACTGATTTACACACCACCCTCCCATGAAATGTTCACATTCTGTAGTGGACAAGCCAGCCACTGTGGTGTATTCATAGCCAACATAGGCCATGGCCTGGGGCACCAGGACTGCACACCACGTTCCACACATCAGTTTCCTGATAGAAACAAATTCTTGAATATATTAAAAGATTCCAGGAAAAAAGCTCTGCCATCAGATCAGTTCACTTAGGTTCCTATAGATACTGCCCCTGGACAGTTGGTGCTTTTTAGTTGGTGGTATACTGTACTGTTTACTTACCATTCATACACTCTTGGTCCAGGCCCCCAGCTTCAGGTTGCCTCTATATCCATTACATTTATTTTATGTAAAAGCCATGTAAGTGTTTGAGTAAATGGTCAGTAATTAAGATGTCAAAGTATTTAGGCAAATATGGTGGATATATCTGTTTTAAGCGTATGTTAAGGGCAAACTCTAAACTTTTATTCTTGTTTTGCATTAGGCAGGAAAGGATTGCTGTCTATTTCTCTATTGGGGAGATGTTTCTTAACATACAGGACACCAGTGACATCTGCACTTTTCCCAAAACCATTTCTTGTATATGTGTCATTATTTGTATAAATCAATATTTTTTCCAAAATTAGAAAAAAATGGCTGGAGTTAGGATTTAAACATTAATCTTTGCATGGGGACAATGAGTGACAGCAATCAATCATACCAATCACACATAACAAAACATTATGACCCTTGCATTTTTTCATTCCAATTTAACAACAAATCTTTTTGTTGTGAAAGTTGTATTAAATTGAATTCAGTTGATTGTTTTGTTATTTATGATTTCTGAATTATTTTGTTCTGATTTACTAAAGTATACCCAAATCCTATTCCTAAAATTACTCCAGAAAATGCCACAAAAAATCTACAATTTCACTGCAATTTGATCGTGATCGTTATTGCACGTGTGTACATAGCCTTAGCCTCAGCTATATGAGATATCAAAGAACATGTTCAATAATATGCACCCAATTTAACATTTGCTGTACTCTGAAGCATACTTCAGCACTTCTAGACATGATCAATAATTCAAGAAGGCAAGGTTTACTTTTCCTGACCTCCACTTACACCTTTTTTACCATACCCCCTACAGCCTCACATGATTTGCATATAAATAAACATTGCAAATCAGTACATGTTCAAGTGAAGGCTGTGGTACTGTAGTGATAATGAGATTACATGGCAGGGCATAAAGTGATTCCTAGTCACAACTGTGGCCTTAAAACCATCAAGGGTGACTCTGCTTTTGTGTTTTAATCCACAAAAAAGAAGTGGATGTTCTAAATTCTAAATTACAGATTGCATTTTAAGCTGATGGGATGTGGTAAAACCAGCAGGATATGTAAGCGATGAAAATAGTGTGTATATATATATATATATATATATATATATATATATATATATAAATATATACAATTTTATTTTTTTTATTTTTTTTCCAATAATGTTTTTATAAACAATTTTAATATGGACAAGTGTTGTTCAGTACAAAACGTTCACTCATCCTAATCATGTACAAGCAGAAATCCAGTTTTAATTACCTATGATTACCTATATTATTTTTAGTTTTACTTTAATAAATAAGCTGTGTAAACAATATGTAAACATTCACCTTACTAACCTAGCAGCCTGTACAATTCAAATAAAGATTAAATAAATCAGCCTCATTATGTTTTACCTTCATGTATGCTTTAAAATGTATCTGATATTTATAATATTACATAATAAACAGTAATTGTTAGCTGTTCATATATATATTATTTTTATATAATGATTTGCAATTATATTAAACTATCTGGACAAAAGATTAAACACTATTTATGTCAAAGTTCAGTTTAGTATAGTGAATGTTGCAACTCAATTCGGTGAAACATTTCTAAAACCTAACTGCTACTTAAGCTGTTTGAAGCTGTATAAGCTGATTGTGAAAAAACTTAATTGGCAAGCTATTGCTGACACAATTTGGGGATCACATCTCCTTTTCACCTATCTTGACTATGATTTATATAGCTATTTACTCAATGACCAATGGCAGGAGTGAAAAAAGAAGGCATTTATTCAATATACTGGAACAAAAGGGCATTTATGATAACCCTAACCTACTGTAGTTTATTCAAAATTTAATTGCAGAAAAGAAAACTTTGAACTAGTTTTTGGTAACTTGTGTAAATAATCACATATTGTTTTTAAAATGGTTGTTCTTTTAGATTGTAGTGGTATATCATTTGCTATCATTTTTTTGAGGATTTTAAAAGATTTAAAAAAAGACCGGAAGAGCAATTACTAACACTAATGAATATGTAATGGTACCTTTTACATTTTGTATATGTATGTGTGCCCCTCCTACTGGGGATAAGAAAATTCATTGGACCTGATTTATCAAAGCTATCCAAGGATGGAGAGGATACACTTTCAACAGTGAATCGGGGTGATTCAGCAAACCTGAAATGGATTTCCTAAAAGTCATTTGCTATTTGCTAGCAAATATTTTGAATCCTCCAGATCCATTCCAGTTTTGCTGGATCACTCAGCTTCACCTTCAAAAGTGTATCATCTCCAGCCTTGGAGAGCTTTAATAAATCAGGCCCATTGTGTTTAGTGACCTGTGAATCCAAATTGTGCTTGTATGTTCAGTTCTCCTTTTGGTATAAGCACATAGGTCAACAAAAAAAAATCAGTTTCTTGCTATTTAACCTCCCTAGCGGTACATTTCTTTCTGGTTTTATATGTCTAAAAGCAGTACATTGTTTTTCATTTAAATTTTACAGTATAATATAATAGTATGAGTATAATGAAGTTTGAAACACAAAATCATGTAAAAATAATCAATTAAATAAATTAAAATATATATATATATATATTTTATTTTATTTTTAAAAAATAAATATTATACTCATACTATTGTATTATACTGTAAAATTAATGTTAATGAAAATAATGTACTGCTTATACACATTTAAATCCAATGTATTGCATTCAAAACAGTTATTTTGTAATAAATGCAATACAGAAAGATTTTTAATTTCCCCCGGTGACTCATCGTGTGCAGAAGACGCCGGAGGAAGAAGAAAGAAGACAGGGATCGCAGCGATGTAACCACGCGGGATGCCGGCGGATCAGGTAAGACTGTATTTACTAACCTTCCCATAGGTTTACCTACCCCGAGTGTGTCTCAGGTTTACCGCTTTCAGCAACTTTTTTCTACCCCAAGTCACACTCGGGGTTACCGCTAGGGATGTTAACCTCCTGGGCAGTTCATTTCTTTTTGGATTTATATGTCTAAAAGCAGTACGTTGTTTTTCATGAAAATGTATTTTACAGTATATTATATTAGTATGAGTATAATAAAGTTTGAAAAATAAAATCATGTCAAAATAATAGATAAATTAAAAAAAATTGTTTTTAAAATAAATATTATAAATTAATAGTATACTGTAAAATAAATTTTCATGAAAGACATTGTACCGCTTTTAGACATTTAAATCCAGTGTATTGCTTTCAACACAGTTATTTTGTATTAAATGCAATACAAAATAATTTGAAATTCCCTCCACTCCCCCAACACAACAGCCGTACGCACCGACTTCATCAAGAACTCCTGAGCGACTCTTTAGATGCGGAGGACACCGGCCGGAGGATGCAAGAGGACAGGGATTGCGAGGAAGGACGCCGACGGACCAGGTAACATAGTATTTATCATTATTTTTCAATGTTTTAGTTACCCCGAGTGTGGCTCGGGTGTACTGCTTTCAGCAATTTTTTTTTTACCTGAGCCACACTCGGGGTTACCACTGGGGAGGTTAAAATCCATGAGCCCGATTTAATAAAGCTTTCCAAGACTGGAGAAGATACACTTTTATCCGTTAACCTTGGTGATCCAGCACACCTGGAATGGATCTGGTACTTGATTGAAAACATTTGCCAACAAATAGCAAATTACTTTTAAAAAAATCTATTCAAAGTTTGCTGGATCACTCAGGTTCACTAATTAAAGTGTATCTTTTCCTTTGAGAGCTTTAAAGTTTGTTTAAATGTAATAATTTACACACATTTTTTGCAATAATATATGTATTCCTGTTTTTTTTGTTTTACTTTTTGCAATTTGTTTTTTATTTCTGTCTGGGAACAATCAGGTGAGGAGTTTAGAGGTAATCTAGGGAGACAGTGATACAATGGGAGATTGTGCTTGTTGCTGATTTCTTAGGGAAAAAGTACTTGGAGAAAACTGCTTTTGGAAAAAGTGTTTTTGGAAAAGTGCTTGGGAACAGCATGACTGTGTGAGCAAGTTAAATCACTGTAGGTGTTTCCAGTTATACACAGGCATTTTTCCCAGTGTTGGCAACACAATCTTCCTAATGACTGTAACTGTTAACCACGTGAAATCACAGCAATTCCTACATACAGGCATTTCCCCTTTGTTGTTAATAAAATTTAATGATTTTTCTTATATTGTGACTTCTAATCAAGTAAAATCACAACAACTATTTTCAGTTATACACTAAATCTAAAACTAAATTATGCACTTGTGGATCCTCAACTCAAACTAAACCACTTGAGTCTGGATCCCGAATTTGCCTAACTAGGGGTAGAAAGAGGGAGGGTACCAGCAGCACTTCAAAGCACATCACCAGTGGTAGCAAACAAAAAGAGATCCCAATATGCATGTTTTCAGGTAGGATGAGGCAGATTTCTCCCATCCAAGCTCTGCCCCTTGTGGACTGGCTGACTAATTCACCATCATGCATCACTGATCCCATATATTATTGTAGAGTCAGAGTACCTGTGCTTCCTCCAGAACACTCATAACCACTCTCTCAGAAGAAAATAAATTCTCCATCGCCTCTTCTGTTAGCAGATAGTAATCCTTTCTTTCAGGTAATCGAGACAAATTGTTTGCGTGAATAACAGGAAACAAGAGTTGATGGGGTAGAGGAGCTCTGTAATGACACACAACAGTTATTGAATTAGAAGAAGCAAAATGAGAGAAGTGCTGAGGAGACCTGCTTTTGCTGGTATCAGTAGTGGTGATGTTTGTGCAGATGGTGCTGGTGGTGGTGGTAGTAGTGGTGGTTGCGTAGTACAAAAAACTGATCTCATAAAACAGAAGGTAGACAAACAGTAGTATGTAAAATTTTCATACTATTGGTCAGGGTCAGACGATGATGTTGTTTTTCTGAACAAGAAATGGGAACAAGGTAAGAATGATGAGGAGGCCAGTAATGTGTTTAAAAAGGAAGGAATTGGGCCTGTTTTATTAAAGCTCCCCAAGGCTGATGCAGCAAACCTAGAATCGCAAAATATAATCATAACCAGTTTCTTATCACTATAATGTTTTTAAGGAATTTTATGTATAAAATATATTTATAATAAATATAATAAAACACTTTATATAAAAAAATGTTTGTTTTTTTTATTTTAGCTTACTATTTTCTTAAAAAGTATTACAATACATATTATTTTACATCTGGCCATACTGAATGAAAAAAGGCATTGAGCCTTAAGTCATAATTCATTCTAGAATGGGTTCATGATTAAAGCTAAATAAAGTTTAACAATAGTTATATATCAAGCAATTTGTTTACCTGACAATTAGGGAAAACAGAGTAGTCATCTTCCCACTCCATGACTACTGATTGTATATTTAGGGGCTGACTGAAAACTTCATCCCAGTGCTCAATCTGCTCTCTCCTCTTGTCAACTTCTTAGCACTTTGCATGCCGCACACCTGTCCTTTCCTTTTCCGAGTCCCAGCTTGCTGCTGTAAAGTGGTTAGCAAGATTGAGGCCAATTAAATAAGCACTTGGTATTCAAGTACACAGTTGCCCTAATTTGTATAAAATATACCAATAAAATATTGGTATATTTTGGTAAACTTTAGTTTACACAAATACATTGCCACAACCATATATATGTTGTTTATTTATATGGTTTGTAATTTATATTTGCTTACTTAGAGCAGCAGTCTAAGTTGAGCTGAAGCAGTCTTAGAGCAGCAGTCTAAGTTGAGTTCAACTGTGCGCCCTCAATGTCCATGTCTAGTGATGTAATCTTCATCAATCACATTGACCTGCCCCAGCTGATGTTGACATGCTGCATTCTAAGGCTAGGTACACAGGTCCAATTATTCTCGTCCGATATTGGGCCCAGGGCCGATATCGGACAAGAATCCAGCGTGTGCACAGCACCCATTGTCCATTGTCTGAACGTCTGTCCTGGCAGATCCACCGACGATGGACGATAAACAACGACGATCCTAATGGAAGCGATGGGAGAAAACGCGCAGGAGGGTGCCGCTCCATCGCTCTACCCCTCCCCTCCTAATAGAGCAGAATGGCGCTGTATGTACAGCACTCGTTCATGTATCGTGCAGTCCTTAGTCGTTGGAAAGGATCATGAAAGATCCTTTCCAACGACAATTATTGCACGTGTGTATGTAGCTTAACACTAAATGACAGATTTGCCTGCTGTAGTAATGGCTGGGAATCATTGGTGAATTAATTGGCCAGAAGTACAGCTTTCCCAAGGGCCAAGCGCTTTGGGTCTATGGGATAAAAATTACTGAATCAGGGCTGAAGGTATTTAACCTGATGGACAACAATTAGGATAGGGAGTGAAAACTTATAACAGGACAAATATACAAGAGTATAATTTTCCTAAAACACTGCAAATAAAACTAAAACAATGTTCTCACTTTTTCTGAAGTTCAGCATAGAAGAACTGGACAGCACTGATAACACTATTTGGGATTTCAGTGCAGCAAAGGCAGAGAACAGCTAAAGTGGAAGTTAGCAGCACAATATCTGTTTTAATATCTGTATTTTTTGTTCTTTACAATGTTTTTTCATTTAATGTAATTTACATTTTAAAATGAGAACAAGACAAATGATAACAAACATACTTTATCCTTTGGTTTTTAGGTAAAACAACGTGAATTCAATGTTCAGTTCCTACTGGGCCTGCATTCTAGTTGGAAATATGGCTGGACAGAATTAATGTGAAGGTATCATCAACTAATACCCTAATGCCATTAGGAGAGACTAGAAGCTTCCATATATGTTGTGGTGCAATGAAAAGTGCTTAACATCATCAGACACAGCAGAACTATGTATAGACAATTACATTCTTAGTATGAAGTAAAGGACTTTACTGAGGACCTTATCCAAGCTTCAATGTTGTGGGGAACAGTTCCAATATGAATCCTTTTGAGATTTATACATTGTCAGCTTCAGATATACTACCTTTTTAAATAGTGGTTGTCTAAGATGTATTACCATTTTTCAGATTGTGTTTTATATCCTGTTGTATTTATATTTATTAATGATTAAAATGAAATGTTTGTGCATGGTCACAGATGGCTGTGACTTCTATGTTCAGTAAGAACAAATTATTTAAAGGAAAACCTTTTTCCCCTGCTGAATTGACCATGTTTTCGAATTTATGAAGAAAGATGTTTTAGAAGAACCTCCCAGGGGTCTCTCATCAGCTTTAAATCTTTGCACTCTTCCCCCCGCAACTCTTCATGACACAAAGCATGCCAAAACAGCTTCCTTTTGCCTATGCATTAGCAATCTGTTTTACCTTTTTGACATCTTTCACACATAAACCCGTAAGAGAGAAATAAAATATACGTCTCTAGGTGAAAATAAAGCTTTGCCTTCCTCCTGATCTATAGGATATAAAGTAAAGCTCTGGCTTTGATAGTGGCTTTCTCTTATTCTGGAGTTGCCTTTCTATGCATGAAGACCATGAAGATGGATTAGGGAGAATTGGCCGTATCCTCCTAGGGGCTTTTTTCACCCTGTCTTATTGTATATGCTTTCCATTTTTATCTTGTTTAGGTTTTCTTTTAAGATTTTTAGGGTTTTTTGCCTCATGCATATTGGTAACTTATTTTCTTTGTATTTCTAGTAGAAGATTTGAACATTGCTTTCATTGTGTTATGTAGTTGACAATTTGTTTACAGTGCATTTCCATTTAATTTTCCATGGCATATAATTACTAATTAGCATACACATTATCCATTTTCTCGGGCACTCTCTGTTTTATGTTAAGAGTTAGGATCATGATTTTCTCTACTAACTTCATGCAGTCAAAAAGAAATGCTCCGATAACAGAGTAGCATGAGCAGTGCAGAGTATTTGCGGATGGTTTGTAAAAAAAATCGAAAAACATAAATAAAATATTTTCTTTATTACTTGCAAATTTTGCTTTATTTCTGATAATAAACCACTATACCCAATGCAGATGACACAAAGCATTTTATTTTATGCATGCACTTACCTGTACAAGCAAGCTTGTGTAAGTACACTGATAAAGTATACACTTCATAGAGCAATATTGCAGTCTGATGTAATTTAAACATGAATACATGGATTAGCCGGATGAAATCAACATTTTCCAAGTGACTGTATTAAGAACACAAACTCCAAGTGCAAGGTATAAATTTTTTTTTTATTGAATGGCTTATGCTTTTAGTTTATTTTTTGCTCTCTAAAAAACTCTAAAATAAAAACATTGGATTCTTGTATTCACAATAGTTTCCAACTTAGGTTAGTTGGGGCTTGTCCAAATGAGGTTGTATGTTTCTAAATTCTGGATGGTGCCAAAAAGAAATGCTCCTTTAAAAAGTCCTTACAATTCAACTATGAACATGAGCTTACATGGCTAGAATACTCCGATTTTACATTTTTTATCACTTAAATTTTAAAGTGAATGGCAAAAGAAATGTTAGCCTCCTGGATCTTTGATATTTGTAGGAGGTGCAAAAGTTAAGGATAGACACTGAAATAAAAGTCTAAATGACCCTGGCGCAGAGTAATTCACTCTACATTTTTGGAGCATTTAATAGTACATTTCTATATCAATTCTTACACTGTGGTAAGCCACCAAGGACCTAATTGAGGCTCTCTTTGGCTTTTCTCATCCCAATACTGGCAGCTATGATGTTTCAGCTTTTTGGTACGATGTTCTAACTGGGTGGCTGGTGTTCGCTTCCTTGTGGGTACTGCATGCAGTCTTTACAACCATTTTCCCATGGTACGGGGGATTTTTGTATCTGAACCCAATTTAAGGAACTGCAAAAAATTAACAGTAAACATACCCAGAGGCAGTCTCTTGCTCTTAAAAATTTTCGGCAATGCACCAGAAGCCCAGACTCAATGACCAAATTAATATTATTGTAATTAAAAGGTAAGATTGGGGTCCACAAGGGTAGGTAATAAATTGTAACAATACTGACAATTCAGAAAGAAAAAGAAAAAAAAAGAGGAGGTTATCTACATCTCACCAATTATAGTAGTGCAGTATGAGAATACCATATTTCAATACAATACTTCTACCACATTCTGGGCCAATGTTAAGCCAGTACAATTGGATATAAAGTTCTCCCTAAGTATATCATTCACAGTATTAGGTTGGGGTTAGGATAAATTTAGAGATTGTCAGACCTCCAGACCATCTTTCTAAATTAGTAGTCAGACGTCAGTAAATTTCTATAATTACAGGTGAGAAAATTTCAACATGGATTCTAAGTAATCAACTATTTTTTGATTCTTCTTGACACTGAGCTGATCTAAGCTCAGTTTCAAATTTAGCTGGTTCTGTTACCCAGTCCAGTACAAGCAGTGCCTGGGTTACTAACGATATTCTGTAGGTTTGTTCTTTGATAGTTGATATTGTATATTTTACAATTTATATATTTTGTCTTTAACCATTTACCGTATTTTTCGGACCATAAGACGCACTTTTTTTCCCCCAGAAGTGGGGGGAGCCCACAATACAAACAGGGTTTATTACATGTGTTTATGACTGTGATGTTGGTTTTTAATGCACATAAAATATTTTAGGACACTATTTGTTTCAGAATCTTTGTTTTCTTCATTTCCCTTCTCCAAAAAACTGGTGCGTCTTATGGTCCGAAAAATATGGTATATTCTTTACCTTTCTGTACATACTTACATTCTATAAATGCTTAAACAGCAGTACAACCTTAAACAATCTTGGTAGAAGATGATGGACTTGGGTTGGAGAGGATGGGACTGGTATTAGAGAGTCAGGGTCTGATTCTCCTGCTGAAGTAACTTTCTTAAAGTAGGCATCAATGGGGGTTTGCACAGAACTTTTCTTTTTCTCATCATAAATAGCATCTCAGGCCTGCAGTAACTGTACAGTACATTTTGGTGAACCTCGCTGTATCAGGATCCTGCTCCTCTTACTTTTCTGCTTCAATGAGTATTATGTATACTACAGTGCTCTCTGTGAAGGTGTGCTCTCCTTGTCAGCAGCTTTTCTAAGAGCAGCAGATTTTCTGTGGTGCACTTTGGCTGCAGCCCAGTGACCCCCTGCTGTACATCCTCCATTTGTAAGTACAAGTTGTATGTAAGTTGGATGTTTGTAACTGCCTGTGGTCTACCATTTCTACTTTTACCTATGCCTGTCCAGCCACGTCTTCCCACTCGGGTTTACAAAACTTTTCACTTTTTAGTTATTTTCCATATGTATATCTGTTTAAACACTGTATTTAGCTTCTTGCTATAAAAAAGTCAACATTTTACCTATTCACACTTGCTCTTTGTCACCTGATTTTCACATCCTCCTGTGGCAAATGTTCTAAAGGTGAAAAATAAAAAATATACATAACTGTAATGTGGTAGACTTTACCTGTGTTAGAAGACAAGTTCTCATGTATGGAGAGACAAGAAACATTCCACTCATGTTACACTTATCTATGCCTGAGCAACCAACCACCATGTTCAAATGCTGACATTTGATTAAGGGGTATTAAGCTTGGGATTAAGGGGTACCTAAGCTTAGACAAATACTAACAGGTCAATATTTGGAAAGGAATTTTTATAGTTTTAAGTTGTGAACCAGAAAGAAGAATAAGGATATGGGGAGAAAGTTTGTGTTTCAGTTAGACAATGTTTGCCAAGTCTTAATTTATGGTATGTTAAAAAGGAAAGAAAGAAAGACGGCTTTTTATGGCAAGGTGTTCATAATTATTGCAGTTACTGTTGCACAAGTACAACAGTAATTGGATGTACAGTACTTTGACAAGAAATTATGTCTTGTTTCTAATGCGTTTCGCACACTGGCTTCCTCAGGGGATTTTTAAAACTCAGTAGTGAGTAGATGTAAGTAGTACTAAGATGGTAACAAGAAGGGTTGTTCCTAATGAGGTTCTGTTCCTGATCTGGCTGTTCACATTCTGCCTTTAGTCTCTACTCATCTTAAAACACCAATTCTATAGCTTCAATCACATTACTATCAAACATTAAGGGTATTAACCCTTTTTCTGCCCACTAACTAATAAACAACAATTATTGATCCATCTATCCATTTTAACATAGTTTGCTAAAATTCAAACACAGTCTGACACCTTTCATTATCAACTAATCAGTACTTAGATTATCTATATATATTGTTGCTAGAAAAGTAGACTTTGAAATTAGTTTGTTGTCTGCCAAAAACATACACATAAAACCATACCATACCAATTGTTACATTAAAATAACCCATTTTGTGTGACCATCAACTTATTTTGGTAAACACTTATATACTCTGGCCGTAAACATTAGATTGTGCTCGAATGTATGAGAAACATACAAATGCTGACAAATCCTAAAATCTAATGTGGTAAACTACATTTTAATTTCTCTGAACAATGACTTAAAACACCATATTAGGAAGAATCTGGAACCTTAAATCCTGTTTGTTTATTTTGAGTTAAATGAAAAGATTCAATAATCCATATTATCAGGATTTGTGAATAGTTTGATTCTCTGCTGATCCTGCAAATCTTTGTGCAGATTTTCAGACAAACTATAAATCTGCAAGTCATCTAAAAATATGAATTTCACCAAATTTGCAAGATCTCCTTGCAAAAAAATGTATATCTTAATGTCTAAACCGCGATGGAAAACCAGCACTTCTGGTGCTTATTACTTAGATCTCTGACACCTTTGTAGAAAGCTGCATAGAAGCCACTTGGAGTACTGCGTGTGTGGATGCTGCAGAGAATAATTCAGTGTGGCTGCACCCAGTGAAAGTTGTGTATTAGCCTGTACGATTAATCCAGACAGGAAAGATTGTGCAAAAATACATACAGTAATTAATGAAATTGCTACCTGTACATGATTTCTTTTAATTTGGTAACTGATTTTAAGAGTGACTATGCACAGCAACATCAAAATCACACATTGTAACATATTCTGTTTTTTTTTTTTCAGACATTTTTTAGTCACACCTGGTAATCATATTTGTCTCATTGTGTATATGTTTTTTTTTTCTCCACATGGGGCCAGGGGAGGGGGTCATTGTTGTCACACTAGCTGGACATTAAATATGTCTGCCTTTGCCCATCTTCAGTACCTGGGGAATAAGAAGTCAATATAACATTCTTTTATAATTCCATTCCGTTTTCCCCAGGTCTTAGATTGTTGGTTATGTGTGCAGCCAAAGTCACACAGTGCCATTCGATACACAGGCTTCTGTGAACCTTTGTAAAATATTCTCCATGCACCTCCAAAAATTAGATAATGTGTATGTCCACATATTGCAAAACATTCTGTCAACTGTGTCGATTAACTTTGTGTCAATCAGAGGAAGGATTTTAAAAAAAGGCACTGTTTTTTTGGGAGAACAATAGCAATCATAACAGGTTTTCTCACTCCATTCACTCATCCCTTTTTTCATCAGCTAGCAGGTGCTGTCTGTGGGTACCCACTGACATGAGGTTGTCAATTAAATCAGTGTAGAGATGACCAAATCTGCTAAATGTCAGCCAATGTTTAAATGTGTTATAAAGTTGAAAAGTTATGCTAGTACACACATGAAAATGAAATTTCTAGAGAATAATTTTCCCAACATTATTGTGTTTGCTACTTCAATAACAAAATGACAGGTGCTAAAAGCTAATAATTTACCAGAATATTTGTGTCATCTAGTCAGAAACATGTCTGCATATGATATGCATATGATATTACAAAAGAAAAGAAAAGGAAATAGAAACTCTCCTTTGCAATCTGTGCATTTCCTAACTTGCAACTGATTTCTAAATATCTTTAGGAGGAATCTTAAGAATCACTGAAATACATTATAAAGAAATAAACAGTAAAAATGCAAGCTTCGATACAGAACATTTGTAAAGGCATGGCATCTGACATGTTTTTTTTATGTATTGTTACCAAGAACATGCATTTAAAGTAACAAGTGCATATTTATTGCCTAAATACGATTTGTTTTCCTCTCTCCTGATTGGAAACATTGTCTTTGCTCAAAAATGATCTAGGCCCAACACTTACTTCTCAGAAAAGATGGTGGCCTATGGATGACCAGATCCTGTAAACTGTGATACCTTTACTTGTTTATGTATATTGGGGTTATCTCATACAGCTCAGTCCCTTGAAATAGAATATTTTTTTAACATTCAGTAGTAATTTTAAGTACAGAATATTTGAGCTACTATTTCTGAACAGATATTAAATACAACATTCATCATTCTCAAGTGATAGTTGTACATTGATTACAATGGTAATTTTCTGGACACAATTACACATTTTGTGTAGGGTTCATAGTAGCCATAAATATTAAGAGATACTATAGCTAGCATTTTTAATTAGAATCCAGAGAAATTATAAAGTACATAGTGAAACACATGCAAAACAATTTTACAATTTAGCCGTCAAAGGATCTATATTACGGTATAGCTTTGTATGTCATCCACCTGTATCTTGGACTTTGGTAATAATGCTGATGCAAACAGAAAGTAGATACCTAATACAGGAAACTGCACACCTGAAAAAAAAAATATATGGGTGTCCCCTTCTTGTGCTTAGAGTGCTACAGTCTTAAAAAAAAAAAAAACTATATGGAAAAGATTACAAATGTATAAGCAGGTAAAACAAATGGCAATAAAACTTGCCATTTTGCAGTTTGCCTGATCTCCCATGTTAAAAAACAATAATCTAGTCACACAATCGTGGGAATCCTGCACAGTAGCAGTATTGTGCTATACCCAGTTTTGACATTGCTCTTTTTTTAAGCTCTAAACATTAGTTACACCTCTGCCATAAATGTAAACCTAAAATTATAAATGATTTATTATTTTTTAGGTTAGTTATGTCAGTGAGCAACAGGCAAGAGATAACTCTTGTGAAAGGGGTTATCAGCAAGTACTTCATAGTAAAAAGCTGTACTGTTTTCCCACTGGCCAGCTTAAATACTATTTATAAAGCATGTAATGTAAAATATGCATAACAGCTTTTTAATAGCACATTGCAAAAACAACCTGTTGGACTTCACATGTATTTGCATCATATGTTGTTAGGTATTTTAATATGTCCTAGTTGAATTTTATCTTAATACTTTTTTGTGTTTTTGATTATTCACTTCTGCCACATACATACACAACTTTATCCTAAATATAGGCTTAAAACAATTAATATAAGTTAAATCAATTAAATAGGATCTGATGGTAAATGAGTGACAAAAGGCACTCAAACAGGAATTCCAAAACCGAAAAAGTAGTGTCACTACCTTTGTCAAAGTTGTGTACCACTGACACATTGGTTGCACAATAAACCTATATTGATTTTTCTGTATTTTTCTTTTGAAATTTCTGATCCCAAATAGTGTACCATTTGCTATTCATCTGTTACCTACTTTGATTGACAGGTTCTACAGTATATTAAAATAGGAAAATATATACTAACTATAAATTTTGTCTTTGAAATTGTGACATCCTTTCAAGGGCTCCCAATACTGCATTCTATTGTCTAATTGCTTTATGCAGAAATTCACACTAATCTTGAAATTTCCCTATTCTCAGACATGGACATTCTCAGCAATAAACTTCATGGGAAAATGCTTATTTAATCTGATCCCACACTGAAGTACACAATAAATGTAGTGACAATAGGAAAAGTTGCCTGTGGAAATCATAAAAAAATCTATATCCCACCTTCTTTTTCTTTAATACATTCCTGGAAACAAATGATAACAATCCGTTAACTTGTGTCATTTGAAAGCAGATAATTACCTGTATATATGTTATGAAAAGCATTTTTTTAAAATTTTCATCATCATTATTACATGTATACAAATGTTTATAGTCTTATGCTGGGATTTTAATAAACATGTAAAAATATATAATACAAATACATTACTAGATAATGTGGATGTAGTTTTATCTATCAGAATATTTATTTTAAAATGATTTAAGTCTATCCTATGTTGCCAGACTGTAGAACCATCACACAACCTGACTGACAGAGGTAGTAACCTAATGACACATTTAAAGCAGATCCCATCAGAACATCACATATTGAGACTTAATCATTTACAATCGTTAACACACCAAAGTCAGAGGTATACAGATATAAAATAAAAGTATGGTCAATAAAGGGGAAGCCATATACCCCAAACTCACTCCTGAACTCTATAATCTTTTTGGAGTGGACAGATTCTGAATCATGCAGATGCTGTTGCTTTTTTTGTTTGATGTGTCTTTGCTGATCAGAGATATTGCTCCTTCCTTGCATGTGGCCAAAGAAAAGGGTTATGCATTATGTTTTTTCGGCACCCATGTTATCTATCTTTTTCAGTAGCCTTGCTTGTAAATTTCAGTTTGAGATAGTAAAATGTATCTAAATCTAAAACTTTTTTTCTTAGTAAGAGCTGTTAGAAAAGCTGGCATTTTTGTCACTTCCTGCTTAGTCTACAGAGAAAAAAATATTCAACAGAAGGTAAAAATCCACTGAGAAAATGTGAAAACTATCTAAGGACACCATCCATTCTCTTTGTTTTTTAATAAACCCATTCATTTCACTGTGTATTTTTTGTATCCTAATCTGGCATAAACATCTGTCTAAGAATTTTTTTCACTTTTCCCAGAACAAGAAGAGAGAAGAAATTACTCCACAGTAAAGGGAAATCCTATTTTTGTTTCAGTGATAACTATACCATTTTAGCATTTCCATTGCTTTCTTTGAATATTATATATGAAATATGTCTACCTTTTTTGAATTTATGTGATTCACTGCTATTTCTTTATTGTTTCCTTCAGAAAAGTTTGCTATAGCATAATCTTTATATTAGGTGTGCAACATGTTTTCTTTTCAAACATCTTACCAAATTTAGAGGCAAATCAAAATACTTATTCGGGTTAATTTAATAAAGGCATAAAGGCTGTTCACTTGACATAGTGAATGGGCACTTTGCAAAATGTATCAAGAGAAAAAAACTATTTCTGTGTTCACTTCTCTGTTCACTCTGAATACTTTTAAACACCTTTAAAATATTTATACAGTCTTTGTACACAGCAGGAGCTGTTTTTAGTTAAGTGTGTGTAAATTAGCAAAATAAACTATATAACCATCATGATAGACAAGCCCTCTAGTGTGCTGCTTATCATTTCATTGTCCAGTAATAGTGTGTGGATAGGAGGTGACTTAAAAGCATTACTGATGTGAATCATATTTACATTTCATCTCTGTATATAGCTGTTTACCTAACACTGATCCTAACTGTTAAAGGTTACCCACAGGCCACCATGTAAAAAATAAGCTTTGACCTTCTGATGGGTACAGTATTCCTGTACTGTTTACCTTACTGCATGTTGTGGCTCTTTATGCCTACAACGCAGTGACACATAAGCATGAGGGGTAGCAGGTATTCCAGTGGTATTTAACTGCAGTGGCCTGGGAACAGCAAAACATAAAGACTACAAAGACACAGACATAAGTATAAAATCTTCCTTTACAGATATGCTTTGGTATACAGTAGAAGTAGGCCACATTGCTGACAGGTTGAGTGTTTGCCCCCACTACCTAACCTTTAAAATATATGTACCCCTAAACAAAGCCCCAATACTGATTAACCCCTATTTTGCTGCATTCCCACCTTGTACTATACCATAGGCCTTCAAACCAAAAGTATACAGACAGCACACCACAAGCAACAGAGGAACCTACTTTGTAAAAATGCATATCCCTAATTTGAAATGGGTCATAAATGAAGCAAGATCACAGTACTGCAGTGTATTTATTAATATGTTTTTACTGTTAAGTTCAGGTTGTTGTTTTCAAACGACAGTAGAAATTCAATCATTTTGTAGCATTTCATTTAAATTATGTACCTCCAGAGAAAAGCAAGAACACCCAACACACGGGTTTGTGAGGACATCACAGGAAAATATTTAAAAGCCTACACCCATAGTACATTTTTTGTATTATCTTGGATCATTATTATGAACATTGCCAGGATCAAGGAAATCATGCCAGTTTTAAAAGTCAGCTACTGAATGTCAATGCAGTTTATTTTTGGTGACAGATTATCCTTCAGTACATTTCTACAAAAGCATTACAGTGTTAGAGCTACAAAACGAGGCTGAATTACTAAAAGCAAATTAAAAATATTAAAATAAAACAAATTAAAAAAAGATATTTACTTATTATATAGCATTTACATATTCACTTTAAAAAGTCTCTATTGTTTTAGTAAATCAACACAAACTGATGTAAAACTGGGCCAAAAATGACAAATGAAAAAAATCATAAATCAGATGATGTAAAGAAAGTTTAAAGCATTTTACGTTTTTTTATTTTAGTATTTTAAAGTGTAAGTTTAAATATGTAAACAATATGAAAACATTTATCCCAAATTCACAATTTAGTGTAATGTGCAAGAATGAGGTATCAGGTATATTATATGGCTTGAGTTGCATACATATGAAGAAGTTGTCATCACATTTATAACAATGAAACCTGAATTAAAAAAAAGGCAGTCATCTGAAGACAAACAATTTTTGGCTTATAATTTCCAAAGTTTTTGTTATGTATAACAATATCAAAATATATATATTGTTCATGTAAATATATTACAAAGTTTCTGTAAGCACTCCTGTTGCAGGCTGAAAATACTAAGCTGTTGACTCACAATTGCTAATAATGTTGTAAACGTGTTTGCTTCTGGAATTGCTCTTGAGTTGCTTATAAGAAAACAAAACAAGATATTAAACATATTAAAAAGTGGATTAGGTGTTTTCATAAATTGGTTTAAAAATACTTTTTAAAATAACAATACTGTTGAAACATTTTTGCTGTTTTCCATTAGTTCATGCTCTTCATGAAACATTTCTAAGTGCAATGTTGCTCAAAGTCAGTAACACAGGATGACTGAGAGAAAGTAAACAAAGGAACGTAAATGGTTAAAAGGTAAAAGCAGAAAAAAATGGTAGTTCCCTTTCTTACTAGTAGTAAGATATAAAGTCTTTGTGCAGAAACAAAACTTTGCAACTTATTTTCCATTGGTTGTCTCTTTGGTTCATTTCCCTTCAAGCTTTGGGAAGTCAGTGAGCAGTCTGCTCCTGACTACATAAATAATGTATTAGTCCCTGTGAAGACCTAGACATGGATTGGGTGGCCAAGGATCCCTCCAAACTCTTCCTTGGCTGGCTTTAGGACCCTTAACACCAGCTTTTTCATAAAAAGCCAACTGTCCACACATTTTCCTGAAGCCATTGCAGGACACCCCTTCACAGTAGTAAAAAGTAATGATGGTAATGTGGTACAGAATTTGAAGGACCAAAATATGAGAAAAGTGGTGAAAACAGAGAATAATTATTACAGGGGCTAAAGCAAACATGAAATAAATAGAAAAGATATTTTAAGTTTTTTTAAGAACAAGTTTACACAGATGGCTAAAAGGCAGTGCAGTTACAACTTTGCAGCTATTTATAAATGCAGCCGCTTCCATATGGCTCCAACCGTACCTCCTTTTTTTTCCTGGTGCCTTTTTTGCCATTGTTCACCATTGAAAATCCCCTGTTTATTTCACTGATAAGTGGCAGATCAGCGGCTACCAGACCAGGCAACTGCCCTGTAACCACCTGCTAACCTTCCATGTGAACATGTCCTAAGATACCGTATTTTTCGGACTATAAGACGCACTTTTTCTTCCCCAAAACTGGTGCGTCTTATACACCGAATACATGTTAAATATACCGGTAATTAAAAAAAATCATACTCACCCGATACCGCCTGCTTATGGGATCGCGGGAGTATGCATGTCGGCTTCTCCTCTCTCAGAGGAGGAGACACGCGCTGCAGCCAGGAGGAGAGCCAGGAGAAGCCGACACCCGTGCCCCCGCGATCTCATAAGCAGGCTGGATCAGCCTGCTTACGGGATCGCGAGGGCACGGGTGCCGGCTTCTCCTGGCTCTCCTCCCGGCTGCAGCGCGTGTCCCCTCCTCCTCCTCTGAGCGAGGAGAAGCCGGCACACGTGCCCTCGCGATCCGGTAAGCAGGCTGATCCAGCCTGCTTATGGGATCGCTGGGGTATGCGTGTCGGCTTCTCCTCGCTCAGAGGAGGAGGAGACACGCGCTGCAGCCAGGAGGGGAGCGAGGAGAAGAAGAAGCCCACAGCATCGCGGGATCGCGGTATCGGGTGAGTATGATTTTTTGGCACAGGGTGATCAGAAGGGGATACATTGTGTCAATGTATCCCCTTCTAATCACTCTGTGTCAATGTATCCCCTTCTGATCACTCTGTGTCAGAGTGATTAGAAGGGGATACATTGACACAGAGTGATTTTTTAGTATTTTGTTCAGAATCTTTTTTTTCTAGGTTTTTCTCCTTTAAAATTGGGTGCGTCTTATAGGCCGGAGCGTCTTATAGTCCGAAAAATACGGTAAATATTATCCCATGCATGTGTACAGAGAATGAAATCTCAAAATGAAATAGAAAAAATGTTTGGAAATTCCATGGTTTATTAGCTAGATAACTGTGCTGATTTATTTCTAAGTATGCTTAGTAATGAATTTGGTAGATTACAATGCCCAATCATGTGCTGATGAAAAAAAACAAGAATCTGATATTCACAATATTGGATAATTAAAGTGAACTTAAACTGGAGTGAGTGTTCTCAACTTGCCTCAGAGAAGCATACTGTTAGCACATCAGCCAGTGTGTGGATTTACGACACGCTGTGAATTTAATTTTTTTTTTAGTACTGGTCATGCTGAATATGTTTTGTCCAGGCACAGAGCTTGAGAATGCTATATCTATGAACCTTTTGCTGTAAAGTGGATGCTTTGCATAAAAGGAACCAAAACCAATGTTTTCCAATAGCTAATTACTTGGTACAGGCAGCACACATTTCACAAGAGATTTTTGCACTGCAAAAGTTACTGCCCTTCAACATTATGGTTTTGTTCCATATACTGTGAAGTGCTATCTATAATCCAGTAAACTGGTGAGTCTACTTGTCAAAACAAATAGAATTGTATCTCGCTCAGAAAACTATATATGAAACTAGAATGTAACACTGCTATAACAGATGTAACTTAGACTAGTGATTTTGTAAGTATGACATTCAAAAATAATTTCGTTAAACTGCAAGTTAAAAACAGTGCCTGCATACTTGCAAATACGTGTTTATTGTGGCCTTCCCAATACGTTTACCGTGTTTAATATCTGCTCAGCTCAGTAATACATTATAAAGTGGAGGAAGCAAAAAAACGCAAGAGGTTACAATTCATTAAAAAATGTAAACTGATGTACTAGGCAAAATTATATGAATGGACACTAGGACACTCATACATACCAGCAATCATTTGTTTTTTTGGAAATGTTACAATATGTTAAACATTTTAAACATTAAAAAAGATTATTATGCAATGTAGTAAGCCTTATGGCACTTGCAGTAAATATATACAGGGTAATATTTAAAATCATATTTGCAGGAGGATATTTTTCAATACATTTCCCAGCTTTTTTGAAAGGCACAGCAGCAGGATCTATGATTTTCAATGGCCCGTTGGTTTGAAATCTGCTAGATGCACAACTCAGAGGTCATAGGCATTCCAAACACTGTTCAAACACTGACATATGAAACAGAAACCATGACTGCACAGAATAGAGTGGGCCCTCCAAGTCCTGCCCCATATTCACCCTTCTCATTTGGTTGATGATTGTATTTAATAAAACAAATACAGAGCAGGACAGAACCTTTTACATGGCCATGACCTAAAGGACAAGACTGCAAGAAGGCACATGAATAATAAAAAAAAATGGATAAAGCAAAGGTAACATTTGCAGGCTTACATATATACAGTATACCATAATAGAGTGCCACCTATAATTAATTTAAACTTACCTGGATTCCCTGTAAAAGCATAAAGAATGAAAAACCCAACTCAACCTATTTTTTGTTCTTGAGGAACAAGGTTAGAAATGTTCTAGATTGGGAATAAACAAATCCCATTTCCAGTTACTAGATAATACATAAGCCATAAAAAAAGTTTCTTAACTTACCTACTCTTCTCTACTTGCCATTTGTGTCCCAGACACCTCCCCCCAGACACTGCAGCTTACAGTGGGCGGGTTTTAGCAGAGGGAGGGCTGTCATTCAGGAAGCAGTGGGTGGGACTTGTGAGTGGATGTGGTTATGTGCTGATTGACATAGTAAGGTTGTCAATCAGCAGTGACACTAGACACTAATGATAGCCGCACCACCTGCAACATCCCATCCCAGCCTAGTACAAAAAGGCACAGGCTATGTGAGTGTGTCAACTGGCATCCAAAGTCATGTAACAGTGCAGCATTGGTGTAACATCATCACAAAAAGCTGCAATAGTTGGACTTCAATGGCAGGATCAACAGGTATTTTTATGTTTTAGTAAGGGGAGGAAGAGAAATCTCTTAAGTTCATATGCATTTATAATCAAATGCTGAAACTATAGTTTTATTTTTTTATAGGCTATAGTTCTATGATAAAGGTTATTATAACCAATGATTAATAAAAGAAACCTACAAAGCCTGTTTTAAAACCTGCAAACCTAGCTGAAAAAAAAGTTTTTTTCATTCACTGCCCAAAATTAACATATGAATACAGATAAGTAATACTGATCTAAACTAATTGGGGGAAATAGATAATGATTCAAGTCCTCCTTAGTGCAATTATTGGTTTTCCAAGTGAAATTCACAGCTGCTGTTTCAATGACAGGACTACAGGAGCAGATCCATAGACAGCATTGGATTTCTGCAGCCCCAGTTTGACACATAAAAATATTTGGTAACTTCTAAGTCGATAGGATTTGTGATGGCAGATGGCAGCTGTGATTCGTCTGAGAGTGGAAAGATCCTAAATATCCTAATTCTAAACCAATAGTCAGCTCAACTACACAAAGCAAAGGAATCTTGTTTTAGGAAAAATTCTAGGATCTCCGATCTATCAGCAAACCCAGCCTGCCTGAGCTCTTTTGTGCTGAGATCTACATGAAAAACGAATTTGTCTGTCCACTGTCCAGCCCACATTGTGTGATCACAGAAGCAATGTTGATAAATGGGATTTGGCTGATATATTTATGTCAAACCGATATGCACTTGGGGGCTTGAAAAGAGCTTGAAATAATCCTGTGAGGCAAGAAAATAAAAGACTTAACCATGTCCAGGTTTTTTAAACCACACCAGTCCCAGAGATTTCATTCTGAATTGACAAAAGGTAAAAATCCCCACGTCCAATATTGGCTGTGACAAATGGGGACCTCCTGGCTTAGGACAATGCAGTAATTGGATAGGTGTGTGGGTGCTGGAGCAAGAATGAACATTGAAGCAGTGCAGTGGGGGCTGCTGGGCTAATACACTGTGTGCCACCGATGGGAGACCTTACTTCTAATGTTCCTCTTCAAATAATTGAATTGCCAGCTTGCATTAGCGAGGAGATGAGCAGAGAGGAGGTTATCTGTCGGCTCTATTCATTCTCCCTGCCTGGATCATATTTAAAACTTCAAGGCAGTATGGCAGGTATGTGAGCCCCCCCAAAAAAACAAAAGCAGCCAGTGACTAAGATCTTACATGAATTTTTATTAAAAATGCTATTAAAAATGCACTACACACACATACAAATATTTGAGTGATCACTGAGGATTGTCTAATCTGTGGACATAAGGCTGATCAGTGCTTCATACAGCTCCATACAACTCCACATAACCATACTATGACTAGATATCCAATCATCTCCTGTCTTCTGGTAATATACTATTAATATAACTTATTTTTAAGGTTAAATTGGGAAATAGTTTCGATGCTTTAAACAACACGGATACTACAATAAAAGATTCATGCAAAATATTTTACAGACGTATATACATTTCAGGAAGCATCAGGATTACATGGGGTTAATTGACAAAAATATGTTGTTTACTAAGCAAATGAAGTTCACTTCTTGTACCCAATCATACACAAGATGAACCAAACAATTTTAACTGAAGGCAGCTGGCTCATCTAAAACCGGATTGGACGATTGAATTGCCCTTTTCACCAATCCTAGTAACATTGAATTTGCTAAGAGAACAATCTCTACTCCTTTAGCAAATAAACCTCAATACATCTATTTACTAAAGAAGTGTTTTGACTAAGCCCGCTACGGTAAATTTGTTTTTTACAAACCAGCTACATGCAATGACATTTTTTTCCTAATTTCCTAATTCATGATTAGATGGTTTAAGCTAGCGCAGGTTAATTGGACTCCTTTAAAATACCGCCCTGTTATAATGAAAATAACATTTAATGTTATTACTTTTAGCAACATTTTTACCAACACATGTGACTTTCTATCCAATTATTCTGTTCAAAACAAGATGTCACCTTTAAGCTACCTTCAGCCTAACATATGCACACAAATGTCAGCTATATCACATGTCTGTACAGGAAGAGTCTGAACAGGAGACAGAGCTGAGAAGGTTATTAGTAGTAGGTTCATGGCTTGAAGAAAGATTTTGATTTAGGTTTACTAGTCCTTTAAGTGGAATCAATGTCATCAGTCAGTCAGGTAAAACAATGTAAGGAAGTGGCAATGTGAGCTTTCCCCCCTTATTACTGTATGAGGTCTAGCTGGAGCTGGAGATGTTGAGGTCTCAGGCAGCTGATCAAAGCCCCACTGCTTGCCTACTAATAATTCTTACTTTATTACCAAGTGTCATTGGCAGTCTTGCATGCCTAGAGATCAGAAAGGTACAAGTTGCATGTGGGCAACCTGGGATCGTCGAGGTTAACACAATTTATATTGTTGAAAAATCTCTCTCGCTACAGCAGTGGAGAGGAACTTTCAACTTGAACTTTTCAACTCTCTGGCTGCTTGAATCTGGGTGGAAACCGATCCAGGTATGTCTTCTATACAAGCGCTGGGCTTTCTGACTTCCTACAAGGAGACCTGGTATGGGTACAATAAGGAAAATATTTCTAGATCATCAGCTCCAGTGCTGTCTAAATTTCATTTACAAATTCAGCTAGTTTTCAATATGCATTCCAGCATCCTGAATAAATGATTAAACCTGGTTAATTATTGCATGCAAACTGCTAACAAACCAACTATAGCATTACTCGACATAAAATAAGAACACAAAGAGTGATGCACAAATTGTAAAATGGGTCATATTGTTGATAAAGTGAGATAAAATCTCTGTGACACATTCATATGGGGGACAGTGTGCAGATCAATGAAAAGGTGCAAAGAATTAAAGCAACCAATCAGAATAGCCAAGTGAAGAAACGATTTTCAATGTATTCTTTATTTCTTACATCCACCTTCATGCAGAATCCGTAAATAAACACGCAAATCAATTCAACTACCTACCTTTGTGTTTTTCATCCATTTATCTTCTATCTATCCGCTCTGCCTACTCCTCACTTTTTGGTTAGTTACAAACACCTCTAAAATGTGAGATGTCAGGTAAGTATCTTTTTGGTGTTCGGATTAACATGAGGATACTGATGAGTATGTAACTCACAGAAAGTTTAAGGAATTCTTCCACCAAACTCTGGAAACAGAAGCCATGAGCACTGAACACACATCAGATTATGTGTATATCATGTGCCTGGGAACTACCCAGGTAGACATGGCAGCAATGGTGTGTTAAATAGGACCCTAGAGGCTGACTTGGCCCCAGGCTGATGTTGGGGTTTGAATTGTGTGCCTTCCCCCTGGCTATAGCCATGTGTTCCCCCTGCTATCACTTGTCTCCATAGCCTGGGTTTCACACGGGGGGTGCTCTGGATACCAATATCCTACGCTGGCTGCCTCCTGCTCCCAGATGCCACAATATCACAAGAATAACGTGTGGAGATTCGTGTAGAGGATGAAAGTTCTGCAAAAAGTCTTCCTATGCACCAGCAGGCAAAGCAGAATGAATAACAGTCCCCATCTTATCCTGGCTGGATGGTTCGCTGAACCTGTATCCAATATTACCCAAACCTCCTACAATAATTGTAATGTTTGATCAATTCTTAGCTGGGGTGGCTGAGACCCTTAAAAAAGCTCACAGGTAATTGCCGTTAAAAGTCATGTTTAATGATACGCTCTAGTGAAAGCAGGAAGCCACCGACTTTCTGAAACCCCGGCCAAAATTTCTGGCTAATTCCTTGCCAGGAAATCCTGACAATAAATCAATTCTCCTTTCAAAATGTGGGATCAAAAGAAAAGACTTTGCTATATGGTTTATTTAAAGTGAAACGCTGATAAGGAAAACAGGTTCCCTTCTGATTCTTTAGTAAAAGATCACTTTATACATGAACTGATTACAGTCATAGACTTTATGATATGGTATCAATATCAAAATATAAAGGTAAGATCAGGGAGGAACATTTCTCCACATTTTAGATGACTTCTTGTCCAATAACATTACAAAACTACCCCCATCGCTTACTTAAATCAGTAAGTGGCAGCAAAGTTCCTAAAAAGTAAAATGGTACTTTTATATGCTGGCTGAATATATGTACGGCTAAATTTAAATATTTATATATATATATATATATATATATATATATATTTAAAGAGTTCAGTGAATAAATTGTGGTTGCATCCACTTTTTTCTATATAATTTATTAACGCAGGTACATTCCTAATTTAGTCAGTAAGAAATCGGAATTCCTTTAGTAACATTAATAATTAAATATGAGTAGCCTCTATAAATAATATAAAAAATATATAATGCAATTTAAAGAAAAGGTGGCCCCTATTCTCTAAGGGGGACAATCCTTATGCCACCCCCAACTTGGTAAGATAGCTGCAGACTGAGGATCTGGTCCAATGTGATGGAAATGTTTGTTTTACCTACACAGAAAAGGGAACATGAGGGTTGCAGTCTAATGCCTTTATTTTTATTTATTTTTTTTGCATCTAGACCATATTATACAATCAGATCAATACAGCACCCATGCGTTGCAGCGCCCATGCAGGTTCCCTATTTCTAATATGATGTACACTATAAATTATGGTGATCGCAGTAAGGCCTTTGAATCGGTTAGAAAAGAAGCAGTTGATCAGTGATGAAGAAAAGGAAAAAAAGAAGTTTTCTGTATTCAGCAGGCATCTTCGGAATTGCAGAGAGAATAAGCAGCTCCTTGAAAAGAGACATTGGGAAGTAAGCATTGGGCTGAACGTGAGATGCTCATCTCCTATCTCTTATTCATCCCTGACCAACACATGTCATCTGGGGCTTGCAGTGAAAAGACGGAGTCCCCTGACAGAAGCCTACAGCTGTCGCCCTATGGGCTCTATAGGACTAGGGCATCTCCAGACATCACAGCCTCTGTTTTACATGAGAAGTAGCACATATGCAGAGAAACGGAGGGGGCGGGCGAAAGGTTGAAGTATTGATTTCATTTTTTACCGTTTACCAATAAACGAGCAGAGAATACAAACAAACAGCTGAGGGGGCATGACAGGAGACATTGCTGGGGAAAGACACAGTTGACATCCATGGCAGACAAAGAACAGTAGCTTGGCACTGGAGAATGCCAGACTTTCCTAACCTAATGAATATTACTGAAGAATACAGAAAGGTATGCATGAACGTTGCTATTGTTTTTATTCAAATCATAAACTCTAGACAAACACGAGCATCCTGTAGAAGGTAGCAAGTCAATAAAAAGACTGATTGCTGGTTTCATACAGCATCCTGACAAGTAGATGCAAAGCTGTTCTATGCCTACTTGTCAATGTAAACAAAGCACAGATGAATCCATAGCAGAGCATCAATAGCTGATTCTTTACATCATTCACATCCTATCCTTTACACGATTTTTAATAATCTACTGTTTGTAATTCTTTTACAGCAAACTTTCTCCGAAGGGGAATCACATGAAGTGCAATTATCAGGTAGGATCCTTGAGCCATTGTAAGCAGCTCCAAGTGCGAACTTCTATATTCTTCTATCTGCCTTAATCCCTGACAAGCAATTTGTCCATTTCAGGAACAAACAATTTACAAACGACTGTACGATCACAAGAAAATCATGGATTTACACATGGCACAGCCTCTTTTCCCTGATGTTGTTTAATTAACAATCAACACCTAGATGATACTCAGCAGTCAGACACAAACAGCCAGGTTTGTTTGCAAATGTTTATTTGTGAAGTCAGCCAAAACTGTTCATTATACATCCAAGCCAAGCATTTCTATACAGCCAAGCAGTGATCGGCTCCCTCGGCTGCCATTAAATAACTTTCTTTAAAAGATGATCTAACATATGAAAATGCCACTCATTCTCCTGTGAATGGCGCACAAAAGCGGCCGGCAATGAAATGCACAACACCAGCCTTACCAACAGATGCCTGTCCTATGGCATTCAAATAAGAAATAGATCAAATAAAAACTAAACCGTTTCGGATTTTCCAAAAAATAGAGTAAAATTATGACACATAGACAACTCATATATGTGACACAAGCATGCATTCATATGTATATAATTCATACATACAATACATGATGTTGATAACTTAGAAATATTACGTAAAAACATGCTCCGGATGGTATAAATGATCAGGATATTATCAAAACATATTTCAAAAATTATATACATACAGACACACACATTTTATATTTAGTACATTAAATAAATCTACATATATATACACATACACATCTACATACAAATCAAAAACAATTACGTACAGACAAATAAAATAAAAAGGAATATATATTTATAAAAGAATACTAATAAATCTCTCTCTCGCTATATATATATAAATATATATATATATATATATATTATTTAGTACATTTCCACTAATAAAAAATAGGTTGCTGCCAGCTCAGTACATCATCCAATTCAAAGCATAAATCTTCCTTCCAAGTAAAATCTCCCAAAAATTCCACTTTTCATATTCCATACTCTATAATATTTGTATGCGTGAGAAAATACATACATATACTACCTACCAGATTTATCAGTGTCTGCGCTGGAAGGAACATGTACACTTATCACACTTGAAATATCATTACCGTTCTGGGCTTGATCCACCTCTTCAATAAAGAGTGAATGTCTTACCAAATAAAAAATGAAAATATGATATTACCACTAGGTTTTGACAAAGGGTTGCTTTCCCTATTTCTACAAATGGTTTTACAGTACTATTAGAGCTTGGTGCGGTGGTTAATGGTTTACAAGGGCACTGCCGGGAGCTGATTGGTTGCTGCCTCCTGTGTCGTCACTGACTTCTCCATAAGGCTAGATCTACAGCGGCTGGGAACATGCAGTCCAGGGAAGACAGTTCAGACGGGAGGAGACAGCCAGTGGAGCATTCACAGACCTGTAAGATCAGACCTGAGCCAGCTCTGTATGCCACTTCTCAACACTTGCCATCATGTTCATGTGGCATTAGAAAGAAAGGCAATACTTTGATCAGATTTCATTCAAGAGCAGCCTGGACACTTCGTTATACCAACGACCAGATCTGGAAACCTTCATGGGCTAGGTAACTGCTACCCTAATGCAAAGAACTGAGAAAAGCAACAGAACCACCTCGTGGATCGGAACCTACAGGCAATCCAGCACTCCGCTCCAAGACAAGGAGTTGTGTTCGGCTTTCCTATGACATTTCAGGCAATGCTGGCGCAATAGAGAAGAAAGCCCACGACCTGGTATTAATATTGGGAAGCGAAATCACTTTTATCATTGACTGAGCTACCTCAGAATCCACAAGCCAATTGATCGCTGTCAGATTTGTGTTTTGTACTGGTGCAGTTGGGATTTTTCATCGTTGGAGAAGCTGTACTTTCCACCCTTGGCTGTTTCCAAACCTAGAGGGAAGGCGATCATACTTGTATTACTGATCTGCTGAGAGTTCTGGAGCCATCTCTTACTATATCTGACAACCAAAGACAATGGTGCACTGTGCGGGATGCGAGAGGCCCATCTTGGACCGCTTCTTGTTGAACGTTTTGGACAGGGCTTGGCACGTTAAGTGTGTTCAGTGCTGTGAATGTAAATGCAACTTAACAGAGAAATGTTTTTCCAGAGAAAGCAAGCTTTACTGTAAAAATGACTTTTTCAGGTAAGTGTTCCTCACAGAATCACCCAAAAGGTTTCTTACACATGGCTAGAACTTCTTCATTACAGGTCAGCTTTTACTAGACTTGGTGCAAAGAGGAGGCAGGGATTTGTGATGGTCTTGTGTTGTTCCCACAATCATGTCACACACCTGTGTTTGTCTGTCTGTGCACACATCAAAGTGTCATGCCATCCTCAGCCAATGTGCAAGTATGTGCCATCATGCAACAGCTAGTACATCATATAACACTGTATACATTTATATATCATCCACATATATACCCTCATTAAAGCATATAGTATATCTTACATTATCATATATTGTGTGTGTATGTATATATATATATATCTTAACCTGAGAAAGAGAATGAGAGAGAGGGAGCTTATACAACGCATATATGCTATTTTTATATATTAAGTAAATTTACCTTTTTTTGGTCATATACCAATTTTGTGCATTATATGAGGTTATATGATATACTATACTGTCTTACATATCTATATATATATATATATATATATATATAGATAGATATATATATCTTACAAATACATACATACACATAGATCTTACTAAACGATAGTGTTTGACAAGCTTCGGTGAGAAGCTGCCTATATAAGATCCATGTAGCAGCTACACAAAACCCCTGGTAGCCTACAAACCTCCCCTGTCAACTGTGAATTTATTTACCATCTGATGAATATTTTAGTGGTGACAAAGGAGAGATAAAGACTCCTTGGAGATCGTCTGAAAATGGATCTAATGCCCCCGATCAGTGGAAAGGGGGGAGCTGCTATCAGTTGGCCAGCAGATGCACACCGTGTATTTAGTAGCACTGTTAGCAAACTACCCAAATGGTTTGATAATTATATAGCCCGAGATGCATTTCTCATGCAGTGTTTTTCGAGGTCAAGCGGCGAGTTAAAATGATAATTTGATGGATGAAAGTGACACGTTTTTCTCAGATAAAGAGCTGATCTTTCATGATCCTTTCATGTCAATGGCCTTTAACAGGCTCAGGGAAAATGTCGCTTTTGCCCTTCTTGACAAGCGATGTACATATAGTTCTATTTCCAAGGATCAACTCCGACAACATAAGAGCAACACATACACATCATTTTAATTGGAAGGCGATCGTGAATTCTTCATTCATTACTATTTTGCAAGTGTAACCTTTTAAAAATACTAAATAGAATTTCTTGGCTGTGATTTAAAGACATCCAAAAAACAATTAGCAGATAAAATAAACACCCCAATATTTGCTGAGCTATGAATTGACTTGGATGTAATGGAAGTAAAGAGTTTTAAAATGTGATCACCGGTTTGCAATTTAGGACTACATACATATTGCTGCTAGCATTGTTAGGGCTCTCAGGTATGTTTATTCTCCAAATGTCTGTGTGTTCAAGCAAAAGGAAATGACACCTTGAAATGTCCATACAAGTGACTCATATAGGAGCTATGCTGTGCAAAGGCCCCGGGTCCTTAGTGCTTGTGGATTTTAGGAAATAAGTGATAACTAGATTAGGAGAGGTGTTTAAGGAGGAAACCGCAGGACAGACCCACAATCAGCATTTTCACACAACCAAAATTCTCTGCTTTCTGGATTGTGAGATACTCCTGTTTGAAAGAAAAAAAAATCTTTACATATCGACACATCCGTATTGTTTTTTATGTATCATTCTACTTATATTTCACATGTAGTATAGTGTGGATTTAAAATGTCAAACTCCATGTTTAAATTCGTTTTCTTTCATAGTATTACTGAGTCTTTACAAACTGAAGTCTCATAAATCGGCCGTGAATATGAAATATTTCACCTTTTTATTATAATTTATCTATTAATTTTTAGTGGTTTTGTTTCAGCCCGGAATTGGAATTGGTAAATTATTTATTAAATATAACTAATATATATATATATATATATATATATATATATATATATATATATATATAATTAAAAACAAGCTCCATGCCATTTGTAGCTGGTCACTGGAGATGCCCATCGGTTTGCCATAAAATGTAGGGCTTATACACGTGATTGCAGTATTGTTTGGTTGTGTTGTTTGTACTGAGTGTTTTTCTTTTGTAGTTGACCAGCAGACTGTATTGTGAGAAAATGATAACGTGTGGTAATTTTATTCTCTCTCTGTCTCTGCTAGACGTTTTGGTACCAAGTGTGCTGGCTGCGCCCAGGGAATCTCCCCCAGTGACCTGGTCAGGAGGGCAAGGAGCAAAGTGTTCCACTTGAACTGCTTCACGTGTATGATGTGTAACAAACAGCTCTCCACTGGAGAGGAACTATATATAATTGATGAGAACAAGTTCGTCTGCAAAGAAGATTACCTAAATAATTCCAACGCTGCCAAAGAAAACAGTCTTCTCTCAGGTAAAGTCTGTGCTGCTGGAAATACTGTGAATCTCTGTCTTTCTGTCCTATTCTTGCATTTTGCATATTTTCCCCATTACATTATCTTTCTCATCCCCTTTAAAACTCCATTTTCCTATTCTTTTCCCCTTTCTCTTCATTTCCCCATCTGTCTCCTTTTATGCCCCCTCTGTTTCTTCCTTCCTTCCTTCTACTTCTCTTCTCTCCCCACCTCCCCTATCTTCCCCTTCCACATCTTTATGTCTATATGACTATGTATCTTTATGTCTATAAAGACTAAATTAATAAAGAATGTATTTTCCCATTAGCTTTTAGCTTCCATGCACTATAAGACGTTTTCTATTTGTTTATCCTGAGTGGTCATGTTAAGTGACATGTCAGGGTAAAAATTAGAACCTAGTCCCTATGATTCCCTCTCTGTGTACCATTCCTTCAGTTCCATAGGTCTGCATTTGCTCGTCTTGTATATCCTTCTACAAAATTCTGATTCCCTATAAAACATTTTACAGTTTTTCAAGCACTTGTAACAAACATATATAAATAATTTGTGTATTTATGTTTGTCCCTATGAACCACTGTAAAAGGTTAGATAAAAAAAAACGAATAGACACAATCTTTACTGTGTATACAAGCAAGTGTTCGTGTTCTGATGCCATCATCCTTTGTTTGATATAAGTCATTTTTTCTTCCCTCCCTGGAATAGTGACAGGCAGTGACCCCAGTTTATCTCCTGACTCCCAAGACCCCTCTCAAGATGACGCAAAGGACTCTGAAAGCGCTAACATCTCCGATAAAGAGACTGGGATTAACGAAAACGATGACCAGAACCTGGGGGCAAAAAGAAGAGGACCCCGAACCACTATCAAAGCCAAACAGCTGGAGACTCTGAAGGCTGCATTTGCGGCTACACCTAAACCAACCAGGCACATAAGGGAGCAGCTGGCCCAGGAGACCGGCCTCAACATGCGGGTCATACAGGTAATGTCACTGTGGTCACCGCAGGTCACTAGAGTGAACAAAGTTATCTAAGCACTCTTCAATTATTCATAATGTATAGCAAGTAGAGTTCTATGAACTGGGATGATCAACTAAAAATTGGCAGCTTTTTTCTACCTGTTTGTCTGCCATGACCCTGTCAATTGCATGGCATAAATTTGCTTTACCGATTGTCTAACTGAAAGCTTTGGGGTCAACAGGGATCTGTACAGAAAAGCACCATATTAAAATTGTTTAGGTGGATAATTGCATAACAAAATGTATATAATTTTTTTAAATATACATTTTTCATTTTAGATTTTGTGTACAAGATTCTCTGTGCCTTTATTAATCTCAGTTTAAAGTTTATTTGATCTAAGAATGCAAACATTGTAATATTAAAAATAATATATTTAGTACAATTGGCTGAATATTAATAATGATGATAATAATTTAATTATTCATGATGGCAGGGCTCCGGTTGGCCTGAGCGGGGTTCTAAAAAGCCACATAACTAAAATTCAGCAAGGCAATACACATACTGTTTTTTCTTATATGCACCTCCTCTCTCATCATTTATTGGCCTTAACGGATTGAATAGGGGTATCAACTTGCAAATGGACTAGAAATTAATAACCATAAATGTGAGGGGTTAATGGAAAAATAAGAATGACAATGAGTCGGGATTATTAAAAGGTTTATAAACCCGCAGAGCTGGGGGTAATGGAGGGTTAAAAGATCATTAAGGCGAGGTTAGATTGGAAGAACCTTAGTGCGAGGATAATTAGGAGTAATCTTGTCAGGGTAATAAGAATTAACTCAATCATTCTTGACCTAAAGCGGAAAGCCAAGCAAGGGAAAGCTAAATACCTTCAAATATTTCATTCAATATCAATTGTAAAAAAAAAAAGAACAGCATTAGAAGGCGAAGCAGTAATGCTCTAAGATTTCTTAGGATCCACTTGAATGAAATCTTCCCAGACCAAAGAGTTCAGCCAGGTCAATCTGCACCCCCCCCCCCCCGCAAAGGGTGAATCCTAGTTAATGAGTGACAATGGCCGTATCACAATATCCGAATATTGTGATAACAGATCTAGCAGTAGGAAACAATCCTCCCATCTCTAGAGACTACATTGCTCCAGAAAAGTATAGCTTATCTGTACATAAATATTAAAGGCAGTTAAAAAAGCTTATTTTTATGTTACTATAGACGCTAAATTAAATTAATATATTTACAATCAGATGTTTTATTTTAAACATATAAATTGTATTTTATATTTTTTTAAAACAAATAGTTGAATCACATAAGGATTTACTACATCTTACGCCCAGCACACGTGTTTACAATACAGATACAAAAAAACAACACCTTAGTAATTATTTCCACGATTTTTAGTGGTCTGAAGCATAACCGGATTTATTGTATGCAGCAGACGATTTAGATTTATTAGGTAAGGCGTGCATATGAACATAGTAAAAAGGAAATCAATGCTTTAAAGGTCAAAATAAGTTGCTAGTTACTTTTCACCGGCCAGCAACAAAAATGTTGCAGTTCTGTGATATCTAGATTTCTGCTTGAAGACAATACAGGAACATTTTTTTTCTTCCTGGATTCAGTCACTGAGGTGACAAGAGAGATAAGCAGTATTTGTAATGTTGTGTATGGAATAAGGCAGTGTGCGCATGCGCGGTGTTTGGCTTTCTTCCACCACAATTATGGCAAAGTTGGCATGGCAGAGGTACTGGTTACCTTCGCTTTATGAACTATCTTTTTTTTTATATATAGATAAGATCTGTGGGATTGTACATACAACTCTAAAAGTGATAAATGCTAGAATTGTGCGGATTACAGTTCCTAGCTGTGTTGACTGCAGTTTATACAAACAAAGCTTTACATGTGGGTTATGTCGCTGTTTTATGGGTACACATCAGGTAAAGTCTGGGAGAAGTACAGATTTGTACAAGCAAGAAGAAGCTGTACATTTCAGCTACAACTAGGTTAAGGCTAAGGACAATCTATTCTCAAGTGAATAATATTAGATTGTCTGATACAAGTTGGGAACTAGATCGCAGGGTCTGATTCCGAAAATTAGGTTTTGTAAATTGGCTGTAACTGGCAACAAATTCAGTGTTCTCTGCTTCAGTGTAGTTTATCTACAGGTATTGTATTGCTGAGAGTTAGCCCTTGAGATGAAAGTGCTTTCCAAATTTTATTCGGTAAAACGAACCAATGTGATTTATTGGTCTGGCCCTATAGGCACTATAGTATTCTTTAGCTTGGCTTCTCAACCTAGACATCCTTGTCCTAAAGATCTGAAAAAAGGCAGCTTGTAGGTTGTAGCAATAAATCGGCCATATTTGGTCTTCTGCATGTATTTGTTATGTGGAGCCAATCATTGGATCATTTCCCCTATCAGGAATGTCCTCACCTATGGGTGCATACCAGCTCAACCACCTAACTAGACAACACATCAATAAAAAACAAAATATTTGTATTGGTGATAAATATGGGGATTGCCAAAACGGGTTTATTTTGAATCTGGACTAATGTAGAGATATCTGGAAGTGTAAGGACACCAGGACTTAGATTTTTTCTTGTTTCCTTGGTTCTGTGTTATTATAGACCCCTTTTCCTGAGGATGGTACATGATGGAATTATGTTGCCAACAACTTGTTCTCTTACGGGGACTGGGTTTGCAAATGCTGTACATAGAATATGATTGATTTAAAATTTAGGCTGATGACTGCGGTTTTGTTTTTTATATTTTATATTTTCTTTAAGTTTTCTTCCTAGTCCTTTATAAATAGTATAATGTTGGTGGGCGCCATTAGGTTACCTAAGCCTGACCATCAAATAAGTTTTAATTATTTGACTTATTTATTAACTGAATGCAAATATGAAATGGAAAATGAAAAATTCAATTACTACACATTAGTCAGTGAGATTTGTAGCATGGCATATTTTTCAATGAATGCATTTTGTGTAAGGATTACAGTCTATGGGATATTTACTGGAGAGCATAATTTGAACTCCAGGCCGTTGAAAATCTAATGGGGAAACAAAAATTAACACAAAAAATGTTATTGGTACAATCGTTATTGATGTTACAAGCAAGTTTTTGGTCATTTTTAACATTTCTATTGTGAGTACGGTATGCTGGAAGGGATATGATTTTAGTTACATTTGGCTGCAGTTTGTAGAAATAGGGGGGATCCAGTGACTCCTATAGAACCTCTAGCCACATTATCTGGCAGGCATTGGCTTTCTATGGTGTGAAACCTAGCAGCAGGGTTTATGCCCCACACCTGACCGCTAGCCAGTACTCACTAGGTTGTCAGAAAAACCCTGGTCTTATGTGGACACATTCCATGTGGCTCTATCTAGTTACTGGCTTGGTGTCATATGGCAATGCCTAGGTAATGAGAACAGGTGCCAGGGAAACATTGAAGTGCAAATTTGTGCTATATATATATATAAATATATATGCTATATATATATATATATATATATATATATATATATTACAATATCTCTGTAATATAAAACATTTTTAGCAATCCAACCCGCAATATATGATATAACTGATCACATCTGAAGTCGGATAGTAACTGTAAAATAAAAAATGGTAAAATAGCAATTAATGAATAAATAAGCACTGTGACCCCTAGCAGTAATGATATGTAAATTGTATGTAAATCAAAATTCCCTGCCTGAACTTCAAATTCCCGACTTCTGATCGGTCTCATACAGCTTTTATCATGTAAATGATGCCAGAATAAAAATGGCATCTTTCATGTTTATACAGCCTGTGTGTGTGTATGTATGTATATGTGCTGTGTAATTCACGCTGTTGTGTTTCTAAAAAACAAAAACCTTGAGTTCATAATAAAACATCAGGCAGGGAAACAGACTTTACCTGACAAGTCTGCCAAGTGTACGCTTTCCTGTAAAATGAGGAATTCTGCAGCAAACGGAAGCTGACCCATATTGTTGTAGAGAACAATACAACTAGGGTCAGCAAGCAATTAAACAGCTACTTCTGTGTAACAGATGGCGGTTTATGTAGCCAAGACGTGTCTTTGTGTAGTAATGTACTGTAATAATCTGCTCATCAAGATTGTTGTGCTGCATGTTCTCATGTCACTCTCTCATCTGCTGTCATTGATCCAGGTGTGGTTCCAGAACCGGCGCTCCAAAGAGAGGCGGATGAAGCAGCTGAGCGCTCTAGGGGCCCGCAGGCACGCCTTCTTCAGGAGTCCAAGGAGAATGAGACCGCTGGTGGACCGCCTGGAGCCCGGGGAACTGATCCCCAATGGGCCTTTCTCATTCTATGGAGGTGAGCCCTCAATCATCTTACACATACGAGAGAGAGCTGAGGTTCTTTTCTTTTTTTGACAATACTAGTAGCTTAGGTGTCTTTAGCTGCAGATCTGGAACTGGCATTCAACTAGTGAAGTCGGAGCAAATTCAAAACTACTGAGCTGCTAATAAATATATATATATATATATATATATATATATATATATATATATATATATATATATATATATATATATATATATATATATATATATGCCAATAAATAGTAAAGCCTGTCATTTAGCATGGCAGTCATACATATGACATTTTAGGAAGCACTGACCAGAAACGGCAGCCATGATAATCTAACTGGAGGCTTCCTTTAATTGTCAGATTTTTAGACTTACTGCTGCTGGTGTTAATATTTGTATTTGTGGTGCTCGGGCATCCAAACAGATCGCTGCGGTCATTTTTTTTAGAACGAAATTCTGTGTTAGAATGATATCTACAGAAAACACAGTAATTTATAAGAATGATCACTGTGCACATGAGATAAGTAAACAGGACTGACTTCAATCGGATCATTCAAGTGACATTCATACTATTGTTTTTTGGAATATTTTCAGCTTTTTTAGTAAATGTATCTCAATCAGGTTACTCCCAACCTTTTTATCGGGAAGCAGTGTCCAGGATATCATCGAAATAAGTGATTTATGAAATGCATATTGTTAGAGATGCTCCAGGTTTCTTTAAACATTGGTCCTATAAACAAATATATTCGGTGTACAAAAGTGGCATAGCAACGGATTCCAATCCAGCCCAACATATTACAATAAGACATTCTAAACGCGTTTATGTTGGCATAACAATATTATTGAAGTAGTAAAAAATAAAAATAAGTATTTCTGACATTTGCTGCCTGATGAATATATTGATCTTTATAATACGAACATTGCACTAGCAGGAGGTGGATATCTTAGTGCATCGCCCATGTAGCAGTGGAATTCTCCTGTGTTCCGATCCATAAAACAATTGTTAATATTTAATGGTCAGTTCGGTAGATGAGTAACGCGTGTGTCATTAGTACATAGGCAGATCTCTGCAGATACACAGGGCTATACCTCCCTGGCAGAATTTCTTCATGCTTTCATTACTTTGTTAACTATGGGGCTTTAGAAAAGCTTTGGCTGATTTGGAATATGAAAGAAGCCATGAATTTTGCAAAATGTGTTCGGAAATGTCAGAAAAGTGAAGTTTATTGTTAAGGATATGATTTTTTTCTGCCACTGAGATTGTAATAAAGAGGGTATAGAAATGATGTATACATGATGTATCACATAGTCACACACAATCAGTACAAATACACCTTGACTTACCTCTGCGGTGATTACACGTTGAAACATTTAAACAAAAAATCAGCTTTGCATTAAGGGCAATAGGGAAGATGTATTTAAATGTATCTGTTTGTTAAGCTTGTTCCAATTCATAGGAAATAATTATTATACGTTCCCTCATTTTTGATAAAAGCCTGATCTTTTTGTTGACCTATTTTAGTATAGAATTGTTTTTTTTTTAACAAAAAATTCTGCTGCTTTCTGTTTTACAGACTACCAGAGTGAGTATTATGGACCGGGAAGCAACTACGACTTCTTTCCTCAAGGACCCCCCTCATCACAAGCTCAGACCCCTGTAGATTTGCCTTTTGTGACCTCCTCTGGACCAGCTGGCACTCCACTTGGTACGATGGAGCACCCCTTACCAGGACATCACCCTTCTAGTGAGGCTCAGCGTTTCTCTGACATCATGTCCCACCCGCCAGGGGACTCTCCCAGCCCAGAGCCCAACCTGCCCAGCTCCATGCACTCCATGTCCGCCGAGGTTTTTGGCCAGAGTCCCCCTTTCTCCTCTCTATCAGTCAATGGGGGAGCGACGTACGGGAATCACTTGTCACATCCACCAGAAATGAATGAAGCGGCTGTCTGGTAGCTTGAGAACCACCAGACGGCCTAACAATAAGACTTGTGCCAATAGCCATCTTGGTTGACATTGCTCTGGCACACAACAATTACCCCATGAAACAATATCTGTCTGGATGGAAAAGAAGAAGACACATTCGTATTACACCGGACAAAAAAAAAAAAAAAACTGGCGAAGCTGCAATCCCAGTAGATCACATTCATTGTCCCAATAGATGGTAGACAATCCCAATTCCATCAGCACCACTAGAACAAATAAAAAAATGATATAAATTAAGGATTGACCTAGTCTGGTCCAGTATGTCCGTTTTCTGCACCTCAGAGTTTGACAAGCTAGTAGAAACTTCAGAATCGCTGAACCTGACTTCCAGGTGGAGACAGAACATTTATTAGCCAAAATATCAAATACAAAAAAAGAAATGATAAGCCCTCAGCATCAACTCTTCTACCTTCACAAAGCTACTGACACAAATAAAGGATCCTCACCATGAAGGTCTGCTGTCAGACCTGTTCTAAGACTGACTTGAAAAAAATAATATTCTACCTTCAATGACAGCGGAAACTAAAAGACTATTGAACTCAAACAGTCAACTGTTTACGTCTGACGTTCAATTCAGGAGCCTAACGTTTTAGTAATAATCCACTTTTAGAAACCTCTGTTCATAACAACCAAGCAAAACGTTTTGAGCAATCAACCAAAATGATTCATTCTTTAGTTTTTGTTTTCTGTGGATGTAAGGAGACTGAATGAAGAAAGAGATTTTTTCTTTTTTTTTCCCTTTTTTGGTACACTGTGCTAGTTTTTTAGAAGATTGTTTACAGAAGGCAAAAGAAAGCGAACAAAACGTGAGGTGCCAAATAAATAAAAAATAGCACAAAATACTGTAAGGTGCGTTAGCGCCAGCCACCATAGACAAACAACGTGTTATACACTTTCCAAACATTTGATATACTTTTTAGTCCTGTTGAACATTCATTGACTTGTTAATGGCTTATATAGACCCAGACAGGTTTTATTTTTGTGTCCTTCAAAGAAAAAAAAAGTCCAAAATATTTAAATTTTATGGTCAAATATGCAGCCCTGAGCTGCTTTTTCTTTATATATTCAATTTTCTCATACGTCTTTTATCGTTATTATAAGCCTAAGCTTGTGTGACCTCCAGTGCATATTAGACCATTCACTGTATGAAAGGAAACATGTTGATAATTTGTGAATTTTTAATAAAAATAGAAAATGATGTTTAGATAATTTGTATTTCATTGAGTGTATCGCATATAGTTTGGCTGGCCAAATAATATATACGTATTTATATGTTGTCAAACTGTTTAGCGTTCTTTATTGACTTTTTAGAGAGGTTTGTCTTTTGAATATGAATAATTGTGGAAAGGAAATATATTTCGTTTCATCCAAAAACCTTAATGTTTTATAATTATCTTTACTATTATACAACGGGCTTATTTAATTTAGGACAATCAGATCAGAGCCGTATAAAGGAACTATTATGTCTTGGTATTTTCTATAAAATGGAAAATAGAAAACAGCTTTTTCAATGTAGCTTGCTTTATATTATTCTAGCTTTAAGATTAAATATTATTTTAAGCGAAGGTATATGAACCTGTTGGTTTGATAGCGGTCGGTATCATTGCCTTATGTCTGCATTACATTCTCACAGTTCCATTGCTCTTAGAAAAAGTCTGTAAACAACTATTTTTAGGTAGCAATATCTAATTTGCTTTAAAGGTCATGCTGCTTTCTCTAATTTAACTGAAGCTCCAACACTGCACAAGATTGACTTAAAATTTAAGGGTGCTGGATACTTTTAATTATTACAAAACGACTATGCGAATTAATAAGAGACAAAAATATAGTTTATTAATCTTTCTTGAGCCACATGAATTGATTATATAAAGATAAATCCTTTATTCTTTTCAGCGACTGAATACAGAACTTCTCCAAAGTATAGAGATTGGACTTTGGGGGTGATCACATACCCCTGATGACATCACAGGCAGTAGTGTCTGCCCCAATTATACAAAGGAGCTGCTGCTAAAAGTGGAAAGATAATGTCTGAGTTTGCAGATGTTGCCTGTCACTGGCTGGCCTGATACATGAGGTATAGCTGGGAGCCCTCAAACAAGGCAGCCAAATTGATAATCTGACAGCTCGAAGAAATCTTGCTGACTTCTAGATGCCTGAAGTGCACCGCCCACAACAGCCTGATTTCTCTGCATCCAATCTATTAGAATGAGCCGACTTCATTCCATAGCATTCCGTGTAGTACATGGAATAACCACAGTCACATTAGGGTGACGTCACAATGACAAATTATAGCCAACCGATTGATTAGATGAGACAAGTGCATGAATCAAATCGCTCCTCCTTTCCAATATATTTTAATTCAGTATGACTCACACAGTTCCGATATCAATAATTCATTATTTAATAAATGTGACATAAAAACTATAGTATAGTAAAATAATTTGAGTGCTTTATATGTGTTGCTCTAGCTAGTTCTGTAGCTGAGCACTGATTGATTTTACATATATATTAGGAGGGGTAGGATATTCTAGCACATGAGATCTGGCGGCAAGCAAGGCAGAAACGATCAGAGGATCGTTTCTAATGTACGTGTAAGCGTTAATAAGCCGTAGGAAGGAATGCTGTTCAGCTTGTAATGATAACAATTGCTAAGGTACTTTCCCTACAAGTCACCATTCGCCATGCAGAGGCAGTTGGATGACGGTTCGCCCGTTGGCTGTACACACTGATATCTCGGCACCTTCCCCTCCCCTGGCTTTGATGAGAGCTCCTGTGAAGTGTGTTGCAGGCAGCGAATGGTAATTAATGATATACCTCTGCCCTCTGTAGGACAATAGGCAGCACTGAACCGGCCTGCGAGCAGCCACTATGTCGTCTTGCTTTCAGTATACCGTTGAGCAAATTACATTTCTCAATTTCTTCCCAGACGATGTCTTGATGTAAAAGAAAAGCAAATCCGACAGCGAGGCGAGGGCATAAAGCACACAAGGGCGGACAGATTGAGGTTTAACCCTGTTCATTCATATGAAAGATCAACTATTTTCTATTTTTCCTGCATTAGATAAGGGTTGTGTGTGTGTATGGGAAGGGGAGGAGGATTCAGCATTCTCAACAGTAAACAAACTGAGCGATCATGCTATAGCACATGATGTTCTAGCAGAAATCAGAATCAGAGGTTCTGTTATGTTGTGACCACTGTACTCATATACCAAGTAACAGCAGGTTATACCCAGACAATAAAAAGAAGAAACCCAAGTGATAGCACAGTACTAAACAACTAAGGAGAAAGGTTACCTTTAAAACTGTAATAAGCAATCTTTAGTTTATCACTATAGGTGGCTGCATTTTGCAGGTAGTGCCTATTGTCTTGTATATTTATGCATATTTATTAAGCCAAAGTATATCTAATGGTTCTTTTATATAGTGGAGCAGTTAGCGCACATACACAGCAAGTTAACCAGAATATGGTAGGGTATCAATACTTTTAAAGGTACAGCTCATAAAGCTGTGGTTAACTTTCATTTGTATACTGTCTTTAAAAAAAGTATGTCTTGTCACAACTATATATATATATATATATATATAAATTTATATATGTATATATATTGAATTGGCATTAGAAAGTATATAGGCCTTTTAAAGAAGAGCTCTATAGAATAGCAAGCTGTGAAAGCGAGGATTCAATATTGCGGCTTATGGAGCCCACTGAATTGTTTATTATTTAGGATGTGTGTATTTGTACCAGACAAGGTCTGACACTAGGGCTTCACACATATGTGCAACGGTTCTCTTCCAAAAAATGGCTCAGGGCTTATATTGGATGAGAATCTTGAGTGTGTACAGTTTTAGTCGCCCATCCTCCAAACAACCGTCTTGGCAGATCCACAGATAATGGACGATCATAATGCAAGTAAAGGCAAAAGAGTGCAGCATCCGTCGTTCTCCCCTTCTAATATGTACAGCACTTGTTTGTGCATTGTGCAGTCGTTTGTTGTTGGAAAGGATCGTAAAAGATACTGACTAGAAAATTATTGTGCTGGGTATGGAGTGTAATTGTTATTGGGAGTCCTTTTACATGTAAGATGGTTTCACACCTGAAGGCAGTAACAGTAGGCAGCTGCACAGCAAAGGGGACTTGATGCTTAGGTAAGAAATATACTTTCATCCCTCCACTGATGCACTATTCTGCATTTGAGGGGGATAAGGAGGGGCATTATGGCTACACTTATAATCCCCTGGGGGTGGTACCACCCTGGCTGCTGGAATCACCCCAAGGGGAGGCCACATGAAAGATTTTGGGGCCCCATGATTTGTAGTTACTCCCCATAAGCACACCAATTTATATAGGCACCGAATTGTTTGCCATAATGTGGTACATACACTGCATTGTTAGGCCCCCATTTTGAAACTCTCCTCACACCTCACATTTTGTTGAGATGCCTCTGAAAATGTTTATTGATGCCAAGCACATAACTGTCAAAGTATGATGCAGGTGTAAAGTTTGCTTTTTGGGAATCTGGAGGGATTAGGTTTAAAGATTTATACCAATTTAAACCAATCAGTGTTCCATTGCATTGCACACTGTTTACCAAATATTTCTTTATGCAAAAAGCGTGTGAGAACGGGGTGGGTGAAAAAGAAGATAGGACAGAGAGTAACCTGGCATTCTGCTGAAGCTCATCTATAGGCCATTGAATAGCCAGCAGACACATGAATGGGCAGTGTGGCTGCCACAAAAAATAACAATGTCACCCTATTAGCTATGATGTGTCAGGCCAATGTGAATCATACACAAGGCTGAGGAGAACTATAAATATTTGGCAGCTAAAACTCTTCAGTTGCCATTTATGGTATACTTGGTGTTAAAGATAAGAAACTAGCATGAATAGTGCTTAAATTGTAAATCCTCTGGTGAACGAATTTGGGACATCACATAGATGTCAGATGATTGTTGCTGGAAGGGATCTTTCATGATAATTTCCAGAGACAGATACATAAATGAGTGGGGTGCTGTTCTGTTCAATGAAGAGGGAAGATGGGAGGACAATTAAGTGACACCCCGCTGTGTTCTCCTTCACAGGAATGTACAGCAGTTGTTTCTAATTTGTTGTTCATCAATCACCCACAGATAAGCAAAACTGTCAATCATCTGACATGTGTGCAAAGCTACATTTGGCTAAACTCTAAAGTGTATGGGTGGCCTAAAGAACCAACCGACATTGTATGTCAGATTTTTCTACCTCGATTGGGATATGATTGAGGGTGTATAGGGCAGTGCATGACAGCCAAGTATTCAACAAAATGAACCTGTAGGTTAATAAACCTTGACCAATCACAATTTTTTACCATTTCAGGTTTGCACTGCAGCTGATACATCTCCCCTCTCTCCTCCACTGACCAAAATAATAGCATAGGAATAGCTGGACTAAAAAACATTCAGTCAATTTGTATATGACTCCAAATTGTATTTAAAAATCAATCGCCAGCTAGAGGGGGTGCAATGAGCTATAGAAAAGTGACAAAAAAGTACTTAAAATTGAGTTAAAAAAAGGTCCTACAAAGCTCCCTGCAGAACTTCTCTATTTTCCAAAGTTGATTTTCATTGGATTTACACATTACATATAAAAATATAACAATTTATTTATTTACAAATAAAATAATTTACACCAATTAAAAATACAGATCATCATTAAGATACATTTGAACGCTCATTTCAGTCCTTAAAGCGTTTCACCTTCAGGCTTCAGAAGGACATTCCAAGAAGTCATACAGACTTTTCAAATTTATTTCTGCAAGGCATTATACATCAACACTCAACTCCACAACAAAAGGAACAACAACAAAAAACAAAATAAAAACACAAAAATAGAAAGAGAAAAATATAAATAAAGAATACAGTTGGAATAATTGTTATACAATGAATATTTTATGGTATTTCACTCAAAGCTTTGCACCAATTTTTTGTTCATAGTTCCAAGTCATCATCAAATCTCTGCAGAACTTTCCAACCGAAATACATATGCCAAGCTTGAAAATGTGCATATTATAGAGAAAAAATGAACCTATTATGAAAGCCATGTATTCTTGAGCCACCATGACCTTTTTGAAACATTACATAAAAGATCTAGATCCTTGCAGAAAGACACCTACAGAAAGCTGTCAAATCCAGGTACTGATCATGACCATGGTGACCATAGTCCTTTATGTGGACATCCGGTGCTACAAAATACACTTCTAGAAAAGTTAAAGGTGCTTGACCACATACTGCATTTTTATGAAGCTCCACCTCTTATGGATATCGGGAAAATAGGCAAAAAGCAGGTAGGTCAATATTCTTTTTAGGATGGAATCCCAAATGCATTAGTAGGGGAAACTCAACCAGAAGGTGGATGTGAAGATGGATGTCCTGGAAAAGCCACATAATCAGAACGAGGCACTGCCAGAAAACCCAGAGGAAACAGATCTGACTCTGTATGGTCAGAGGTAAAATGTGACTGTCAAAGTCTTACTACAGGAAAAAAACTGTCCTTGTTCAGCAACAGAGATAATCATCAGAAGTCATGTATGATGACATATCCTACACATTTACTTCCATATATTAAATTATATATAATGAGTGAGCAGTACTTTTTTTTCAACATTTTCTGCAGCCACATCATTAAACCTGTTAATGTAAATAGAGTTGTAGAAGAGGGGGTGTGAATGACTGAACTAGTAACATATCAATAAATCCAACCTGCCTTCTATAGAATACATTTTTAAAGCTATGAAAGTAGGGTACTGCACTTTTATTCATGGTGCTCACTTGGACATTGTTGCACTGGATCAAACTAAAAGAAACCCTTTTTTGTTACATTTAGTGGCTCAAGGAGACAAAAATGGCATTTAGTTTGCGCTATCATTAAACTCCAAAACCCCATGTATTTCATGAGGCTGGTGCTTGTTTGAAGAACAGCTGCAATGTTAAATAAAATTTGTAGGGAAAAAATGTGTGTATATATATATATATATATATATATATATATATATATATATATATATATTTTATTATTTTTTTTTTTGACAGGGTCGTGCAATGCCTGTCAGAAAAGGTCTGTGATGGGGTATATGTAGCAACCAGACAGAAGTATTACCTGTATGAAAGGCTCCAGGGAAACAGAGTGGTCATTTGTTTGTTAAGGGTTTTAAGAGAAAAAACTTGGTTGAAGGGTGGGTTCTTTGGCCAATCCTGATTGGGATATGTGCACCTGCACTCAGGTGCAATTTAGGAGGAGGTAATTAGTCAGAAGGAAGCTCAGTTATTTTCTAGCTCTGTGAGGGAACAGAGCCCTGACTTGCTCAAGCAACGATTACATGTTATATAAAGACTGCCTTGTATTTGTTATGCTTTAAACTGCTTTACTGTTAGTCAGAGAGGGAATATCTCAGTAAAGGTATATAGTTGCTCAGCCGAGCCATTTCATTTGTTTGTTTGGTGTTAATAAATAGGCCGGAGTCTGTTTTCAAGTGCAATTTTAACGTCTGCTGCCTGATTCACTGCTTTCTTCTGACCCGTTGCTACTGGCGATCTCACAATATATATAGCAAAAACATCTGCCTGGCTGGCTGGTCCCTGGGTTTATTACTTGGTCAAAAGCAAAGTTGTCTACATAGATATAAAATACAAATACAAAACAGTGTTGTGCTTCCTATACAGTCTTCATTTGTTACCCATACCTAAGGTTTTTAAAGTGACCATGTGTTAAAAAAACATGAAGAATGCCACTGGTAACTTTTGGTTGAAAAGGTTAGTTTACCATAAAAACAATAGGTGGCACTATAGATTAAAAATAGTGAAAATTAAACAATAAACAAAAAACACCTAATCATCAAATAAGTAAAAGTGAACTGAATTAAAAGCAATTATTGGAGGTAGACCAAACAAGCCAGAGGTAGTGCAGCTATAAATAGTATTTAAAGCTAACCACTATAGGAGTACAGATTAGACAGAGGAAGTGGAAAACCTACGAAAATTAAAAAAAAACTAAGGTTAGTAAACAAAAAAAACAACATTTAGCTTAGTAACAGAAAAATATATATAAAATATTTAGGTACAACATGCTGCACACTCTTTCTGGTTCTGGTACTTCTAAACCTGAATCTCCAGAGGCATTTTTGTTAACTTACTCCCCGGCCACATTGTTAGGTGCACCTTGCTAATACTAGGTTGAATCCCCTTTTGCCTTCCAATATACTGTCATTTTTGTGGCGTAGATTCAAAAAAAGTGCTGTAAACATTTATCAGAGATTTTGGTCTATACTGACATTATCCTATCACACAGTTGATACAAATCTGTCAGCTGCACATATATGATTTGAATCTCCCATTTCATCACATCCCAAATGTGCTCTTTTGGACTAAGGTCTGGTGACTGTAAAGACCATTTGATTACAGTAAACTTATTCTCATGTTAATTTACCTATTATTTATAAACCAGTTTAAGAATAATTTTTGCTTTGTGTCATGGTGCATTATCTTGCTGAAAGTAGCCAACAGAAGACTGGTACACTGCAGTCATAAAGGGATACATACTCATTTGTTACTAGGGGGACCCCAACTGTGCCAATATAATATCCCCCCACCATTACAACACCACCGGCAGCCAGACGCATTATTACAAAGCAGGATGTATGTTGTCATGTTTTGACACCAAATTTTGACTCTATTATCTATATGTCTCAACAGAAATTGAGACTTATCGGACGAAATCAAAACATTTCTCCAATCCTCTATTGTTCAATATTGTTGAGTCTGAGATAATTGTAGCCTCCAGTGCCTGTTCATAGCTGACATAAATGGCACCCAGTGGCAAATCCTGCTGCTGTAGCCCGTCTGCTTCAATGTTCAGTGTGTTGTATATTCAGAGATGATGTTCTGCATACCTCAGTAGAAAACATTACATTTAGTGTTGCCTATTTATCATTGTTTTCTCCTCAGATCTCTGGCATCAACAAGGCATTTTTGACCAGACAACTGCTCTCACTGGATATTTTCGCTTTTTTGGACCATTCTGGGTTTGGGTAACTGTCATTGCAGGACTATCCCCCCCCCCCCCTTCTTATGCACAATATGCATAATTATAATAGCATTCCTCTTATACCAGTGACTTTCAACCACTGTGCTGTGGCACACTAGTGTGCCATGAGAGATCTTCAGGTGTACCGTTGGCAATTATGCAATTACCATTGTCAGGTGTCTGCGCTGTAGTGATTGGCAGAGTAATGTAATACTCTTCCATGTCAGTGGGTGGCAGTAGGTAGCCTAATTGCCTTGTTTGTTCCTAGAGAAAAGAGAATAAGCTACAGAATGTCATTTTGTAACATTTTTGATTTGTGGTGTGCCGCAGGATTTTTTCAATGTACAAAATGTGCCGTGGCTCAAAAAAGGTTGAAAAACACTGCCCTATACAATACAATTTGTAAAAGTTACATTATTAAACATCCACTCAATGAAAATTAGGAGCCAACACTGTGTGGCTGCAAGCTCTCTGTAATGGCTGCTCGTGACAGCCAGGGTTCTCACTGATTATTAGAGTGGTTCCTAAACATATGGTAACTATGTCATCTCTGACATAGTGATCACAAACAGGCTGAACATTCCATTGACAAAATTGAAAGTCTTTAGTCTGCATGTGAACACTGCCACCTTCAGGCTGCAATGTTCACCTGACTTATTTATGGTTCAATATGTTTTTATCCAGTAAGGCATAGAAAAATATAACATACATTTTGTACAACAAGAAAGATCTATACAAAAATGTAAAAAAAGTTTCAAGTGCGAATAACTGTGCAAACATCAGAATAACAATGGTATTGAATGTTACAATCAAAGTAAACCAGGATAAAAAAAAGAAAAGTAAAAAAGAAAAAAAAACATAACAGTAGTTATCATACATCAAACAAAAAATCTGAGTTAAGGGCGGAATGGACAGGGACTTGGGAAGAAAAATATGGGGGGGGGGGGGCACAATTTATTTGGAAGTAGAGTGAAATGAAGTGAAAGGTGAAAGGTAGAGTGAAAGGTTAGCAATTCAATGTCTGGGAAGGAGAACCTAGTCTTGATTTCAATTTGGAAGAGGTGCTATCACCTGACTTATTTAGTAGAAAACAGTTGTATACATATGCACCAGTGTTTCTCAAGTTTTTTTTACCATGGGGTAACCCCTTGATATAGCTTCACATAATCCCTAATATAATTACTATATCCACAACTCACAGTACATTAGTGTTGTGGTCAGTAGAAAGAATGCCATCTACACTGATGGCCAGTAAAAAGTAACTCTTACAAAAATTGAAAAAGATCATTGATGTCAGTGGTAACTGACATGCGAGGCACAAACTGCTTATTGGTTAAGGAACCCCTAGCTACTTCTAGTTGAAAAGCTCCATGCACTCTTTTTAATAATGATGAATAAAAAATGTTTTATGTGCAACAGTTGATAATAAAAACAAAGCAGGTAGTATTTTTAATAAAACTGTACCACATTAAAACCTCTTATGTTCCAACATGGAACCGGTAGTTGAGATGATCGGTTTAGTGAAGAAAATAAAAGCTGTGTTTACTTTGGGTATATAATAATGGCGGAACTAAAGAAAACTTATGAGTGGGCGTGGCCAGCAAATGGCGGAGTATGCAGCATTCCATGAGAGCTCCTGCACCACCCGGTAAAATCTCGCAGCACCCTTGTGCATTTTACTTTAGCTTCATGGGATCACAATCCCGTACATTGCAAAAAGGGAGACCTGAGAGAAACACTGTGGAGACAAGGAAAGATAGCCGGCTTCTTCTTGGTGGTTAGACATTCCACCTGTATCCAGGTTGCAAAGCCGCAGCCTCAATTAGAGCCTGCATCTGTGGCACTGGCTCCGATAGAACAGGCCGCAAAGCCGCAGCCTCCCCTACAGCTCCCCTACAGCTCCGGATACCGGTGATCGGCCCCTACCACAACTATCGCAGCCAACTTCACAATTGACCTCACAGGTCAGTACCAAACCTGCTGCACACACCTCACAGGAGTTCCCTGACTCACTCATCCTCAGCCCTCAAATACCATTTACCATAGAGACTACAGCGTGCTCTAGCAGCCCAGTTTATACAGGGAAGGACGCATGGAATTGGAAAAGTACATCTTTATGCTCTACCCACCAGGCAAGACCTAGAATATAGTATTGGCTGACTAGAAGCCAGCTGCAAGACCAAGTTCCAGGAAATGTAGTGATCCCTGCAACAGGAGACAAATACTACAGTTCCCGTACAACACACCTGTACAAGGCTTTAGTCATCATTATCATCCAATTAGGAAACTCCATCATGTAACAAAGCCCTTTCACACTTTTTACACTTTAACTGGGCCAAAGAAGACATCATGCATAAAGCTCAGGACACAAAATCTTTTGAATACACAGGAGTGCAACTTAAACTGTTCCCCGACCTATCAAAACATACGTTGGATCTTCAATGAGCTCTTAGGTCAGTGCTTTCTATACAGCTATACTCCATGGTGTATAGCCATCAGGCTACTGTTTCCACATGGTCATCAATGGCTCATGTGGCGAATGCGATTACAACATTGTTTCTTAATCTTTGCATCCCTAAAGATTTTAGGAGAACACTCTATGAATCCCCCTCCGCTCCAGGGCATGTGATTCGGGGCGGCGCCCTCTCCCCTCATGGGAGAACGATGACACCAAGCAATGTCTTATCCCTGAACTACTCCATGTCCTTCTACTGTTCCCTGCGGTTTACGCGGGTCCCTGAGTTCTCTGCTAGCCCCCTCCACTGATCTCCTCTGGACCCTCTACCCTGCATGCTTGCATAATACAGAGATTCTTCTATCAGGTCCTGAGCTGTGTCTGGGGACAAAGAGTCCTTCACTACGTATCCCTTACCCTTTACTCTCCTTTTGATCCCTGTGGCACAAGGACCCTCTCAGGCCCAGCCCTTGAAAATTCGCACCCTCAATACCAAGGGACTAAACAAGCAATCTAAACTTTCAAAACTTCTCCATGGCCAAGAAACAACTAGCAAAAGGTTTTTTTTTTTTTGGCAATAGTCAGTGGTGTATTCAGTGATACTTCTCATAGAATACAATAATACAGTGATCAGAAATACAAAATAGTTGTAAAAAAGTTGAAGACCTTCACAGCCTGGGTCATATAATCAACCTTATTGGTTGATACTAGACACACATTATCTACTCATGCATAATATTCATCACATGTAACTGGGCCGCAGAAAAACCGAAGCAGATAAATTACCGCGCAGCTGTAATACATTTCGCCCGCCGTGAGATTCTTCATGGGTAGCTGTGCGCGGTTGCAAATAATGCATGCAGTCTAAGTACATTATAAAACATAGGTAAACTTTAGCATTTTATAGGCCATAATGTAAAACATATATTGCATAAGTTAACATTACTTCAAAACACGGTAAACCTTATATACACAGTAAAGGTATTGTTAGGAGGCATTCTCTGGGCGTAAGATCCCAGGCGATACCTCACCACAGGACGGCGCGCGCAGCCTATTTCCTCCGGCGGCTGCGCTCGCGGTAGCACTGGGGTTGCAGGATTAGTGCCCTGTAGGTTGCAACATCCCTGTATCTGAGGTTTTCCCTCAGCATCCTCTGCACTAAGGCTGCACAGCTGAAGGAAATTGAATTGTGTGCAGCTGATTAGCAGAGTAGTTCCCAGGCTGTCAATGGCTGCTGGGACTTTATAGCCTCTCTGCCATCAGTCAGAGGTGCCTGGTATAGTACCTGCTGTGCTTACCTGTGTTGGATTGTTTTATGAGTTTTTTCTGTTACTGACCTCCACCTGTTTTTGACTATCCATTTGAACTCCACCTGGACCGACTTCTGCTTGTGACCCCGACTTTGTTTTTGCCTTTACTTTTTGTACTTCGCTGAAGGAACTGATTTCCCGTGTGTTTGACCTCGGCTAGTTATTTGGATTTCTTGACATTTCTTACTCTGCATTTGTGGCTCTGTACTCAGCATTAGTGGGCGCCAGGTCGGCTACTGGCCTATCTCCAGACACTATTCTTTGCGCACGAAGTCCTGGGGGCTACTGAGTGCTGGGAGATACAACAAGTCTCCCGAGGCTGAGCGGGGGCTGCTATAGGGGAAGACTGCAGTGTAGATTGGGGGATTACCGGTATTGATCCGGACCTTACAGGTATGTTGTGTGATTGTTATAAATGGAAAGATGAAATAGACTAACCTGATGTAAAGTGCATAACTTTACATTTATCTATATTAAATGTCATTTGCCACTTGGCTGCCCAATTAAACAGTACATCCAGGTCTGCTTGTAGATTATACACATCCTGTAAAGACCTAATTCCATTACATAGTTTGGTGTCACCTGCAAACACAGAAATGGTACTCTTAATCCCAAACTCTATATCATTTATATTGATGTTAAACAGTTAAGGTCCCAACACTGAACCCTGGGGTACACCACTAATAACCTTAGACCATTTAGAGTTTGAATCATTAATTACAACTCTCTGGATGCAGTCTTTAAGCCAGTTCTCTATCCATTTACAGATTGACTTTTCTAAACCTATTGACCCTAACTTGCATATTATTGACCCTAACTTGCATGTGGGGTACGGTGTCAAATGCTTTAGCAAAGTCCAAGTACACTATATCAACTGCTTTTGTTTGACAACTTCTGTCTTTCTTGAAGTCATGCGGACTATGACTTATAATATTATTTTCTATCAGAAACTCCTCTTTATCAAAACTCTCTAGGACCTTTCCAACTTTGGACATTTAACTAACCGGTCTGTAGTTACCTGGTAATGACTTTGCTCCCTTTTTGAAGATAGGAACCACATTGGCCTTATGCTGATCCATCAGTACCTTGCCAGTAACTAAAGTGTTTCTAAAAATTAGAAATAATGGCTTTGCAATAACCGACCTCAGCTCTTTGAGGACACGTGGATGTAATCCATCAGGTCCTGGTGCTTTGTCAACCCTAATTTTTCCCAGCCGTTTCAATCATATAAATTCTGAGCCATTGTGACTCATTTAGGGCAGTGCCATTGCAATTATGAATTTGGACTTGAGCCCTGCCATTTTCCTTTGTGTACACAGAGCTAAAAAAAAGTGTTTAGTGAATCTGCCTTGTCTTTATCCCCAGTTACCAACCCAGCGACATCCTTTAAGGGGCCTACATGCTAAGATCTAATCTTTTTGCTATTAATATAGTTTAAAAAATTTGGAGGGTTTGCCTTACTTTCCTTTGCAATCTGTCTTTCATTTTGAAGTTTTGCACATTTTATCTCCTTTTTACATCTTTTGTTATATTCTTTATAGTTTTCAAATGATGAAGATGATCCTTCATTTTTATATTTTTGGAATGCCCTTTTCTTGTTCCTTATGGCGATTTTAACATAAGCTGTGAGCCACATAGGTTTGAATTTTAGCCTCTTAAACTTATTACCCATTGGAATATATTTTTTAGTATGCTTTTGTAGAACAGACTTGAAACATTCCCATTTCTGTTTTGTGTTCTTTGAGGAAAATATTGTCTCCCAGTCCAAGTCACAGAGAGCCGCCCTTAATAATGGAAAATTTGCTCTCTTAAAAATAAATGTTTTTATCTTTCCTGTTTTTGCTTCCTGTTTACAGCTTACATTAAATTAAATCATATTATGGTCACTGCTACCCAGATTCTCTTTGATATGCACATTTGTTATAAGCTTTGATTGTTAGAAAGAACTAGGTCCAGCAGATTGTCATTTCTAGTTGGAGCTTCTATTAACTGTACCATACAATTATCTTGTATTAAATTCACAAGTCAATGTCAGGGTAGTTGAAATCTCCCATGATTAAAACACTTCGACTTTTTGCTGCTTTTTCTATCTGTGCTAGTAGTTGATTTTTCCTGTTTTGTTTGCATTGGTGAACAGGCTTTTTAAACCATTGCTGCATTTACCAGCATTGTTTATCAAATTGTTTTGTTTTTCAGTACAACTAGTACTGCACAATCTAATATTTGTTTGTAATATAGGAAACTCGTTACAATTATCCATAACCCTCCCCCCCAACTATCCTCAATTTACCCTCCACTAGTGTCTGACCCCTGACTAACTTTTCGGCCACCTTATTTAACTGTCCCACCCCCCTCTGTCCTAGTTTAAATATCCCTTTACCATTCCCCTAAATCTTTGCTCTAGTACAGCAGACCCCCTTTTATTGAGGTGCAAACCATCTCTGGCATCTTCACTCCACTCCGATTGCCTTGCGGTCCTTGCAGGACCACATAGACTCCACCGTGCTACCAACATTAGAGCCAGAAATCATTTCTCATCTGGAAACCCCCTTCTCAGAGGAGGAGGTTTCCCTAACCATTAGGAACACGTTGACAGGCAAAGAGCCCAGCCCAGATAGCTTTACCCCAAAGTTCTGAAAATTGCATTCTCTTAACTTGGTCCTAACATCTTAACTTGGTCTTAACTAAGGTCTTCCCTTCCATATCTGGGGACACCCTATTCCGGACCCAAAGTCTAGAAGCACACATCAGAGTCCTCCCCAAACCGGGTAAAGACCATTCGGTTTGTTTCAACTACAGACCTGTCTCATTATAGGCTTATGTAGCTGCAAGGTTACTTTGTCACTTTATCCTCTTTGGTGGCCGCACCACGGATGGTCAAAGGTATATTGAGTCAGCAATATACCTGTTAATATAAATATCACTTTGACGGCAATTGAGAAAAAAGACACATATCTTAACGTACACTTAATGTTGCCCCCAGCGAATACCTCATTATATGCTTGAAGAGATAGACATTTGACTGTTTTAGGCGCATTACAATTGTTTTGTGGTTTATAGTATATGTTTGCCCAGGTTATTTTACCCCTCACCCCTCTTACGCATATATATGTACAATCTATGTACCTTTGTTGATTATATGTTTAAACTTTAAAATCCTAATAAATTGATTGAAACCAAAAAAAAATTATGACTTATGTTTGTAAATACCTGGAATATAATCATCAAAGCAGCTTCAATTAATCTAGGAGAAATAACTATGCAATTGAGCAGAATGCTCCCAGATGCCATGTTTATAAGGAAGCCACAAATAAAATTTTTGAGGGGTTTTAAAATGTATTAATTTCCTGAAAACATTTTTGTTTGGATAGTATAGGGTAGGAACAGAAGGACGAAAGAAAAGCAGGCTTCTTTCAAAGGCACAGGAGAATGATTATATATAAAAACAATGATAATATTTATTATTATACAAAAATCCTTAAAATAAAGCATTCAATAAAACAGTATTGATTCTTCTTAATAGGTGTTACTTATCAACATCCTTACAACCCCCCCTCTTTGAAGAAAAATCAATTTGGACGGTTCTAAAAAACCATTTAGTTATTTATCAAGCAAACATATTGACAAGAACTTCCCAACGGTTTCATGATTGGAACATTCACCTCGGACCAATCATTGTTACTTTTCTTTTTCTGAATTGGCGGTATTCGATTATTGTATAAATTCCAGGGTCTCTCTATCCCCTGAAGAAGCCCAAACGGGCGAAATGCATCGGGATGAGGCCTGGTCTGTGACTATTTGCCCACACGCAAGTTTGTAATGCTTCTAACTATTAGTACAGTGTAGATAATCTGTATATCTTGCCTATTCTCAATATTGTTTTATTGAAAGCTTTATTTTAAGCTATTTTGTATACTAATAAAAATTATCATTGATTTTATATATAATCATTCTCCTGTGCCTATAAAAGAAGCCTGCTTTTCTTTCCTCCTTCTGTTCCTATGGTATAGTCCAACTATTGGACGTTAAAGGCTTTGGCACCTAACCAATTTGATTGGGGGTATTAACTATGTGTACATGTGGCACGGCTACCTATACTCTATGAATAACTAATTTGTATAGTATAGGGAACAACCTTATCATCTGTCAAGTTTTATTTGATCTGTGAATCCATACTGAAGATACTTCCAATCAGGTGACTGCCAGGACATTGCTATAAGATAACTCCCTAAATCCCCAATTTGAAGATCTTTCTATATATATGATACTATAATAAATTATCCGAATAGACAGTAACACTGGCTGTCTAGCAGATTCTTCATAGGAATATAAAGGAAATGCAATACTAACTTCTATTCATAGATACCATGGTGGACCTATACTGCCAGGGAGGGGAAAACTTCCCAACTGTATGAGAGGCAGCTATCCAAACTTAAATCGGAACAATTCAAGTCAAAATAATAAAAAAAAACAAAAAAAAAAAAACACATTTTCCTTTAATCCTGCAGATCCATCAAACCATCGGGAGGTTTATTTGCTTGGGTCCCGCATTGTCTTGGTATCCTTCTTCCTCCTTACCACCACCATCTTCTTCCGGGTTCTTCTTCGTACGTCACCCGATCTCACACTGCACAGGCGCAAGTTCAGGTGAGGTAAATAGGGAAAAATGTTGCTGATCTCACTGTGCACGTGTGAGATTGGCAATTTTTTTCTTCGTGTAAACAACAGGGTCCTTCTGAGCAGCCAAGAGCCTCTCGGGATGCATGACGTAGGTATCCCTGGGGGCATCACACTCCCATTCCAAAGGAGGAATGGGGGAATTTTTTTGCATGTTTTTTTAGGTGTTGCACTTAAAAAAAAAAAAAAATGTTACAGGAAATAAAAGAATAAGGAACACAGTATATAAAACATATGGTTTTGACAGTGTTCATTAGGTTATCATTTAGTGTAAATAAGGTAGAGAAAAGTTAGTAAATTAGCACGTTACAAGTAATGTGCATATTTAGCAAATGGGTGAGAAAGATGTCTAGATGCACGTTTAGACTAGACATTAGCTGAAGCTGACATTTTAGCAGTGGTGGAAAAATCAGAAGCAAAGAGGCAATTACCAAAGCTTAACAAAGAAGGAGATGTAAAAGAAAAGGATGTGCAAAAAGTATTTGGGATAGGGGGAAATCAAGAGGGGTGAGAAAGAGGAAAGAGGGAAAGAAGTGGGAATTTCTTCTGGTCACAATTGAGTGACAGTGAGATTTAGGATAGCGTGGACAGCAGTCAACCTTAGGAACTTTGCATGTGTGTTGTTGACATCTCCTAAACTAAGGGATGATCGCCTCTATGATATAGGAATGATCTACTTAGTGCAAAGGAGGATACCTTATGTCTATCTTTCACAACATTTCTTAATGATCATGAAAATAGTTGATGTGTATTTTCACAGTTTCAGAAAAGTGGGTAGCAAGTGTTTTATATGTAAGCAGCACATCACTTTTTTTACTCTCAGCTTTCTTTGACTCTGGATTTTGTTATTTGGGCAATAAATGTCACAGATTGTGGTTGTTGTACCAAAGGAACAAACAGAATGACTTAAACAACAATCATTTGAGTTTTTCTGATAGAGCTGAACCTCACTATTTATCACTAAAAAAATGAGCCTCTCCTATAATAAATTGATAGAATGTTGAGCTTTTCACTATTTTACATATGGGGTTTTATTTTTGTTCTATGTGTATTATGTTGTATTTTCCTTGATGTACAGTATGTGATTGTATATGTTGAATTTCTTTCCCTTTTCATGTATTGCCTTTATTTGAAACTCCCCAATGAAAATATTAAGAAAAAAAACATATAGGCATTCAATGCAGTGATAGCCAATTTTTTTCCCTGTGACTGGGGAGAAAAGGAAGTGGACAAGCCAAGAGCAGTGTCAGTGTGTGTGGTCAACTCCCCAAAAGCCATGTCTAAAGAGCGATTCCAGAGAAACACAGAACCAGCTCCTGGTGCTTCTCCATTCAGCAGGAGTTTGTGAATGACACCTAATAAGACCTTATGGACAAAAAAAGGGAAATTTGCACAGAACCAACATCCTAGAAGAAAGTTCCAGGTAACCAGGTTTCTACGGCTATAAAGTAAAGCAATCAGCAGAGTTCCGCTGATTGCTCTGCTCCTTGATTGGCTGAGTAAAGGGAAACCCTGACGGCTTGAGCCGTCATCAGGGTTTCCCTTTCCACAGCCAATAATTGAGCAGAGCAATCAGCGGAGCTCTGCTCTGCTGACAGCTCTGCTTTCTTGATTTCTTCCGCAGCCCTAACAGAGCTGTGGCATGTGTTCTGCATCCAAGAAGTTAATGGGTTTCCCTTTTCTCAACCATTAAGCACTAGAGGTGAATGGGGACAAGTTAAGTTGCAGCCTGATGCTATAATCATTTAAATTCTTTTTTTGTTCTCATTAATCCACACTATAATAATAACAAAATTTTTTGACAATTTAAGGTTTTTTTTTTTACCTATTTCCTTCTAGGAATATTTGCCAGCCCTCGGTTATAAATAGGCATCAAATGAGGAAGAAGAGAGCTTGTATAAAGTGAGTTCATAAAAAGTAGGCCTTTATGGCAAGAAGGTAATGCATAAATTGATATTTTTTTCCAAATGGAATACTACCCTGATTGATGTTCATGTCTCCTCTGAAGAAGCCTTCTTGGTGAAACGCGTCAGAATTAAGAACATTCTCAATCGTGTACACCCTTCCATTCGATGTAAACTTCTTGTCAATATATTATAATTAGGGATTCTGAGCTAGTGGATCTTTGTTAATCTAATTAATGTGCAAAAAGGATAATAAAAATAAAATCAATGCATGCATTACCTTCTTGCCATAAAGCCCTACTCTTTATGAACTCACTCTTTAGATCTCACTTCTTCCTCCTTAGTTACCAATTTCGGAACAAACTAAAATATCTCATTTACATAAGTACTTACCTTTTGCAACAACAGTTGAAATTTAGCTCTGGTGCCTCCCATTTCTATTGATCACTGCTAACACATTTCTGCACCTTGATAAGAGACCACCTGTGTACATGATTTGGAAGGGCACATAACTTTCTATAGAAGGCCTCATAGCTGACAATGCATATCAGAGCAAAAAACAAGTTATGAGGTCAAAAAACTTCTTGCAGAGCTCAGAGATTGTTGCAAAGCAAAAATTTGGGAAAGGCTACAAGCAGGACTCTTCAAGGAGCTGGTTGCCAAGCCAAACTAAGCAAACAAGGGAGAAGGGCCTTAGTGAGAGAGTTGATTAAGAACCCAGTGCTCTGACTGAGCTCCAGATTTCTTGAGTGGAACTATCCTAGTATGTAACTGTGCAAATATTAGGTCCTTGAGACTCCTAAAACTGTTTTTTTCTTTTAGGGAGAAGCTGTGGTGGCAGAAGCACAAGCAAGTTTCATGTTGTTGGAGTTACAGGCCGTCATGAAGTTTTTGTTTCTCCAGGGAAAGTAAGCAAGGGACATTAACATTGGGATGTCACAAACACTGTGGGAGTGTCCTTCCTACAGCACTGTCAAAACCTGGATATCTTGTTTCAAGACTGGGCATTTCACCGTTGAAGATGTGCCCTGCAGTGGGCACCCCCCAACCTCAACTGACCCAGCAACCTGCGATGCTGTCCATGAGCTTATTATTGAGGACCGGTGAATATCTGCAAAAAAGATAGCCGATACTTGACATCTCACGGGAGACATCACCACTATCCTAGACATGCGCAAGCTTTCAGCGAAGTGGGTGCCGAAATGTTTGAACAGTGATCAGAAGAAGAAACGAGTTAAAGCATCCAAAGTCGTTTTGGCCCATTTTGAAGCTGCACAGGACTTTTTGGCTAGGTTAGTGACTGAGGATGAAACCTGGTTCCACATCTATGATCCTGAAACCAAGGAACAGTCAAAGGAATGGCACCACAGCAGGTCCTCGCGGCCGAAGTTCTCGGCTATCTTTTTTTGCAGGACAATGCACCTGCGCAGTTATGGCTGCCAAATTGAACACCTTAAGTTTCCAATTGGTCCACCATCCCCCCCTACTCACCTAACCTGGCCCCTTAGGACTATTATCTATTCCCGAATTTGAAGAAACACCTGAAGGGACGTTTTGAGGGCATTTTTGACGTCAAAGATGCTGCTGAGAGCTGGTTTGCGGCCCAACCAAAGGACTTTTATTTGAACGATCTAGAAAAGCTGCAACTACGCTGTACCAAGTGCATCAGTCTCAGGGGGGAATATGTTGAATAAATATGTTATTTCATAACTCTAGCTCTTTTTTTGGGCAAAGCCAGGAACTTCTCAGCACCCCCTCGTATACGTTATATCTGGGGATGAGGCACGTGTTTGGATGATATAATCACTCACCTTCATGTAGCATAGTGGACCCTACACACCAATTTGCCTAAAGGTTGAAAACACCAAGCCCTCTGTGTCACTGAGCACAGCAGTGTTCTCATTCCACCTATATGTAATGCGCAGAGTTTAAGTATCCTGTATATCTTCTTCCTCCTTTTCTTCAGCAGCTGCCTTTGCATCCCAGCAGTGAAAGTAGTATACAGAGGGAACCTGTCACTGACTGCACGAGTATGCCCTCCTCACCCCTACTACTTCTGTCCCAAGTACCACCATCACCAAGACATCAGAAATGGATTACTCCACATAGGTTCTAACCCTGCCTACTTATTCTAAAACAGAAAAGACAAGTTTTGTTGATCTATCAATTTTATGTCAAAGTTTTATCTAAAGCCAAACCTTTGTCATTAGTTTCTGGGCAGAGAAGGGCAGAGTTAGGAAAATTGTCAGGTTTTTAGTGCCATGTGGGTCTGTATTGCAGGCCACAAAAATGTTTCCAGAACGAGAGGGGAAATCTTCCAAAAGGAACATCTGCACTGCACATATTCACTCAGGAACCCGCATGGCAGAGCTGGTTTAGAACCAGTGTCTGCGCACGTAACAGCACCTTAATATTCCCAATGAGGCCAATGCAGCTGTCATATGTAGGGTGTCCCTAAGTGGCAGCAGTTCCTGGCACAAGAAAGCGGTAAACACACCACAACCTCACCGTCAGTGTGAATTAGCATTAAGAGGTATAGCCTCACTTCTTGTTTTGATTGTGGTTACAGTCAAAGAATATTAGCTGAGGTGACAATAGAAATCAATATATAAAACAAACAGAAAAAAGAGAACCTATTTTTACAATATATATGTTTTAACTAAAGCCTACATGCACACAGGAACTGCTTTCGCCCTGCATTTATTTCCCCTTTTAGCTGTCCTTACGGTGCCACGTGTCCACCTGCAAAAAAAACAAAACAAAAGGCTTCCCATGTTATCTTGTTCGGTGCTGCAGGACAATATCCCTATACACCCATTTCATTCACATATGTTTCGCCGCATAACAGAGCAAGCATGTGGTACGGCATACAAGTGACACACAATCCATGCAGAGACATACAACTTCCGAGCGGACAGCAGCACGTTGCCCTCTTGTGTAAACTCTGCCCAAACATTACTACGGAAGTAAGGGGTCACGTGACGTCACAGTACAGGGGCGTGGCATTATTCAGCGTGCTCCAGGAAAATGGCGGCCCCCTTGTCGCAGGAGTTGGAGAGTTTGTTGAACCCCCAGCCACGGTTTTGGGATCCCGAGGATGATGGAGATGAAGGTGAGGACCCTTATTACTTTTTTACGGCAGTGACCAAGTAGATATCTTTAGGAAGCAGGGGGAAGAACGTCACGTGCGCTGCTAACCGTAAAACCGGCACTTCTCAGACATCTGCAATGAACATGTGCTGGGAGGGCTGGTATTACCTGCACAGCGATTCATCCATAAGGCTTCCCTCTTTTATTAGCAGTGCTATTGGTTGCAGACTTCATTATTTAGCCCATTGCTGGCATCAGTAAGCGTTGTTAGAAATTAAATTACCACCTAGAGAATCATTGTATTGCAAACTTAA